>NW_019154128.1:292186-667881 GCF_002288905.1 Enhydra lutris kenyoni
TATTTATTTATTTGACAGACAGAGATGACAAGTAGGCAGAGAAGCAGACAGATAGAGAGAGGTGGAAGCAGGCTCCCTGCAGAGCACAGAGCCCGATGTGGGGCTCGATCCCAGGACACTAGGACCATGACCTGAGCCGAAGGCAGAGGCTTTAACCCACTGAGCCACCCAGGTGCCCCCAAGTTCTACTTTTTTATATGAATGCTTCCCAGAACTGAAAATACTTAAATTAATATAACTAGATTAGAGAATTTTTTTGGTTTTTTTTTTTTAGATTAGAAAATTTTAGAAGTTGCCCTTTTTGATCTAGATTCTAGATGTTGTACTTGTGTTCTTGGCAGGCAAGGCACACAGCTGATTCAGGTGGAATCTGCTCAAGTCCCTAGGGAAATTTCACCTTGTTAAAACCTTTCATGGACTCACTTTAATAACTGCATTGAGTGTACTTAGCATACATTTATTTTTTTACTTCATTAGACACAGGCTATTTTTTCACATTATGGTGTAAATTCTACTACAGTGAGTATTTTTTTTTTAATTTTATTTATTTATTTGACAGACAGAGATCACAAGTAGGCAGAGAGGCAGGCAGAGAGAGAGAGAGAGGAGAAAGCAGGCCCCCCACAGAGCAGAGAGCCCGATGCAGGGCTCGATCCCAGGACCTTGGGATCATGACCTGAGCTGAAGGCAGAGGCTTAACCCACTGAACCACCCAGGCGCCCCTACTACAGTGAGTATTTTTATGAAAAAAACCATTCAGTTCAGGATTTCTTTTTTTTTTTTTTAAGATTTTATTTGTTTATTTGACAGAGATCACAAGCAAGCAGAGAGGGAAGAAGAAAGAGAGGGAGAAGCAGGCTCCCTGCCAAGCAGAGAGCCCGATGTGGACCTCGATTCCAGGACCCTGGGATCATGACCCGAACTGAAGGCAGAGGCTTTAACCCACTGAGCCACCCAGGCGCCCCAAGTTTAGGATTTCTTGATTTACTTTAGATTTCAAGAAGGTGAATGGCTGTATAAAAATGTAATAGATTTTTAAGGATCTTGATTTAAATTGATAATTGACACTTTTCAGATAGGTTTACCAATGTAACTTTTTACCGTTTCACTACACTTGGTAGCTTTATTTAGAAAATAAGGTGTTTTTTTGATAACTTGATTTTGTGATTTGTGTCCCTTTTATTAAACATGGATTTTAGAAAGTTTATTTGCAGAGGGGGGAAAATACAGAGCAAGAAAATAAAAACTCTAAGAAAAGGTCAAATGTTTTAAAAACAGGTTTTTGGATTTTTATTTATTTTTTTGTTCATGCACTTTTTGGATGGGAACACATTTAAAATTAAAGTTACTAGGGCGCCTAGGTGGCTCAGTCAGTTAGGCGGTCTACCTTCATCTCAGATCATGATCCCAGGGTCCTGGGATCAATCTTCTCCACCTTTCTTTGCTGCTCCCCTTGCTTGTGCTCTCTCACTCTCTCTGTCACATAAGTAAAATCTTTAAAAAAATAAAAAAGCTACCAAGGCAGTTTCTTTCATTTTTAAATTAACATATAATGTATTATTTGCCCCAGGGGTACAGGTCTGTGAGTCATCAGGCTTACACACTTCACAATACTCACCATAGCACATACCCTCCCCAATGTCCATAACCCAGCCACCCTCTCTCTATCCCACCACCCCCCAGCAACCCTAAGTTTGTATTGTGAGATCAAGAGCCTTTTATGGTTTCTCTCCCTCCTGATCCCATCTTGTTTCATTTTTTTCCTTCCCTACCCTCCACAACCCCCTGCCCTGCCTCTCAAATTCCTCATATCAGAGAGATCATATATTTGTCTTTCTTCAATTAACTTATTTCACTCAGCATAATACCCTCTAGTTCCATCCACGTCATTGCAAATGGCAAGATTTCATTTCTTTTGATGGCTGCATAGTATTCCATTGTGTATATATACCACATTTTTATCCATTCATCTAGGTTCTTTCCATAGTTTGGCTATTGTGGACATTGCTTCTATAAACATTAGGGTGCACATGCCCCTTCGGATCACTGCATTTGTATCTTTAGGGTAAATACCCAGTATTGTGAATGCTGGACCATAGGGTAGCTCTGTTTTCAACTTTTTGAGGAACCTCCATGCTGTTTTCCAGAGTGGCTGCACCAGCTTGCATTCCCGCCAACAGTGTAGGAGGGTTCCCCTTTCTCCTCATCCTTGCCAACATCTGCATTTCCTGACTTGTTAATTTTAGCCATTCTGACTGGTGTGAGGTGGTATCTCATTGTGGTTTTGATTTGTATTTCCCTGATGCCGAGTGATGTGGAGCACTTTTTCGTGTGTCTGTTGGCCATCTGGATGTCTTCTTTACAGAAATGTCTGTTCATGTCTTCTGTCCATTTCTTCTTCTTTTTTTTTTTTTTTTGGTCTTTTAATATTACAATTTTATTATTTTTATCAGCATTCCAAGATTCATTGTTTATGCACCCCATCCAGTGCTCCATGCTATATGTGCCCTCCTTAATACCCACCACCAGGCTCACCCAACCCCACAGCCCCCTCCCCTCCAAAACCCTCAGTTTCTCAGAGTCCACCGTCTCTCATGGTTCATCCCTCCTGTGATTTACCCCCCTTCACTTTTCCTTTCTTTCTCCTACTGTCCTGCATGTTATTTCTTAATGTTCCACAAGTAAATGAAACCATATGATAATTGACTCTCTCTGCTTGACTTATTTCACTCAGCATAATCTCCTCCATTCCTGTCCATGTTGATACAAAAGTTGGGTATTCATCCTTTTTGATGGAGACATAATACTCCATTGTATATATGGAGCATATTTCTTTATCTGTTCATCTGTTGAAGGGCATCTTGGCTCTTTCCACAGTTTGGCGACTGTGGCCATTGCTGCTATGAACATCGGGGTACAGATGACCCTTCTTTTCACTACATCTGTATATTCGGGGTAAATACCCAGTGGTACAATTTTCTGCCTATTTCTTAATTGGATTATTTGTTCTTTGGGTGTTGAGTTTGGTAAATTCTTTACAGATTTTGGATACTGGCCCTTTATCTGATATGTCATTTGGGAATATCTTCTCCCATTCTGTCAGTTGGCTTTTGGTTTTGTTGACTGTTTCCTTTGCTGTGCAAAAGCTTTTGATCTTAATGAAGTCCCAGTAGTTCATTTTTGACCAAGGCAGTCTCATATGTACATTTTTACTTAAAGCATGAACTTTTGAGACATCAGGAAAATTTGTAGATTACTGTGTACGTTAGTGTTAGCAATTGTTGCTAAGCTGGAGAACACTCTTGTGTGTGTGCTGCCACACTGTGTCATTGATGGGAATTGCACCTTTGTTTCACAGCTACAGGCCAAATTTGAGCACCTTAAAAGAGTTCACCAAGAAGAGAGAATGAAGCTTGAAGAGAAAAGAAGACTCTTGGAAGAAGAAATAATAGCTTTTTCAAAAAAGAAAGCTACCTCGGAGATATACCAGAACCAGTCCTACCTGGCATCAGGCAGCAACCTGAAGAAGGACAAGGACCGTAAGAAGTAAGCTATCTCCAAATCGATTTCCTCCACTCTGGAGGTCCTCTCCCCCATTACTTTCTGTTTCATTCCCTATTTGATCTTACGCTTACTACAGTCCGTTTCCTTATTTATTTTCAGCCTCTGGCAACTAAAATGTCAGCTCCTTGAGAGCAGAGACCTGTTCCTCTTGTTCACTATTTCCCTAGCATCTAGAAGAGCATCTGGCATATATGAGATGTTCAGTAAATATTTGCCAAAATGAGCATAAGAATGAATGAACAAAATACATCAGAATATAAGAAGGCTCAGTTACCTGAGGGGAAAAATATCTGCCCTAATTTCATTGTCTAGGTTGTGTTTCTAGCACACATCTAATAACTCCTGAACTACTGTTATGTTAAATTTCATGTGTAAATGGAAGCTATATACTTCTTGGGGGAATCATAGAAGTAAAATAATATTTGATAAGAAGAATTTAGTTTATCTTTTTTAACAAATTCTACTGATGATGATTTTGTGAGAATTTTTATTTTAATAAGGGAACCAGGCTATCGATTCGAACTCCTGTGCTTTGATGTCAGAGCTTGTGAAACCAATGGTGGACGTAAAGATGCAGAGGAAGGTAGAGAGGGTCCCCGTACAATGGGGCGGCCATGAGTAGCATTTGGATGATAATCTCAAGGCTTATAGGTTTTGGGTATGTGTTAAAATCAAAGTTACCAAAATTTTAGAAAATAAGTTTTTTTTTCCCCTTTTCTATACTTTATGTCCTTTATTTCTCCCACTTAAAGTATCCTTGTCATTTTGCCTGTTTGACTGTTCTTGAAATTCAGCATTGACTGGTTCTTTTGAGAGTGCTTCTTGGTGACTCTTTGCCTTAATTTACTCTAGCTACCTCTGTTTTGGCAGCATCCAGCTTTCCTTTTTTTCCTCACAGAGCAACATTTATGGTTTAATTTTGTCATCACATCTTATTTCAAACCCAGCATTTTCAGAATACTGTAATTTAACTTCAAAATAATTAGGAGAGCATAATGTTGGCCCATGGCAGCTTTCTATTTTTGAACTATGGAAAAGTGAATCCACAGAGTCTTGGTAGGTTTAACTGACCTGTGGGTTTTATGGTTTGTGGGGAAAAGAGAAGGAATGAATTCTCACATCTAATCTTGCAATATAAGTTCTACATGGGCATGGATCTTTGTTTTGTTCATTGATGCATCCATCCCCAGAGCCTGTAGTAATAATAATAATAATAAACAGAGCCTGCTGTAATAATGGGCATACAGTTACTTGTCAAAAGAATGAATATGACTTTTATAGCCATAATCATTGAATTTCAAAAGATAAACTATAATTTATTATGGCTTTAAGATATGCTTTGAAATATAAAGCTAAGGGACCTTTTACCTGTTCTTATCCTTTCACCTTAATCTAATCCAGTGTTACTAAAATTGGATTTCCCAAGTTTATTCCATATATGAAAGACAGTTTACATTTGCTTTGTAAAAATTGTTGCCCTGCTCCACTTAAAAACCATTATTAGCATGTGCTCTTGTTTATAAAGTCAGGGCCAAGCCCATAATTTTTTTGAGCGCTCAAAAGAATTCATATTTAAGAAAATACAGTTTGGTGTTTTTTTATTTTTTCTTTTCCAAAGGTATCCTGTAGTATATTAGATGTATGTTTGCTCTTTCTGTAAAAGCTTTGTAAAACTAATGATTCTAGTAATTTTTATTTCCTATATGGTTTTTTTGTTGTACCAATCAAAAGGTTTTTTCTTCTCTTTCCAGCTCCAATTTTATGTAAAACAAAGGTTCCAGATCACAGAAGGTCATCACAAGCAAAAGTTATTAAAATGTTAGAAGTATGCTTTGATTTTCTTGCTGTTTTTATTTGCTGTATCAGTTATTCTATATCTGGCAAATGGCTGTAGTTATTGCCATTTATGGAAGATATTCTTAAGTATAAGGTTAATGCGTAAACCACAGTGGATGATATCACTTTTATATTCGCTGTTAGAAGTTTTCAAGTTGCTGGTTTGTGAGGAATCTAAATCATTTCTCCTGTTGCCCATTTATTGTCACTTACATGCATTGTACCACAAAGCGTCAGTGCCGCTGAAAATACAGAAGTCATTCATTGTATGGTTATCTGATTGTATTTATATTCCAAGATGAACTCCTTTTTTGTACATAATAAAAGTAAATTTTGGGAAATGTGTTTTAAAACGTATTACCCACCTGAAGCTCTAACCTCTTGATAGTTTTATAGAACTTCTTAATTTTTGATATCATTATCCAGTTGGTAACATGATCCTAAGATTTGTATCAAATTATGTAACATGGCCTTCCATCCTTTAGTGTGCCTTACTGTGGTTGATGTATTGTTGTGATGAAACAAGTTGTGTTTTAAGGTAAAAATATGTAGGTATAAATCCCTTTTCTAGTGATGAGTACCTTTGAACCTGAGGTATTGCCACTGTATTTCATTAGAATGTTTTACATACTTGTTGTTTAAAACTCTCTTCCAGGGGAAAAATCATAAGGTAGAATCATCTTATTACAAATATTTTTTAAGACCATAATTGTGAGCAACTGAATATTAAAGATATGAAAACTTAGGTAATTCATATATAAGGGGATATTTGGATTCAGTGCCTTTGTAGTATTCTTAGGACAATTTAATGTCTTTTAACTTTTTCTTAACAGTCACTGGTATATAATTTTTCATTTTTTTACTTGAATATCCTAAATAAAATTGACATTTACTCTTGACAAATAAAATATATATCTACATACTTACTAAAATGTGGTTAAATTACTTTATCTTTTCTTTTTGCAAACTGTCATCTTAAACATTATCAAAATTCTTTCATTTAATCATGTTCTTGAATTATTTTAAGACAGAGGTATGTATTACCAGTATTGTTCAGAAATCAAAATGTTTTACTTAGCCAGTGTTGGATTCTGAGCAGTGTATTTTTTCATGAAGTTGTAAAAGTTGCAAATAAAACCTTTCATTTCATAGTACAATTTATCTGGACAAACACCTTAAATTCCAGTTTTACATTCACAAATGTAAATTCTACAAATGTCTCTTAGCCTTTTAAAACTTTAGTAAAGTAAGTTATAAATATCACAGAAAAAGCTCTGAACTTTCTTCTCTTGTTCAGTAATCCCCAAGTTCTGGAATGTGGAAGCACAAGAGCCCGTGAGTCCATGAGGGCAGGTAGCCTAGCCTATTGTACAGAGCCCAGCCACTGCCACAGCGCTGAGTGTTAGCAGAGGAGAGTATCATCCCAGAAGCTGAATTATGTGATGTGAGTGGTGGTTATCTGTAGATTTATTATATCAAACTGTATTAAACAGCTATCCTCAGCTTTAATAAAGTTACTTTTAAATGCCAGGTTGGTTGTTGGCATGCTAAAACAAAGTTATTCAGTTCTCTAGTTGAAGAGATTATGGAAACCTGCCCAAAACTCTGAACTTAGCAGAGGGGTGATCATCTTGTGCTTCTAGTGACTCTGCTATGAGAAAGACTCACCACATGTTCTTCAATCACAATGTGATTTTATGTATTTGGGATTCCAGGTAAGATTTTAGTTTAAAAGAGTTATCCTTCAAAGAACAAAATTTTTAGAACAATTATATTTTTATAGCAATTTGTGTAATTACAACTTATAATTTGTAATGTTTCTCCTTACAAAGCTGATTTATTTTTCACTATTCAGGCACAAGGTTACAAGGTAAGTTATGATCCACTGATACTTAAACTAACAAATTTCCTGGCAACAAAATAAAGCTAGACATGTTTTGTTTAAATGTTTTTTCCATAGAGTATGTGAAATAGTTACCACTCACTACCAGCCATTAATCTTTACATACTTACCCGATTTTTAAAGCACTTTCACATAGACTATGATTTCAGCTTCAGAACAACACAAAGGGAAACAGTTGCATTATGGGGAGTATAATCTCCTTTTGGAGGATGAATTCCATTTAGGCCCCATTTTCTTATTGGGCTCTGAAATGGGGATACACATGGTTAAGGCTAGTCCTGCCCTCATGGAGCAACCAGAATCAGTCTGCTCTCAGTAACAAAAGAGCAGATTTATGCATGGAGTACTCTCAGAAGGCCTCAGCCTCCACCCACAGAGCACAAGAAAACATCCAGGGAAGTGACTGGGCCTTGAAGAATTGGAACTGGTTAAATTATCTTTTCTTTTTGCAGTTTTTCAAAGACACAAATGGAGAATAGCATGTTTTTGATAAAATCTGGGTACTCTAGAAAATCACTGAGTGAAGAGTATAGGGGAAATGTGGAACATAAGTAAGGATGAGATTTTAGAATTAGGTAGGGGACAGATCAAGAAAGAGTTTGTATATAAACCCGGTCCTGTGGGCAGCAGGAGCCATGGAAAGAGTTGACCTCACATGGTCAGATACTCCTCCAGGGCTCACAGGAAAGATGTACTGGAGGAGCTGGAACTGGCCCAAGCTGGCTGACTCAGTAGAAAGACTGCAGTCCAGACAAGCACTTTTTATACATTGTGCAATAGAATAAATAAGTAGTGTTTAAAAAAAATACATATGCTGATAGATATACATTTTAATGGAAATGGTAACCATTTACCATTGGATAAATCAAAATGAATAATGACTACCAAAAAATGTCTTGTGGAGATGGAGATACAGGGAGAACTAAAATACAAGACTAGAGTGTCATATAAATTGGGGGAGGGTGATAAATTGAGTAATCTAAGGTTCTTGTATTAACTGAGAGTCCCAGTCAACCCATAACATGAGACTTGGAGTGCACATACACATGGTAAAGTACGTGCCTTTCAAGCCAGAAGAAGTCCAATAAATGATGATCCAAGAGCAAATAAAGGAAATAAAACAAGTTCGACAACTGGAAAACATTTAGCTAATATGGTAGATTTAGACCCAAATAAATAAGTAATTACATGGATTACATGCTGTAATTTTTTTTAGATTAGAAAGTCTTTAAAAATCAGTTATAAACATTTGACAAGAGAAGTCTGAAACTTCCTGTCCTAACAGACCAAAGATAGGAAAAGGTACATCATGCAGACTAGCCAAAAGCTAATGTGAAAGCTATATTTTCTATGTATTAAAACTTTAAGGCAAAAGCATTGTTAGAGTTGGAAATAGACTTTTCAAATATGAGATTATATAACTACTTCAAATTTGTATGTACATAACAGCCTTAGCATATTTAAAGCAAAAATGATGACAATACATGGAGAAGTATGTAAATCTATACTCAGTGGGAGATTTTCACACACCTTTTGTATATGATAGACTAAGCAGACTAATGGTACAGATATGGGAGCCTTGAAGAAAACATTCAATTGCATTGGCCTGCAGTGGACAGTTACAGAGCAGTATACTCCAAATCACAGAACACACACTGCTTTCAGGCCCACCAGGAACATTTATGAGAACTGAGTAGGACATTTGACTACAAAGTGAGCCTGAGTACCTTCTAAAGGAGTTATATCATGTGGACTGTGTTTCCTGATCATATTATAATTAAGATAGAAATTAGCAATAAAAAATTCTCATGTTTGGAAACTAAGAAATGCACTTCTAAGTAACCCATTGGTCAGAGAATAAATCAAAAAGGAAATTAGAAAAATATTTTGAGGGGCGCCTGGGTGGCTCAGTGGGTTAAAGCCTCTGCCTTCGGCTCAGGTCAATGATCTCAGGGTTTTGGGATCAAGCCCCGCATCAGGCCCTCTTCAGCAGGGAGGCTGCTTCCCTCCTGTTTCTCTGCCTACTTGTGATCTCTGTCAAATAAATAAAATCTTTAAAAAATATATTTTGAGCTGAATGATAACGAAAATATTATACATCATAACTTGTGAGAAGCAGGTAAGCCATTCTTAGAGTCAAAATTTATAATCCTGAAGGCTAGTATTAGGGGAAAAGGCTGAAGACCAGTGGTATATGCATTCATCTCAAGAAGGTGGGAAAAAAATAATAAACTAAACCCAGAGTAAATAATAAAGATGAAAACGGGAATTAATGAAATAGGGGGAAAAAACACAAAAGTTCTTACATTTTTAAAAGATTATTAAAATTTAAAAACCATGGAAAGAATGACCAAGAAGAAAGGAAAGGGGCATAGCATGGCTAAAGTTGAAAACAACAATAAACCCGACATTACCAAAAAAAGTGGGGGGGGAGTAGTGAAATGGTGAACATGGAGTGGTGAACATTGCTGGTGGGAAGCAAAATGGTTCAGCCATTTCAGGAAGTCTAGCAGTTTCCCATTCGCTCACTGTATGTCTTAGTTTTCTACAGCTGCCATAACAAATTGCCACAAATTTAGTGGCTTTAAAAAACACAGTATTACAGTTTTGGAGACCAGAAGGCTGACATGGGTCTCCTATGATTAAAGTCCAGGTATGGCCAGGGCATTGTGCCTTCTAGAAGCCCTAGGGGAGAATCCTCTACCTTTTTCTGCTTCTAGAAGCTACCTACATTACTTGGCTCATGATTACTTACCCCATCTTCAAAGTCAGCAGTGGTGAGTTGAATCCTTACATGGCCTCAGTCTGACCTTACCTCTTCCCTCCCTCTTCCAACTTTCAGAGACCCTAGTGATTGTATGGGACCCACTAGCAACATCTATCTGCTGGCTAGCAACCTTAGTTACCCTTAGTTACCCTTTGCCATGTAACCTAACATTCAAAGTTTCCAGAGATTGTGATCTAGGTACATGGGTCTGCCTGCCATGTTTTACAAGCCAGCAATTCTAGTCCTAAAAGATGTATTCAAGATTAACGAAAATATTTGCTCATACAAAGACCTATACTGAAACGTTTAGCTTTTTCCATAATCCGCCTAACTGGTAACAACCCAAATGTCCATTAACTGATGGATGTAATGAACAAGTTGTGGTTCATTATACAATGAAAAGGAGCACACTGATACATGTAGACATGTGAGTAAATCCCAAAGTATTATGCTAAGCCAGACACAAATGGCTGTATGACTCCATTTGTGCAACATTTTTGTCAAAGCAAAACAGGGACAGAAATGAGCTGTAGTTATCAGGCCTGCTGAGAGGGAGGGGGCAGACTGACTTCAGAGTCACACCAACCCTCTTGGAGTGGTGGAAATTTTTCATATACCTCAAATAAGCCTGATATTTTTTCTTTAAAAGTTAGAAGGCAGAAGCAGCGGGAATAAAATAAGAAAATGTCACTATACAGATCCTGTTAGACTTTAAAATGTCATAAATAAATTTGAAAATACAGAGGAAATGATAAATTCATTTAAAAAATAACTTACTGATAAAAATTAATAGAAAATCTCATAATAATGAGTAACCCATAATTAAGATCCTCATAAAGTTTAGGTGGAGATAGCTTCACCCAAGAATCCTATCGACATTTAAGGAGGAGAGTGTTCTTTCACTACTCTTCGGGTGCTAAGTAGGGCAGCACTCCCCTCTCCCTGACCACTGAAGATGTCTGTGCCCTAATGCTCTGAACCCAGGAAGCTGTAGACTTCCCTGGCAAAAAAAGACCTTAGATGTAACTGATGCTACAGCCTTGAGATGGGCCTGGATTGTCAGAGTGGGCCCAGTGTAATCATTTAGTTCCTTAGAGCTGAGAGCCTTTCCTGGCTGTATTCAGAGGAAGGGTCAGAGGGAAGGACCATTGGCTCTGATGAGGGAGGAAGGGGCCACAGCCAGGAACACAGGGGCCTCCAGAAGCTGGAAAAGGCAGGGGACGGATTCTCTGCTGGAGCCTCCAGAGGGAACTCAGCTGTGCTTTGATTATAGTGCAGTGAGACCCAAGCGAGACTTCTGGCCTTTGCTTAAATTCCTGCCTCTCTTAACTACAAGTAGCTGTCATCCACAAGGTCAAAGCAGCAGGTGCCCTAAACCTTGAATTAGTCAAGAAGTGCAAAGCCAAGTGCACAACTGAAAACACCCCACAAGATACCCAGCCACCAAGCCATTACACCCACCTGTGTCAAATCTGTATAGCTAGAAGTCCGAATAATGGTCATTCCTGGTGAGGAGTGGTAACCAAAGGCCTGAAGGGGCATTCTGGGGCCCTGGTAAGTTTCTTGATCTTGGTGTTGGTTACATGGGTGCCACTGTTGTGTGAAAGTTTGTCAGGCTATGCATTTACAGCATTTTCTGTAATACTTTAACAAGTTAATAAAGGAGGGAGGGAAGGGAAATGTCACATTCTGAGGTCCATGCCCCTGGTGCCACAAAACCTCACCATGAGTTCTTTGGTCTGCGTCATCCATTCTCTGTGTTATTTCTCAGTGTTTCTGGCCAGTTAAAAATTTTCAGGGGCTAATAAATAGCCCCTAGTTTCCTCGCCTGAGTTCTGAAAGAAATTGAAAAGTAAAACTGACAGCTGGAGGCCAAAATGTTACCTTTATTGCTGACAAAGTCTACGCTTAGTGTGAGAGCCAGATGAGCTTGTTAAATAAGCCCATAATTAGGGAAAAACACCCTCCCTGTACCCCCACCCCAGGCAGTGCTGGATGAGTGCAGGCCTCAGAATTATATCCACTATCACCTCACCCAAATTGCCTGATTCATTCAGGTAACAAAAACAAGAAACTTTTGGTCCTAGTCATTTCAGTAGCATTGGCTTAAACATAGTTGCTGAGTCTGGTGCCCTCTTAGCAATCCAATGCTTTTTTTTTTTTTTAATTTTTAATTTTTTATGAACATAAAAGGTATTATTAGCCCCAAGAGTACAGGTCTGTGAATCACCATGTTTACACACACCACAGCCCTAACCATAGCACATACCTTCCCCAGTGTCCATAATTCAACCACCCTTTCCCTACCCCCTCTCTCCCTGGCAACCCTAAGTTTGTTTTGTGAGATTAAGAGTCTCTTACAGTTTGTCTTCCTCCTGATCCCATCTTGTTTCATTTTTTCCTTCCCTACCTCCAACCCCCCCAACTTTGCCTCTCAACTTCCTCATATCAGGGAGATCATATGATAATTTTCTTTCTCTGATTGATTTATTTCGCTCAGCATAATACCCTCTAGTTCCATCCACATTGTCGCAAATGGCAAGATTTCATTTCTTTTGATGGCTGCATAGTATTCCATTGTATATATACACACCACATCTTCATTCATTCATTCATTCATTTATTTATTTATTTAATTTTTTATAAGCATATTTTTATCCCCAGGGGTACAGGTCTGTGAATCACCAGGTTTACACACTTCACAGCACTCACCATAGCACATACCCTCCCCAATGTCCATAACCACACCCCCCTCTCCTATCCCCCCTCCCACCAGCAACCCTCAGTTTGTTTTGTGAGATTAAGAGTCACTTATGGTTTGTCTCCCTCCCAATCCCATCTTCTTTCATTTATTCTTCTCCTACCCCCTTAACCCCTCATGTTGCATCTCCTCTCCCTCATATCAGGGAGATCATATGATAGTTGTCTTTCTCCATTGACTTATTTCGATAAGCATGATATCCTCTAGTTCCATCCACGTCGTCGCAAATGGCAAGATTTCATTTCTTTTGAAGGCTGCATAGTATTCCATTGTGTATATATACCACATCTTCTTTATCCATTCATCTGTGGATGGACATCTAGGTTCTTTCCATAGTTTGGCTATTGTAGACATTGCTGCTATAAACATTCAGGTGCACGTGCCCCTTCGGATCACTATGTTTGTATCTTTAGGGTAAATACCCAGTAGTGCAATTGCTGGGTCTTAGGGTAATTCTATTTTCAACATTTTAAGGAACTGCCATGCTGTTTTCCAGAGTGGTTGCACCAGCTTGCATTCCCACCAACAGTGTAGGAGGGTTCCCCTTTCTGCGCATCCTCGCCAGCATCTGTCATTTCCTGACTTGTTAATTTTAGCCATTCTGACTGGTGTGAGGTGGTATCTCATTGTGGTTTTGATTTGTATTTCCCTGATGCCGAGTGATATGGAGCACTTTTCATGTGTCTGTTGGCCATCTGGATGTCTTCTTTGCAGAAATGTCTGTTCATGTCTTCTGCCCATTTCTTGATTGGATTATTTGTTCTTGGGGTGTTGAGTTTGCTAAGTTCTTTATAGATTTTGGACACTAGCCCTTTATCCGATATGTCGTTTGCAAATATCTTCTCCCATTCTGTCAGTTGTCTTTTGGTTTTGTTGACTGTTTCCTTTACTGTGCAAAGCTTTTGATCTTGATGAAATCCCAAGAGTTCATTTTTGCCCTTGCTTCCCTTGCCTTTGGCGATGTTCCTAGGAAGATGTTGCTGCAGCTGAGGTCGAAGAGGTTGCTGCCTGTGTTCTCCTCAAGGATTTGGATGGATTCCTTTCTCACATTGAGGTCCTTCATCCATTTTGAGTCTATTTTTGTGTGTGGTGTAAGGAAATGGTCCAATTTCATTTTTCTGCATGTGGCTGCCCAACACCATTTGTTGAACAGACTGTCTTTTTTCCATTGGACATTCTTTCCTGCTTTGTCAAAGATGAGTTGACCATAGAGTTGAGGGTCTATTTCTGGGCTCTCTTTTCTGTTCCATTGATCCATGTGTCTGTTTTTGTGCCAGTACCATGCTGTCTTGATAATGACAGCTTTGTAATAGAGCTTGAAGTCCGGAATTGTGATGCCACCAACTTTGGCTTTCTTTTTCAACATTCCTTTGGCTATTCGAGGTCTTTTCTGGTTCCATATAAATTTTAGGATTATTTGTTCCATTTCTTTGAAAAAAATGGGTGGTACTTTGATAGGAATTGCATTAAATGTGTAGATTGCTTTAGGTAGCATAGACATTTTCACAATATTTATTCTTCCAATCCAGGAGCATGGAACATTTTTCCATTTCTTTGTGTCTTCCTCAATTTCTTTCATGAGTACTTTACAGTTTTCTGAGTATAGATTCTTAGCCTCTTTGGTTAGGTTTATTCCTAGGTATCTTATAGTTTTGGGTGCACTTGTAAATGGGATGGACTCCTTAATTTCTCTTTCTTCTGTCTTGTTGGTTTAGAGAAATGCAACTGATTTCTGTGCATTGATTTTATATCCTGATACTTTACTGAATTCCTGTACAAGTTCAAGCAGTTTTGGAGTGGAGTCTTGTGGGTTTTCCACATATAGTATCATATCATCTGTGAAGAGTGATAGTTTGACTTCTTCTTTGCTGATTTGAATGCCTTTAATTTCCTTTTGTTGTCTGATTGCTGAGGCTAGGACTTCTAGTACTATGTTGAATAGCAGTGGCGATAATGGACATCCCTGCCGTGTTCCTGACCTTAGCGGAAAAGCTGTTTTTCTCAATTGAGAATGATATTCACTGTGGTTTTTCATAGATGGCTTTGATGATATTGAGGTATGTACCCTCTATCCCTACGCTTTAAAGAATTTTGATCAAGAAAGGATGCTGTACTTTGTCAAATGCTTTTTCAGCATCTATTGAGAGTATCATATGGTTCTTGTTCTTTCTTTTATTAATGTATTGTATCACATTGATTGATTTGTGGATGTTGAACCAACCTCGCAGCCCTGGAATAAATCCCACTTGGTCGTGGTGAATAATCCTTTTAATGTACTGTTGGATCCTATTGGCTAGTATTGTGGTGAGAATTTTGGCAACTGTGTTCATCAAGGATATTGTTCTGTAATTCTCTTTTTTGATGGGGTCTTTGTCTGGTTTTGGGATCAAGGTAGTGCTGGCCTCATAAAATGAGGTTGGATGTTTTCCTTACATTTCCATTTTTTTGGAACAGTGTCAGGAGAATAGGAATTAATTCTTCTTTAAATGCTCGGAAGAATACCCCTGGGAAGCCATCTGGCCCTGGGCTCTTGTTTGTTGGGAGATTTTTGATGACTCCTTCAATCTCCTTACTGGTTATGGGTCTGTTCAGGTTTTCTATTTCATCCTGGTTCAGTTGTAGTTTGTATGTCTCTAGGAATGCATCCATTTCTTCCAGATTGTCAGATTTGCTGGCGTAGAGTTGCTCATAATATGTTCTTATAATTGTTTGTATTTCTTTGGTGTTGGTTGTGATCTCTCCTCTTTCATTCATGATTTTATTTATTTGGGTCCTTTCTCTTTTCTTTTTGATCAGTCTGGCCAGGGGTTTATCAATCTTATTAATTCCTTCAAAAATGAGCTCCTAGTTTTGTTGATTTGTTCTATCTTTTTTGTTTGTTTCTATTTCATTGATTTCTGCTCTGATCTTTATGATTTCTCTTCTCCTGCAGGGTTTAGGCTTTCTTTGTTGTTCTTTCTCCAACTCCTTTAGGTGTAGGGTTAGGTTGTGTACTTCAGGCCTTTCTTGTTTCTTGAGAAAGGCTTGTATCACTCTATATTTTCCTCTCAGGACTGCCTTTGTTGTGTCCCACAGATTTTGAACCATTGTGTTTTCATTATCATTTGTTTCCATGAATTTTTTCAATTCTTCTTTAATTTCCTGGTTGACCCATTCATTCTTTAGTAGGATGGTCTTTAGCCTCCATGTATTTGGGTTCTTTACAAATTTCCCCTTGTGATTGAGTTCTAGCTTCAGAGCATTGTGGTCTGAAAATATGCAGGGGATGATTCCAGTCTTTTGGTACCGGTTGAGACCTGATTTGTGACCTAGGGTATGATCTATTCTGGAGAATGTTCATGTGCACTAGAGAAGAATGTGTATTCTGTTGCTTTGGGATGGAATGATCTGAATATATCTGTGATGTCCATCTGGTCCAGTGTGTCGTTTAAGGCCTTTATTTTCTTGTTGATCTTTTGCTTGGATGATCAGTCCATTTCAGTGAGGTGGGTGTTAAAGTCCCCTACTATTATTGTATTATTGTCAATGAATTTCTTTGATTTTGTTATTAATTGGTTTATGTAATTGGTTGTTCCCATGTTAGGGGCATAGATATTTATAATTGTTGGATCTTCTTGTTGGACAGACCCTTTGAGTATGATAAAGTGTCCTTCCTCATCTCTTATTATAGTCTTTGGCTTAAAATCTAATTTATCTGATACAAGGATTGCCACCCCAGCTTTCTTTTGGTGTCCATTAGCATGGTAAGTTGTTTTCCACCCCCTCACTTTCAATGTGGGATTGTATTTGGGTCTAATATGAGTTTCTTTAGACAGCATATTGATGGGTTTTGTTTTTTGATCCATTCTGATACCCTGTGTCTTTTGATTGGGGCATTAACCCATTTACATTCAGTTTAACTATTGAAAGATATGAATTTAGTGCCATTGTATTGCCTATAAGGTGACTGTTACTGTATATTGTCTCTGTTCCTTTCTGTTATACTACTTTTAGGCTCTCTGCTTGCTTAGAGGACCCCTTTCAATGTTTCCTGTAGAGCTGGTTTGGTGTTTACAAACTCTTTTAGTTTTTGTTTGTCCTCAAAGCTTTTTATCTCTCTTGTTTTCAATGATAACCTAGTTGGATATAGTATTCTTGACTGCATGTTTTTCTCACTTAGTGCTCTGAATATATCATGCCAGTTCTTTCTGACCTGCTAGATCTCTGTGGATAAGTCTGCTGCCAATCTAATATTTTTACCATTGTATGTTACAGACTTCTTGTCCTGAGCTGCTTTCAGGATATTCTCTTTGTCACTAAGACTTGTAAGTTTTACTATTAGATGACGGGGTGTGGACCTATTCTTATTGATTTTGAGGGGGGTTCTCTGCGCCTCCTGGATTTTGATGCTTGTTCCCTTTGCCATATTAGGGAAATTCTCTACAATAATTCCAATCCAATGCTTTTAAAGCCCTTAGTAATTTTCAGACTTCTCTAATGTCTGTGCTCCTGTTTGACTCAAGGAGGCAGGTGGGTGAGTGATATTGACTATTGTTGTCTCCTTTTGTAATGCCCTGTGCTCTAGGATAAACAAGCTAAGAATTTCTGTCTTTCCCAGTGAACAGTGTAGCTGTTTGTCCACAAAACTTGACTCTGACGATCTAACCAACACAGCCTTGTCAATAGAAAGAATGTGTCCCGGAAGAAGTGGGCTGAAGGGAATTTCTTTTTGGGCATTTGGAAACTAGAAACTGATTATTAAGGTCCCTCAGGTTGGACACCAAAAGAGAGAGGGCAGCTTATCCCCCACCCCGGGGCTGATGCCTGATAATATTCTACAGTGTTTGACCCTCTATTCCTCAGTTATTTCTGTTTGTTCCTTGTTTCTTATTGTGGAGTTGTTAATTTCAGTGTTTCAGGTGTTACACCACATAAAGAAAAATATTAGCTTTAAAAAGTTGCTTAAAGAACTGAAAAATCTTCATGATTCAAACAAGTTTGAATAATGGGATTTCAGAAATATCAGATGGGAAAATTTTTAAAAAGGATTTATTTGATATAGAGCATATACATGAGTGGGGGTGGTAGGGGCAGAGGGAGAGGGAGAAGCAGACACCTGCTGAGCAGGGAGACTGCTGTGGAGCTCAAGCTCAGGACCCTAGGATCATGATGTGAGACAAAGGCAGACGCTTAACTTGTTGAGCCACCCAGGCGCCTCTAGATGTGAAATTTTTTAAAGCACCTCCCAGGATCTCATGTTCTCAAATTTGATCCCAGTAAAGCCTGGTTTTTGGTAGCAGTTAGAAATTGTGTTTACATGAATTTAGTGGATTCATAGTTCATATGACACTGTATCACTTTAATACTTACCTGTTTCTATTTGCTAAGAGCTTATTTCCTTTTAAAAACTGTGTTAAAGGTTGTTCTGTAGGAAAAAATTGATACATGAATGTGACATTGTGTGGAGAATATTATCAGAATGCAGACATAACCTTACACGCATGTTATCCCATTGGACAGCCTTGGTTTGATCAATATTTCCCATGGAACCTCACAAAATTTCTGCTTTAGAAGATAGATGTTTTGCTATTCATGAGTAGCAGATGCAAATAAAAAACAGTGTTTTCCAAGAGAAAAATAAGTGTCTAATATTTATTTTAATAATACAGAGAATAGCACAATAATAAAAAGGATAAGTCACTGTCTTTCTATTCTTTTTGTGGGCCCCAGTTCACACGTTTGCACACAGTTGACAGTGCACGTTGGTGTATTTATTTTTCAAATGCTTACATCTTAAGAACCATCCATTTAAACGTGAACCATTTTCCTTTTTTTCTCCTCATTCAACAACAACAAAAAATAATACAATCTTTCTGAGGTGCTAGACTTTTCCTAGTGAGTATATAGACAGCTTGCCATAACTAAAATAATTTCCTTTTCAAATCTGGGTGTTTATGGTTCCCACCAGCAGATGCTGCTAAGAAATCACTGTGAGTTGTATGTGGCTGTGTGTCTTAGTCACGCTGTTAGGATGGCTGTCTTCCTGATGACTGTCAATAATTTTGTGCAAATTTATGAACAAAGGTAAGGTTTACCCAGTGTCATAGTGGTTAATGCCAATTTAAGAGAGGTGAGAACTTAGTAAATCACTTGAGACTGTCCAGAAAATACCTGAGAGGTTTTTAAGAGCATTCTAAAGTATGGTGGGATATTCAGAGATGTTGAATTTAAGGAAAACTGCCCATCTCTTTTAGAAATCTATCATTTGGGTAAAAAGATGTGACATTATTTTATACCTAAATGCCACATATGACCTTAAATAGAGCCTGGTGTTATATGCAAAAGTAATGACAGAAAGCACCATAAAAATGATCTCTAGCTTAAGATAAATTATTGATCCTGATAGTTTTCTCTGATGTCTTAAGATATACAGATTATCAACTCTCCTTTTGGATGACAGGGCTGTGACCCATTTCCTAGGTGGTTTATTCTATTCCTACATCTGGATATGGAAGAAGTCATCCATTTAGATCTTCCTGAGGCCCAGCTGTCTCTGTGGTGCCTTCAGGAGTGAGTGAGTGAAAGCCTCTGCTTTTCCTGAGCTCGGACCTGTGTGTTATTTAATGTAATGAGGTTAACCTGCTATGTATGAGGCACTTTCTATGTGCATTATGTTGTTGTATTATTATTTCACTTATCTTGAGAATACCCCAAATGATAGTTGTTTTTCTCTTCCCTCTCGAGACACTGGGTCAGGTTCAGGAAGATTAAGCCCTGTTCTCACCTACTTCCCCTTCTCCCCATTCTGTGCCGGGCCAGCTTCCTGAATCACTTGAAAGATGGTGTCACCAGTTGCATCCTCAGCTTTCCCTCCCCTTCCCTCCTCAGTCCTACCCTGTGTGCTCCCCTCTACTCATCATTTCAGCCAAGTGCCGACAGTGCTCCTATTTGTACTCTGGCCTTCATCTCTCATCCAAGCACTAGATCCATATTTCTAGCCATGTGTTGGAAGTAACTATCTAACTGGGTGGCTAACAGGTACCAACACTTCTGCAGTCCCAAACAGGCCTCCTTGTGTCCACTGCCCACTCCTCCTCCTGGATACCTAGTCTGGCTCTAATGGATCACCCTCTATCCAGTTTCTCAAACCTGTCTCCAGAGGCTCCCACATGGCTTCCCCGTTACTTGGGGAACCTCAGTTTTGTGTGCAAGAGGCTGTGAGGCACTGTGCACCTACCCTGCCAGCCTCTGGTAGTATATTGCCCAGAAAATTCCTCTCTTGGTCCACATGGTCTTGTAACCACAGCTGGTTCAACCAGGAGGGCTCCTGACCCATGACAGCCATGGGTGGCTAGTAGCCCATGGGATTAACCTGGGATGAGAGAGTGAAATAAGGGCCTGATACTGCATTTAACAGCAATTTAGCTGTTTGGGTTATTAGGATCATCAAGAAGAGGGGAACCCAGGGAGTTCACAAAGAATGTTTTGGGGAGGGGCTACTTATACAGGTGTTGCAGAGCACAGGGGAGTCCTGAGTGACATGGAAATGGCAACTTCCAATGGCCATGCTGATAAGAATGGCGAGCAATTGGCACTTTGCCCCTCTTGCCCCACAGAGCTCCTCTGGCTTCTCTCTGAAAAGCCTAATCAGAAGCTGCAGCAATGCTACAAATAGGGGCTATAGACTTGCAAAGGAGGAGATGGGAGGGAGGGTGTGAGCCACGGGCCACATAACTTAGTGGGATTCTCCCTAGGAATTTGAATGTGAAGGAGGTGGTAGTCCACCGCCACAGCAGGGGCTGAGAAATCAGGTCAGCAACAGTCCACTGACCCTCCTCTCTCTGTGTGTCTCTTTCTTCATGGGGTGAAATTCAAGAGCACATCAAGAGTGAAAGTGATTTAAAAAAGTGAAAGTGATCATGTCAAGCTTTACCCAAGCCTTGTGATCCTGCAAAACAGTGAAGGTTGGGGAAACCCCTGCTGTTTGTGTTCCTGGAAATGACTTTCTGTCAAGATCCCCCTTCCCATACAATTTAGATGACATTAACGATCTCCCCTTATTTGCCAAGGACAAAATTTTACCCAGACTGGTCTCCACTGAGTAACTGGAGTAAAGTGCTCCATCTCCGATCTGCCTTTGGCTGGACCCAGCCTCTCAGCCCCTCCTTGGACCCTCCTGAGAATAGGCTGGCCTCTGGGTGCGTCATTCTCTGATTTACAACCAGATCCTGCCACCCCACTTCCCCACCGCAGTTCTCTCCAGTTTTGTTCCCCACTTCCTATAACAGGAAAGCCCTTTTTGCCTGACACTGAGCTACATGGATGCCATGATCAGAGCATTCTCCCTATTGCAACAGTGCCAGTCTCCTGCCCTTAAAATAATCCTTTGGAATAAAGTCTTTTTTTTTTTTTTTTTTAACTAAGTCTATATTTGTTTTTCATTAGACACATCTTACTGGGGTGGGGTGGGGATGTGGGGGAGAAGAATTTCCCAGGTGGGAGATGGAGGCAGGGCATGTCAGGCATATAATGGCAGGGGGATGTGAGAGCCATCAGTGCTGTGGATACAGGGATTCAGGGAGAGGCTCAGCATGATTTGGTGCCTTTGGGAAGGAGGACCAATAGATACCAGTGCCTGACAGCCTGCCCCTTGATGTTCAGAGCAAGGGTTCTTATATGCACAGGGCTGTGGATCTATGGCCCAACAAACCCATCTTGCCTCTCCCCCCCACTCCACGTACACACACAGGTGCTCTTTGTCCAGCCCTCAGCTTACTCCTGGAGACCTGGGTTGTCCTAGGAGATTGTACCCAGGGCAGAGATCTGCAGAGGTTCTGGGAGCCAGCTAGGCCTTAGCTCTCCTCACCTGTGGAGAGGGGTAACTGGCAGTTCTCAGTGCAGGGGTGAAAGTGTACAGTGCTGGGCACTGAGCAGACAGGCTGGTTGGGGAGAGTGAAAGGGACAGAATAGCTGGACCAGCAGGGGGAAGGCCCCTGAAGTTGACAGTGTTGAAGCTTAGAATATAAGTGAGGTTTGGTGGGATGAGGTCCGGAGCCGATGACCAAGAAAGAATTCTTGAGACATCTTTGGTGCTAAATGGTGGTTTATTAAAGCACAGGGACAGGACTCATGGGCAGAGAGATGCTGCACTGAGATTGTGAGGGGTAGCTGATTATATATTATGGGATTGGGGGAGGTAAGGAAAAGGGAGGGTTTGAAAAAAGAAGACACACAGGATACTGGAGGCTTTGCTATTTGTCAAGTTAAGGTTGTTTTTCCTTTTAGGTATTAACAGCAAGATAGTTAGAGCTTTGTGGAGGAATGTCACACTCCTGCTATCACACATCCTCATCAATGAGCTTTAGGTTTAGAAGAAATTTAACTTTATTTAAATTTCCCTGTGTCTCAGCCTCCCTCAATTTTATGGAAAGGAAGATGATGTTAGGGCTTCAGGAACTGAGTTATGGGTCTTTGGAAGTTAGGTTATTGATAAGAAAGCCTCTTCCTTGTAAATCACTAGGACATTTGTAAACTGAGGGAGACTCAGCTCTTGCAGGATTGTGATCTCTACAAGTTAACTAAGTGTTTCCTTTAGGGCAGCCAGGAATGCCTGAGGAATGTCACATATATCCTATGGGGAGGGGGGGTTACAGGGTGTCATCTTCCGCTTTGTCCTCAGCTTGCCTTCTGTTCCATCATCAATTGGACTCCCTTCTTGGAGATCCCACAAAACATATTCCTATATCATGGTGCTTACACAGCTTCTGTGCTTGAGCTTTTCAGTACATGACAAAATCCTTCAGGTCAGAGTCCATGTCCAATTCATCTCTGGAGTTCCAGGGTCTGCCTGCCAACCACTCTCAGCTGTCAGCTGGATGGATGATGCCAATCTGTGAGCATTACAAATGGTGTTCGTGTGCGCCATACAAGATTTTTTTTTTTTTAATGGCTGGAGAAAATGCTTCTGGCAGAGGCTGTATACATCAGTCAAGAGCAGTCAGGAGAGAGAAACCGCATAGTGAACAGAGAAAGTTTAATATGAAGAATTCTCAAGTGTAACAGAATTAAAGAGGATTTGGACAGAAAGAAGTAGAGAAAATGCCAGATAATACAACAATAACAGCTATGAGGAGCAGCTAATGCCCCTGGGACTGAGAAGGAGCTCCCTGGAAGAAGTTCCGCCTCCACCCCAAATTCCCTGCCAGGCCCTTGGAGAAGTTTCTGGAGTGCTGCCCTGGGAAACCTGCTAGAAATCCACACTACAGGGTGCTAGGAAGGCTGTTCTCAGGGAGGCATCTCAGAGAAGGCCCTCCTTTTCACAACCACCCAAGTGCTGCAGGAGCCTGATGGAACTTGGAAGGAGAATGCCTCCAATGCCCTCAATGGACAAAATTTAATGTGGTGCCTGCTGGCAAAGAAAAAATACTTAAAAGGCCCATCTTAATTTTCACAAGCAGGCAATGAAGAGTGACTTTGATGTTGAGAGACAATATTTTGATAGCTGACACAGTATATCTGTATTACTTAAAGAAGTACACAAGATCTATCAATTAGGCAGGACAGTTTTTTGCTATTGTTATTTACTGATTCACCTTCAGAAGAACCGACCTTGTTCTTGACCTCCTTCCTCTATGAGACAGTTTCCTTGCACCTTGGTCTTTCCCCGCCTGCAGCTTCCTGAGCTAGCTGGACTGCACCCCTACTACGTGAAGTACGGAGGCCATCCCACCTGCTCCTCTTGGAGGAAAGTGGCAGCTGCTCAAATCCCACCTTGTGCAGGCTAGGAAATAGATTCTCTTTCAGTAGTGATCCAAAACACAAAAGTAGATCTGGTCAACAGACTCACACATCACTTCTCTCCCATGGGCCTACCATACCACAATTTTAAAATCAAAATTCCACACAAGCCCTCTACCCATCCCCTATGATAAAAGATAAGCATTTTCTCGTTTATCTCTCTCTCTCTCTCTCTTTTTTTTTCCTGAAGAAATGCAGAATGTTATTTGTGGAACTGTAGAGCCACTTAGTTGGACACTGATGACTTTTGGTTGTTTTCTGTAAAATACTCCTTCTGATCATGGCACATTGGCTCAGTGCCCCCCATGAAGCTAGCACCAGTCCTGCCCATCCATGGCTGGGCAGTGCAAAACATTGTTGTACTCAGTGAGGTGACAACTGATCAGTTTAGCAAGCATAGATCTGTAGGTAGTATTACTGTCTGAAATATTCCTAATTGTTGACATGGCAATCATATAATTCCTTGAGTAAGCTGTCCCATCTTTTTATCTCTATAAGTAGATTGTTTATGCTACTAATCAGGCTCTGCCTTCCTTTATGAGCCAGTGAGAATTCTATAGTTCCCTCTGACATCGTCTTCTTTTTGCTGCAGAGCTCAAAGTTCAATTTAATGCCGAATAAGAGTAATAAGCTTGTTCTTAATTCCTCATACATTTATCTCCCTGCCTCACCTGTAAGGTTTCCAATAGCTTAAACAATTAACTGCCATATTTACAAGTGTATGTGTTTTTACTATAAAGCTTATCATATCTCTTTTTGTTTTTGAATTTGGCAGTCAATACATTTTAAACAAGCACACATAGTTCCTATACAGGTTTTCTAATTATTTTTTTCTTCTGCTTTGAGGAATGTTTTGTAAAGTTTAGCCTATAACTTGATCCAATTATACAGCTTCCAGGTATCTGTGTGGCCTCTATGGGCCACAGAGTGGGCTAAAGCTCAAGGCATGATAACCCAGCCACGAGGCGCAGCTCAGAGCTCCCCTGTTTGAGGGCTCTGATGGAGAGGCTCAGGATGCTACTGCTTGAAAATGGCATGCCCAATCTGGACCTGCTGGGGCCTCAAGCAGTCTTTCCAGAGGAATTAACCCCCATGCTGAAGCCTAAATGATGCTGGATTAGTCTTCTCTTGTTTTAAAATCAGGAATGGAGGCTGGATTTTCTTTTTTTTTTCTTTTTTTCATTTTATTTTATTTTTTATAAACATATATTTTTATCCCCAGGGGTACAGGTCTGTGAATCGCCAGGTTTACACACTTCACAGCACTCACCATAGCACATACCCTCCCCAATGTCCATAACCCCCCCTCACCCAAACCCCCTCCCCCCAGCAACCCTCAGATTGTTTTGTGAGATTAAGAGTTACTTATGGTTTGTCTCCCTCCCAATCCCATCTTCTTTCATTTCCTCTTTCCTACCCCCTTAACCCCCCATGTTGCATCTCCTCTCCCTCATATCAGGGAGATCATATGATAGTTGTATTTCTCTGATTGACTTATTTCGCTAAGCATGATACCCTCTGGTTCCATCCACGTTGTTGCAAATGGCAAGATTTCATTTCTTTTGAAGGCTGCATAGTATTCCATTGTGTATATATATCATGTCTTCTTTATCCATTCATCTGTTGATGGACATCTAGGTTCTTTCCATAGTTTGGCTATTGTAGACATTGCTGCTATAAACATTCGGGTGCACGTGCCCTTTCAGATCACTATGTTTGTATCTTTAGGGTAAATACCCAGTAGTGCAATTGCTGGGTCATAGGGTACTTCTATTTTCAACATTTTGAGGAACCTCCATGCTGTTTTCCAGAGTGGTTGCACCAGCTTGCATTCCCACCAACAGTGTAGGAGGGTTCCCCTTTTTCCGCATCCTCGCCAGCATCTGTCATTTCCTGACTTGTTAATTTTAGCCATTCTGACTGGTATGAGGTGGTATCTCATTGTGGTTTTGATTTGTATTTCCCTGATGCCGAGTGATATGGAGCACTTTTTCATGTGTCTGTTGGCCATCTGGATGTCTTCTTTGCAGAAATGTCTGTTCATGTCTTCTGCCCATTTCTTGATTGGATTATTTGTTCTTGGGGTGTTGAGTTTGCTAAGTTCTTTATAGATTTTGGACACTAGCCCTTTATCCGATATGTCGTTTGCAAATATCTTCTCCCATTCTGTCAGTTGTCTTTTGGTTTTGTGAACTATTTCCTTTACTGTACAAAAGCATTTGATCTTGATGAAATCCCAAGAGTTCATTTTTGCCCTTGCTTCCCTTGCCTTTGGTGATGTTCCTAGGAAGATGTTGCTGCAGCTGAGGTCGAAGAGGTTGCTGCCTGTGTTCTCCTCAAGGATTTGGATGGATTCCTTTCTCACATTGAGGTCCTTCATCCATTTTGAGTCTATTTTCGTGTGTGGTGTAAGGAAATGATCCAATTTCATTTTTCTGCATGTGGCTGTCCAATTTTCCCAATACCATTTATTGAAGAGGCTGTCTTTTTTCCATTGGACATTCTTTCCTGCTTTGTCGAAGGTTAGTTGACCATAGAGTTGAGGGTCTATTTCTGGGCTCTCTTTTCTGTTCCATTGATCTATGTGTCTGTTTTTGTGCCAGTACCATGCTGTCTTGATGATGACAGCTTTGTAATAGAGCTTGAAGTCTGGAATTGTGATGCCACCAACTTTGGCTTTCTTTTTCAATATTCCTTTGGCTATTTGAGGTCTTTTCTGGTTCCATATAAATTTTAGGATTATTTGTTCCATTTCTTTGAAAAAAATGGATGGTACTTTGATAGGAATTGCATTAAATCTGTAGTTTGCTTTAGGTAGCATAGACATTTTCACAATATTTATTCTTCCAATCCAGGAGCATGGAACATTTTTCCATTTCTTTGTGTCTTCCTCAATTTCTTTCATGAGTACTTTATAATTTTCTGTGTATAGATTCTTAGCCTCTTTAGTTAGGTTTATTCCTAGGTATCTTATAGATTTGGGTGCACTTGTAAATGGGATGGACTCCTTAATTTCTCTTTCTTCTGTCGTGTTGTGGGTGTAGGGAAATGCAACTGATTTCTGTGCATTGATTTTATATCCCGACACTTTACTGAACTCCTATACAAGTTCTAGCAGTTTTGGAGTGGAGTCTTTCGGGTTTTCCACATATAGTATCATATCATCTGCAAAGAGTGATAGTTAAACTTCTTCTTTGCCAATTTGGATGCCTTTAATTTCCTTTTGTTGTCTGATTGCTGAGGCTAGGACTTCTAGTACTATGTTGAATAGCAGTGGTGATAACGGACATCCCTGCCATGTTCCTGATTAGCAGAAAAGCTTTCAGTTTTTCTCCATTGAGAATGATATTTGTGGTGTGTTTTTCATAGATGGCTTTGATGATATTGAGGTATGTGCCCACTATCCCTACACTTTGAAGAGTTTTGATCAGGAAGGGATGCTGTACTTTGTCAAATGCTTTTTCAGCATCTATTGAGAGTATCATATGGTTCTTGTTCTTTCTTTTATTAATGTGTTGTATCACATGGATTGATTTGCGGATGAACCAACCTCGCAGCCCTGGAATAAATCCCACTTGGTCGTGCTGAATAATCCTTTTAATGTACTGTTGAATCCTATTGGCTAGTATTTTGGTGAGAATTTTTGCATCTGTTCATCAAAGATATTGGTCTGTAGTTCTCTTTTCTGATGGGATCCTTGTCTGGTTTTGGGATCAAGGTGATGCTGGCCTCATAAAATGAGTTTGGAAGTTTCCCTTTCATTTCTATTTTTTGAACAGTTTCAGGAGAATAGGAATTAGTTCTTCTTTAAATGTTTGGTAGAATTCCCCCAGGAAGCCGTCTGGCCCTGGGCTTTTGTTTGTTTGGAGATTTTTGATGACTCTTTCAATCTCCTTACTGGTTATGGGTCTGTTCAGGCTTTCTATTTCTTCCTGGTTCAGTTATGGTAGTTTATATGTCTCTAGGAATGCATCCATTTCTTCCAGATTGTCAAATTTGTTGGCGTAGAGTTGCTCATAGTATGTTCTTATAATTGTCTGTATTTCTTTGGTGTTCGTTGTGATCTCTCCTCTTTCATTCATGATTTTATTTATTTGGGTCCTTTCTCTTTTCTTTTTGATCAGCCTGGCCAGGGGGTTATCAATCTTATTAATTCTTTCAAAGAACCAGCTCCTAGTTTTGTTGATTTGTTCTATTGTTTTTTTGGTTTCTATTTCATTGATTTCTGCTCTGATCTTTATGATTTCTCTTCTCCTGCTGGGTTTAGGGTTTCTTTCTTCTTCTTTCTCCAGCTCCTTTAGGTGTAGGGTTAGGTTGTGTACCTGAGACCTTTCTTGTTTCTTGAGAAAGGCTTGTACCGCTATATATTTTCCTCTCAGGACTGCCTTTGTTGTGTCCCACAGATTTTGAACCATTGTGTTTTCATTATCATTTGTTTCCATGATTTTTTCCAATTCTTTAATTTCCTGGTTGACCCATTCATTCTTTAGAAGGATGCTGTTTAGTCTCCATGTATTTGGGTTCTTTCCGAATTTCCTCTTGTGATTGAGTTCTAGCTTCAGAGCATTGTGGTCTGAAAATATGCAGGGAATGATCCCAATCTTTTGATACCAGATGAGACCTGATTTAGGACCGAGGATGTGATCTATTCTGGAGAATGTTCCATGTGCACTAGAGAAGAATGTGTATTCTGTTGCTTTGGGATGAAATGTTCTGAATATATCTGTGATGTCCATCTGGTCCAGTGTGTCATTTAAGGCCTTTATTTCCTTGTTGATCTTTTGCGTGGATGATCTGTCCATTTCAGTGAGGGGAGTGTTAAAGTCCCGTACTATTATTGTATTATTGTTGATGTGTTTCTTTGATTTTGTTATTAATTGGTTTATATAGTTGGCTGCTCCAATGTTAGGGGCATAGATATTTAAAATTGTTAGATCTTCTTGTTGGACAGATCCTTTGAGTATGATATAGTGTCCTTCCTCATCTCTTATTATAGTCTTTGGCTTAAAATCTAATTGATCTGATATAAGGATTGCCACTACTGCTTTCTTCTGATGTCCATTAGCATGGTCAATTGTTTTCCACCCCCTCACTTTAAATCTGGAGGTGTCTTCGGGTTTAAAAAGAGTTTCTTGTAGGCAACATATAGATGGGTTTTGTTTTTTCATCCATTCTGATACCCTGTGTCTTTTGATTGGGGCATTTAGCCCATTAACATTCAGGGTAACTATTGAGAGATATGAATTTAGTGCCATTGTCTTGCCTGTAAGGTGACTGTTATTGTACATTGTCTTTGTTCCTTTCTGATCTACTACTTTTAGGGTCTCTCTTTGCTTAGAGCACCCCTTTCAATATTTCCTGTAGAGCTGGTTTGGTGTTTGCAAATTCTTTCAGTTTTTGTTTGTCCTGGAAGCTTTTAATCTCTCCTTCTATTTTCAATGATAGCCTAGCTGGATATAGTATTCTTGGATGCATGTTTTTCTCATTTAGTGCTCTGAGTATATCATGCCAGCTCTTTCTGGCCTGCCAGGTCTCTGTGGATAAGTCTGCTGCCAATCTAATATTTTTACCATTGTATATTACAGACTTCTTTTCCCGGGCTGCTTTCAGGATTTTCTCTTTGTCGCTAAGACCTGTAAATTTTACTATTAGGTGACAGGGTGTGGACCTATTCTTCTTGATTCTGAGGGGGGTTCTCTGCACCTCCTGGATTTTGATGCTTGTTCCCTTTGCCATATTGGGGAAATTCTCTCCAATAATTCTCTCCAATATACCTTCTGCTCCCCTGTCTCTTTCTTCTTCTTCTGGAATCCCAATTATTCTAATGTTGTTTCGTCTTATGGTGTCACTTATCTCTCGAATTCTCCCCTCATGGTCCAGTAGCTGTTTGTCCCTCTTTTGCTCAGCTTCTTTATTCTCCGTCATTTGGTCTTCTATATCACTAATTCTTTCTTCTGCCTCATTTATCCTAGCAGTGAGAGCCTCCATTTTTTATTGCATCTCATTAATAGCTTTTTTGATTTCAACTTGGTTAGATTTTAGTTCTTTTATTTCTCCAGAAAGGGCTTTTATATCTCCCGAGAGGGTTTCTCTAATATCTTCCATGTCTTTTTCGAGCCCGGCTAGAACCTTGAGAATCGTCATTGTGAACTGTAGATCTGACATATTACCAATGTGTGTATTGATTAGGTCCCTAGCCTTTGGTACTGCCTCTTGTTCTTTTTTTTGTGGTGAATTTGTGGTCATTTTGTCCAGATAAGAGTATATGAAGGAGCAAGTAAAATACTAAAAGTGTGGCAACAACCCCAGGGAAATATGCTTTAACCAAATCAGAAGAGATCCCAAGTCGTGAGGGGGGAGAAAGGGGATAAAAAGTTTCAGAATGAAAAACAAAAAAGAAACAATTAAAAAAAGAAAAGGGGTAAAGAAATAATATAAAAAAGAAAAAAAATATATATATATATTAGATAAACTAGCTAAAAAACGTTAAAAAAAGAAAAGGGTAAAAGTTAAAATGATTTTGGCAGAAGAGAAAAAAAATTGAAACAGAAAAAAAAATTGAATTAACTGCAAGTCTAAAGAATCATGAGGAGAAAGCCATGAGTTCCGTGCTTTGCTTTCTCCTCTGGAATTCCGCTGCCCTTCTTGGTATTGAAACTGCACTCCTTGGTAGGTGAACTTGGTCCTGGCTGGGTTTCTTGTTGATCTTCTGGGGGAAGGGCCTGTTGTAGTGATTCTCAAGTGTCTTTGCCCCAGGCGGAGTTGCACCGCCCTTACCAGGGGCCGGGCTGAGTAATCCGCTCGGGTTTGCTTTCGGGAGCTTTTGTTCCCTGAGCACTTTCTGTAGAGTTCCAGAGGACAGGAATGAAGATGGCGGCCTCCTGATCTCCAGCCCGGAGGAGCCAAGAGCCCGGGGCCCCACTCCTCAGTGCGCCCTCAGAGAACAGCACCCAATTACTCCCGTCACCCTGGCCTCCGGCCACGCTCCGAGCTGACTGAGCCTGCGACCGGTTCAAGGTAACCCTGAGCTGTGAGCTCACTCCTCAGCTCTGTCTCTGTAGCCGGCTTCCCCGTTCTAATACCTGTAAGCTCTGCGACACTCAGACACCCCCGATCCTTCTGTGACCCTGTGGGACCTGAGGCCATGCTGACCCCGCATGGGCTTCACCCTAGTTAAGCCTCTGGAGCGATGTCCCTCAGTGGAACAGACTTTTAAAAGTCCTGATTTTGTGCTCTATTGCTCTGCCGCTTGCCAGGAGCCAGCCCCTCCCCCCGCGGTCTATCTTCCCGTCGCTTGGGATTCACCTCTCCGCCAGTCCTATCTTTCAGAAAATGGTTGATTTTCTGTTTCTAGAATTGCTGTTCTTCTTCTCTTCAATCTCCCATTGGATTTGTAGGTGTTTGCAATCTTTAGATAAGCTATCTAGCTGATCTCCTGCTATCTGAAGTAGTCTCAGCCTGCTACTTCTCCGCCATCTTGATTCCTCCCTGGAGGCTGGATTTTGTTCAATGCATTATGTATTGAAATTATCATGTTTTTTTTTCCTTTTCAATTTATTTTTTAAATGCATTTTATTGAGATGTAATTGACATAGTATAAGTTCAAGGTATATATGTGTTGATTTGATACATTTATATACTGTGACATAATTCTCACTCTAATGTCACCTAACACTTCTATCACATCACATAATTATCATTTCTTTTTTGTGGTGGGAACAATTAAGATATAGTCTTCTAGCAATTTTGAAGTTTATAATACAGTATTGTTCTCTATAATCTCTAGAATATCTATGGATCTCCAGAACTTATTATTAGTTGCAAGTTTCATCCGAAGACATCATCTCGGTAGTTCCCCTAGCCCCCAGCCCCTGGTAACCACCACTCTACTCTGTTTTTAGGAGGTCAGCTCTTTTAGATTCCACATGTTAGTGATATCATACAGTATTTGTTTTTCCCTATCTGACTTATCTCAGTTAGCATAATGCCCTCGAGGTCCATCCATATTGTCACACATGGCAGGATTTCCTTCTTTCTCCTGGCTGAATAATATTCCATTTATATATATGCATATACGACATCTTCTTTATCCATTCATCAACTGGCAGACACTTAAGTTGTTTCTGTCTCTTTACTGTTGTGAACATGGGATTGCAGATACCTCTTCATTATTCTCTTATCATTTCCTTAGGATAGATATCCAGAAGTAGAATTATTGGACCATGTGGTAGTTCTGTTTTTGCTGAATCATGTGGTAGATTTATTTTTAATTTTTTGATGAAGCTCTATACTGTTTTCTGTAATGGATGAACCATTTACATTCCCACCAATACTGTACAAAGATACCCTTATTTCCACATCCTCACCAACACTTGTTATCTTTTTTCTTCTTGATAATACCCACTTTAATGGGCTTGAGGTTTGATTTGCATTCCCCGATGATTACTGATGTTGAACATTTCTTTCATGTACCTGTGGCCATTCAGTTGTCTTCCTTGGAAAAATACCTGCTTAGTTCTGTGGCTCATTTTTTCTTAAGATTTTATTTATGTATTTGACAGACAGAGATGACAAGTAGGCAGAGAGGCAGGCAGAGAGAGAAGGAAGCAGGCTCCCCACTGAGCAGAGAACCTGATGTGGGACTCGATCCCAGGACCCTGGGATCATGACCTGAGCTGAAGGCAGAGGCTTTAACCCACTGAGCCACCCAGGTGCCCCTCTGTGGCTCATTTTTAATTCTATTGGGGGTTTCTTTCTTTCTTTCTTTCTTTTCTTTTCTTTTCTTTTTTTTTTTTATTATTGACTTGTACTTCTTTATATATTTTGGATATTAAAACCTTATCACCTATGTACTTTGCAAACATTTTCTCCTAATCCATAGCCTACCTTTTCATTTTGTTGATCACTTATCTTGCTATGAAGTTTTAAAGTTTGATGTAATCCCACAGGTTTATTTTTGCTGTTGCCTTTGCTCTTGGTGTCATATCTTAAAACGTCATTGCCAAGGTCAGTGTTATAGGGAGAAACTTCCCTACGTTTTCTCCTAGGAGTTTTATTGTTTCAGGTCTTATGTTTAAGTTTTTAATCAGTTTTGAGTTAATTTTTGTGAATGGGTTAAGACAGGTGTCCAATTTAATTTTTCTGCATGCTGTTATCCAGTTTTTCCAATGCCCTTGCAAAAGAAGATCTCCTTTCTCCACTGTTATTGGCACCTTGGCAAATGTTAGCAAATGCTGGGGTTTGTTTCTGCACTCTGTATTCCGTTTCATTGGTCTATGTGTCTACTTTTATACTAGTACCATACTGTTTCAATTACTATAGTTTTGTAGTAGTTTAAAATCAGGAATTGTGATGCCGTGACTGTGTTCTTTCTCATGACTGCTTTGGCTATTTGAGGTCTTCTGTGGTTCCATACAAATTTTAGAATTGTTTTTTCCATTTCCATGTAAAATACCATTGGAATTTTGGTAGGGATTTTACTGAATCTGTAGTTGGTTTTGGGTAGTGTGGACTTTTTACAATATTAAATCTTGTGATCCATGAATGCAGGATAAATTTGTGTTTTCAGTTTCTTTCATCAAAGTCTTACTGTTTTCATTGTTCAGATATTTCACTTTCTTCCAGTCTTACTGAATTGACATACCGTCCTTTATAAGTTTAAGGTGAACAGCATAATGACTTGACCTTCATATATTGTGAAATGATGACCATGATAAGTTTAGTTAACATCTATCACCTCATAGAGACACACACACACAGAACATACACACACACACACACACACACACACACACACACACACACAAATGTTTTTCTCTTCCCACGATTTATCCTCTCAACAACTTTCAAATGTACTGTATATCAGTGTTAACTATAGTCATCATGATGTACATTACATCCCCAGGACTTGTTTATCTCATAACTAGAACTTTGTACCTTTTGCTCCTATACATCCAATTCTCCTTCTTTCACTTTCTTGGTTAATTTTATTCCTAAGCACTTTTTAAAAAATTCTTGAAGCTAGCGTGAATGGGATAGTTTTCATTTATTTTTCAGTTGTTTCATTTTTAGTGTATAGAAATGCAACAGATCCAATTTGTTTTCTGTATCCAATTTGTTGAGGGTTTTTAATCATGAAAGAATGTTATATCTTGTTAAATCCTTTTTCTGCATCCCATGTAGATAATCATAAGATTTTTACCTTTCATTCTATTAATGTGGTGTTTCATGTTTATTGATTTGCCTACATTGAACCTTCCTTGTATTACAGGGATAAATTTCATATGGTCATGGTATATATCCCTTTTATTGTGTTGTTGGATTAAGTTTGCTAACATTTTGTTATCATCAGACCTATAGTTTTCTTCTCTTAGAATGTCCTTATCTGATTTTGGTATCAGGGTAATGCTGGCCTTATAAAACAAATTTGGAAGATTTCCCTCTTCTTCAATTTTGGGGAAGAGTTTGAGAAGGGCCAGTGTTAATTCTTTTTTAAATGTTTGATAAAATTCAACTGTAAAACCATCTGGTCCTCGAGTCTTCTGTTTTGGAGGGTTTTTGATTACCAATTCAACCTCCTTATTCATTAAGGTCTATTCAGATTTCTGTTTCTTCTGGTAAAGTCTTGGTAAGTTGTATGTTTCTAGGAATTCATCCATTTCTTCCAGGTTGTCCAATTTGTTGTTTATCATAGTGTCTTATGATCCTATGTATTTCTATGGTACCAGATGTAATGTTTCTTCTATTTCTAATTTTACTTACTTAAGCCTTGTCTCTTTTTCTCTTAGTCTAGCAAAGATTTGTCCATTTTGTTTATCATTTCAAAAGACCTATTCTTAGTTCCACTGTTTTTTTCTAGTCTCTATTTCTGTCTGAATCCATTGCTGAAAGTGGGATATTAGAGTCCCCTACTTTTATTGTATTTTTGCCTATTTCTCCCATGAGATCTGTTATTATTTGCTTAATATATTTAGGTGTATTTTATTTTTTTTTTTACTTTTTTATTATTTTCTGAGGTAGAATTTTATTTTTCCTTCTCTTCCCCTATGTTTATCTGTTTTTCTTCTTAAATTACACATGAGTGAAATCATACAGTATTTGTCATTCTCTAACTGACTTATTTCTCTTAGCATAATATCCTCTAGTTCCATCTACATTAATGCAAATGGCAAAATCTCATTCTTTTTGAAGGCTGAATAATAGTCTATTATATATATACATATCACATCTTCTTTATCCACTCATCTGTCAATGGGTATCTGGGCTCTTTCCATATTTTGGCTATTGTGGACATTGCTGCTGTAAATATTGGCGTGCACGTGACCCTTCAAATTGCTTTGTGTGTATTCTTTGGATAAATACCTGGTAGTACAATTGCTGGGTTGTAGGGTAGCTTGCTTTGTTTGTTTGTTTGTTTGTTTGACAGAGAGAGAGACAGCGAGAGAGGGAACACAAGCAGGAGGAGTGGGAGAGGGAGTTGCAGACTCCCCACAGAGCAGGGAGCCCAACTCGGGGTTCAATCCCAGAACCCCAAGATTGTGACCTGAGCTGAAGGCTGACCCTTCATGACTGAGCCTCCAAGATGCCCCTAGGGTAGTCCTATTTTTAACTTCCTGAGGAACCTCTGTACTGTTTTCCAGAGTGGCTGCACCAGTTTACATTCCCACCAACAGTGTAAGAGGGTTCCCCTTTCTCCACATCCTTGCCAACATCTGCTGTTTCCTGAATTGTTAACTTTAGCCATTCTGAATGGTGTGAGGTGGTATCTCAGTGTCATTTTTGATTTACATTTTCCCAATGTCAAGGGATGTGGAGCATTTTTTCATATGTCTGTTGTCCATTTGTATGTCTTCTTCAGAGAAATATCTGTTCACATCTTTTGCCCACTTCTTGACTGGATTTTTTTATCTTGGAGTGTTGAATTTGACAAGTTCTTCATAGATTTTGGATATGAGCCCTTTATGTGACATGTCATTGGCAAGTATCTTCTCCCATTCCATAGGTTGCTTTTTAGTTTTGTTGACTATTTCCTTTGCTGTGCAAAAGCTTTTTGTTTTGATGAAGTCCCAATAGTTCATTTTTGATTTTGTTTCTCTTGCCTTTGCAGATATGTCTAGCAAGAATTTGCTGTGGCTGAGGCAAAAGAGGTTGCTGCCTGTGTACTCTAGGTATTTGATGGATTGTTTTCTCACATTTAGGTCTTTCATCCATTTTGAGTTTATTTTTGTATATGTTGTAAGGAAGTGGTCCAGTTTCAGGTGTCTGCATGTCATGGTCCAATTTTTCTAACACCATTTGTTGAATATACTGTCTTTTATCCATTGGATATTCTCTCCTGCTTTGTCAAATATTAGATGACTAGAGACTTGAATGTCCATTTCCAGTTCTCTATTCTGTTTCACTGATCTATGTGTATGTTTTTATGCCAGTACCATGCTGTCTTGGTGATTACAGATTTGTAATATAGCTTGAAGTCAGGCATTATGATGCCATCAGCTTTGGTTTTCTTTTTCAACATTACTTTGGTTATCCAGGGTCTTTTGTTGTTCCGTTCAAATTTTAGGATTGTTTGTTCCAGCTCTATGAAAACTATTGATGGTATTTTGATAGGGATCCCATTGTATGTATAGAATCCTTTGGGTACTGTAGACATTTTAACAATATTTCTTCTTCCAATCCAGGAGCATGGAATGTTTTTCCATTTCTTTGTGTCACCCTCAATTTCTTTCATCAGTGTTCTATAGTTTCTGAATATAAATCTTTTACTTCTTTGGTCAGTTTTTTCCTAGGTATCTTATGGTTTTTGCTGCAATTGTAAATGAGATTGACTCCTTAATTTCTTTCTTCTGCCTCATTGTTAGTGTATAATATAGTACTGAATTCCTTTATGAGGTCTAGCAATTTTGGGTGGAGTCTTTTGGGTTACATAAAGAATTATGTCATCTGTGAAGAGTGAGAGTTTGACTTCTTTGCCAATTTGAATGCCTTTTATTACTTTTTGTTGTCTGACTGCTGAGGCTAGGACTTCTAGTACTCTGTTGAACAATAGTGGTGAGAGTGGTCATCCGTGTTGTGTTCCTGACCTTAGGGAGAAAGCTCTCAGTTTTCCCCATTGAGAATGATATTCACAGTGGGCTTTTCATAGATGGCTCTTATGATATTGAGGTATGTTCTCTCTATCCACACACTGTGGAGAATTTTTTAAAAGATTTTATTTATTTGACAGAGAGAGACTAACAAGAGAGGAGTGGTAGAGGAAGAAACAGTGGGGAGCCTGATGTAGTGCTCCATCCCAGGATCCCAGGATCATGACCCAAGCCAAAGGCAGACGCTTAATGACTGAGCTACCCAGCTGCCTTCATTGTGGAGAACTTTATTTTATTTTTTTCTTTTATTGTGTTATGTTAGTCACCATACAATACATCATTAGTTTTTGATGTAGTATTCCAAGATTCATTGTTTACGTTCAACACCCAGTGCTCCATGCAATATATCCCCTCCTTAATACCCATCTATGGGCCAACCCATCCCCCCTCTAAAACCCTCAATTTGTTTCTCAGAGTCCACAGTCTCTCATGGTTTGTATCCCCCTCCAATTCCCCCCCTTCACTTTTCCTTGACTTCTCCTAATGTCCTCCATGTTATTCTTTATGCTCCATAAGTAAGTGAAGCCATATGATAATTGACTCTCTCTGCTTGACTTATTTCACTCAGCATAATCTCCTCCAGTCCCATCCATGTTGATGCAAAAGTTGGGTATTCATCCTTTCCAATGGCTGAGTAATAGTCCATTGTATATATGGACCACATCTTCTTTATCCATTTGTCTGTTGAAGAGCATCTTGGCTCTTTCCACAGTTTGGCTATTGTGGATATTGCTGCTATGAACATTGGGATACAGATGGCCCTTCTTTTCACTATATCTGTATCTTTGGGGTAGATACCCAGTAGTGCAATTGCAGGCTCATAAGGTAGCTCTATTTTTAGTTTTCTGATGAATCTGTTTTCCAAAGTGGCAACACCACTTTGCATTCCCACCAACAGTGTAAGAGAGTTCTCCTTTCTCACTGTGGAGAATTTTAATTGAGAAAGGGTTCTGGGGGAGCCTGGGTGGCTCAGTTGGTTAAGCATCTGCCTTCCGCTCAGGTCATGATCCCAGGATCCTAGGATCAAGCCCTACATCAGGTTCCCTGCTGAGCTTCTCCCTCTCCTTCTTCCTGCTGCTCTCCCTGCTTGTGCTGTCTTTCGCTCTCTCTCAAATAAAAATAAAATCTTTAAAAAAAAAAAAAGAAATGATGCTGTATTTTGTCAAATGCTTTTTCTGCATCAATTGAAAGTATCACTTGTTCTTGTCCTTTCTTTTTATTAATCATCTTGATTGACTTGTGGATATTGAACCACCCTTTCCACCCAGGAATAAATCCCATGTGGTGATGTTGAATAATCCTTGTTTTGTATTTGTTGAATCCTATTGGCTAGTATCTTGGTAAGAATTTTGGTATCTATGTAAATTAGAGATATTGGTCTGTAATTCTCCTTTCTGATGGGGTCTTTATCTGGTTTTGGGATCAAGGTAATGTTGGCTTCATAGAATAAGTTTGGAAGATTTCCTTCCCTTCCTATTTTTTGACACAGCTTCAGAATAAGGTATTAGTTCTTCTTTAAATGTACGGTAGAATTCTCCTGGAAATCCATCTGACCCTGGACTCCTGCGTACTGGGAAATTTTTGATTACTGCTTCCTTTTCCTTGCTGGTTATGGGTCTGTTCAGGTTTTCTATTTCTTCCTGTTTCAGTTTTGGTAGTTTATGTTTCCAGGAATGCCTAATTTCTAGTCTTCCAGGTTACCTAATTTATTGTTATATAGTTGTTCATAATATCCTTAAAATTGTTTGTATTTCCTTGGTGTTCATTGTGATCTCTCCTTTTTCATTCATGATTCTATTAATTTGGGTTCTTTCTCTTTTCGATAAGTCTGGGTAAGGGTTTGCCGATCTTTTAATTCTGTCAAAGAACCAGCTTCTAGATTCATTGATCTGTTCTACTGTTCTTTTGCTTTCTATTTCATTGATTTCTGCTCTAATCTTTATTATTTCTCTTCTGCTTGGATTAGGCTTTATTAGCTGTTCTTTCTCCAGCTCCTTTAGGTGTAAGGTTAGCTTGTGTATTTGAGACTTCTAATTTTTCAAGAATGACTTGTATTGCTATGTACTTCCCTCTTAAGACCACTTTTGCTGTATCCAAAAAGTTTTGAACAGCTGTGTTTTCATTTTCAGTTGTTTCCCTGAGTTTTTAAAAAATTATTCTTTAATTTCCTGGTTGCCCTATTCATTCTTTAGTTGGATGCTCTTTAACCTACAAGTGTGAGTTCCTTCCGAATTTCCTCGTATGACTTAGTTCAAGTTTCAAAGCACTGTCTCTGAAAATTTGCAGGAAATAATCCGTCTTTTGGTACTGGTTGAGACCTGATTTGTGACCCAGTATGTGATCTATTCTGGAGAAAGTTCCATGTGAACTGACATAGAATGTGTATTCTGTTGCTTTAGGATGGAATGCTCTGTATATATCTGTGAAGTCCATCTCATCCAGTGTGTCATTCAAAGTTCTAGTAACCTTGTTGATCTTCTGCTTAGAGGATCTGTCCTTTGCTGTGAGTGGGGTGTAGAAGTCCCCTACTATTGGGGGAGGAGTCAAGATGGTGGAGAAGTAACAGGCTGAGACTATATCAGGTAGCAGAAGATCAGCTAGATAGCTTATCAATCCATTGCAAACATCTACAAATCTAACAGGAGACCGAAGAGAAGAACAGCAACAATTCTAGAAACAGAAAATCGACCACTTTCTGAAAGGTAAGACCGGCGGAGAAGTGAATCCAAAGTGACGGGAAGATAGACCGCAGGGGGAGGGGCCAGCTCCCGGCAAGCAGCGGAGCAATGGAGCACAAAATCAGAACTTTTAAAAGTCTGCTCCACTGAGGGACATTGCTCCAGAGGCTAAACTGGGGTGAAGCCCACGTGGGGTCAGCGTGGCCCCAGGTCCCGCAGGGTCACAGAAGGACCCTCAGGGGGTGACTGAGTGTCACAGAGCTCGCAGGTATTAGAGTGGGGAAGCTGGCTACAGAGACAGAGTGGAGGAGTGAGGTCTCAGCTCAGGGTTACCTTGAACCAGTGGCAGGCTGGGTGTGCTCAGAGTGCGGCCAGAGGCCAGGGACACGGGAGTGATTGAGCGCTTGTCTCTGAGGGTGAACTGAGGAGTGGGGCCCTGAGCTCTCAGCTCCTCTGGGCTGGAGATTGGGAGGCCGCCATTTTCATTCCCGTCCTCCGGAACTCTACGGGAAGCGTTCAGGGAACAAAAGCTCCCTAAAGCGAACCTGAGCAGATTACTTAGCCTGGCCCCTGGTAAGGGCGGTGCAATTCCGCCTGGGGTAAAGACACTTGAGAATCACTACAACAGACCCCTCCTGCAGAAGATCAACAAGAAATCCAGCCAAGACCAAGTTTATATTCCAAAGCATGGAATTCATGGCTTTCTCCCCATGATTCCTTAGTCTTGCAGTTAATTTAATTTTTTTAATTTTATTTTTTTCTTCTAAATTTTTTTAACTTTTACCCTTTCCTCTTTTAACGTTTTTTAACAGTTTATCTTAAAAATACCTTTCATAAAAAAATAATAATCCTTTTTGTACCTTCATTATTATAGTCATATTTTATCCTTCCTTGTATCTAACTTTATTTTTTGTATACACATAGGGTTTTTTCTTCTAAAAAATTTGGGGTACAACTTCTTCTAATAGATCAAAATATGCCCTAAATCTAGCTCTGGGCTTGTTCTAGTTCCAGCCCGAGCAAAATCTCTCCACTTTCTTTTTCTTTATTCTCCCAACCAACTTACTTTATCAACTCCTTTTTTTAGAAATTAAAAAAAAATTTTTTTTTTCATCTTTATAGGCATATTCCATCCCTTCATTGTGTTTACCTTATATATGTTTTTCATTCTTTAAAATTTTGGGAGGTAGTTTCTTCTAAGAGACCAAAATACTCCCAAAATTAAGTGGGTCATCCTGTTCTAGTCACCAGTCTAATATACATATATATATATTTTTTTTCTTTTTTTATTTTTAAAATTTGTGTTTTTTTTATTTTTTTTTTCCTGAACTTCTTTATCCCCTTTTTCCGCCCCATGATTTGGGGCCTCTTCTGATTTGGCTAAAGCACACTTTCCTGGGGTCTTTGCCACCCTTTTAGTACTTTATTTGCTCCTTCATATATTCTTATCTGGACAAAATGACAAGGTGGAAAAACTCACTACAAAAAAAAAGAACAAGAGGCAATACCAAAAGCTAGGGAACTAATCAATACGGAAATTGGTAATATGTCAGATCTATAGTTCAGAATGATGATTCTCAGGTTCTAGCCGGGCTTGAAAAAGGCATGGAAGATATTAGAGAAACTCTCTCTGGAGTGATAAAAGCCTTTTCTGTACAAATAAAAGAACTAAAATCTAACCAAGTTGAAATTTAAAAAAGGTATTAATGAGGTGCAATCAAAAATGGAGGCCCTTACTGCTAGGATAAATGAGGCAGAAGAAAGAATTAGTGATATAGAAGATCAAATGACAGAGAATAAAGAAGCTGAGCAAAAGAGGGACAAACAGCTACTGGACCACGAGGGGAGAATTCGAGAGATAAGTGACACCATAAGACGAAACAACATTAGATTAGAATAATTGGGTTTCCAGAAGTAGAAGAAAGAAAGAGGGGAGCAGAAGGTATATTGGAAAGAATTATTGGAGAGAATTTCCCCAATATGGCAAAGGGAACAAGCATCAAAATCCAGGAGGTGTAGAGAACCCCCCTCAAAATAAATAAGAATAGGTCCACACCCCGTCATCTAATAGTAAAACTTAAAAGTCTTAGCGACAAAGAGAAAATCCTGAAAGCAGCCCGGGAAAAGAAGTCTGTAACATACAATGGTAAAAATATTAGATTGGCAGCAGACTTATCCACAGAGACCTGGCAGGTCAGAAAGAACTGGCATGATATATTCAGAGCACTAAGTGAGAAAAACATGCAGCCAAGAATACTATATCCAGCTAGGCTATCATTGAAAATAGAAGGAGAGATAAAAAGCTTCCAGGACAAACAAAAACTGAAATAATTTGCAAACACCAAACCAGCTCTACAGGAAATATTGAAAGGGGTCCTCTAGGCAGAGAGAGCCTAAAAGTAGTAGATCAGAAAGGAACAGTAACAGACAACTTACAGGCAATACAATGGCACTAAACTCATATCTCTCAATAGTTACCCTGAATGTTAATGGGCTAAATGCCCCAATCAAAAGACACAGGGTATCAGAATGGATAAAAAAAACAAAATCCATCAATATGCTCCCTATAAGAAACTCATTTTAGACCTGAAGACACCTCCAGATTTAAAGTGAGGGGGTGGAAAACAATTTACCATGCTAATGGACATCAGAAGAAGGCTGGGGTGGCAATCCTTATATCAAATCAATTAGACTTTAAGCCAAAGACTATAACAAGAGATGAGGAAGGACACTATATCATACTCAAAGAGTCTGTACAAGAAGAAGATCCAACAATTTTAAATATCTATGCCCCTAATGTGGGAGCAGCCAACTATATAAACCAATTAATAACAAAATCAAAGAAATACATCGACAATAATACAATAATAGTAGGGGACTTTAACACTCCCCTCACTGAAATGGACAGATCATCCACGCAAAAGATCAACAAGGAAATAAAGGCCTTAAATGACACGCTGGATCAGATGGACATCACAGATATATTCAGAACATTTCATCCCAAAGCAACAGAATACACATTCTTCTCTAGTGCACATGGAACATTCTCCAGAATAGATCACATCCTGGGTCACAAATCAGGTCTCAACTGGTATCAAAAGATTGGGATCATTCCCTGCATATTTTCAGACCACAGTGCTCTGAAGCTAGAACTCAATCACAAGAGGAAATTTGGAAAGAACCCAAATATATGGAGACTAAACAGCATCCTTCTAAAGAATGAATGGGTCAACCAGGAAATTAAGGAAGAATTGAAGAAATTCATGGAAACAAATGATAATGAAAACACAATGGTTCAAAATCTGTAGGACACAGCAAAGGCAGTCCTGCGAGGAAAATATATAGTGGTACAAGTCTTTCTCAAGAAACAAGAAAGGTCTCAAATACAATACCTAAACCTACACCTAAAGGAGCTAGAGAAAGAACAAAAAAGAAAGCCTAAACCCAGCAGGAGAAGAGAAATCATAAAGATCAGAGCAGAAATCAATGAAATAGAAACAACAACAACAAAAAAAAACCAATAGAACAAATCAATGAAACTAGGAGCTGGTTCTTTGAAAGAATTAATAAGATTGATAACCCCTTGGCCAGGCTGATCAAAAAGAAAAGAGAAAGGACCCAAATAAATAAAATGATGAATGAAAGGGGAGAGATCACAACCAACACTAAAGAAATACAAACAATTATAAAAACATATTACGAACAACTCTATGGCAACAAATTTAACAATCTGGAAGAAATGGATGCATTCCTGGAGACATATAAACTACCACAACTGAACCAGGATGAAATAGAAAACCTGAACAGACCTATAACTAGGAAGGAGATTGAAACAGTCATCAAAAATCTCCGCACAAAAAAAGCCCAGGGCCAGACGGCTTCCCAGGGGAATTCTACCAAACATTTAAAGAAGAATCAATTCCTATTCTCCTGAAACTATTCCAAAAAATAGAAATGGAAGGAAAACTTCCAAACTCATTTTATGAGGCCAGCATCACCTTGATCCCAAAACCAGACAAGGATCCCATCAAAAGAGAACTATAGACCGATATCCTTGATGAACACAGATGCGAAAATTCTCACCAAAATACTAGCCAATAGGATTCAACAGTCCATTAAAAGGATTATTCACCACGACCAAGTGGGATTTATTCCAGGGCTGCAAGGTTGGTTCAACATCCGCAAATCAATCAATGTGATACAACACATTAATAAAAGAAAGAACAAGAACTATATGATACTCTCAATAGATGCTGAAAAAGCATTTGACAAAGTACAGCATCCGTTCCTGATCAAAACTCTTCATAGTATAGGGATAGAGGGCACATACCTCAATATCATCAAAGCCATCTATGAAAAACCCACCGCAAATATCATTCTCAATGGAGAAAAACTGAAAGCTTTTCCGCTAAGGTCAGGAACACGGCAGGGATGTCCATTATCACCACTGCTATTCAACATAGTACCAGAAGTCCTAGCCTCAGCAATCAGACAACAAAAAGAAATTAAAGGCATCCAAATTGGCAAAGAAGAAGTCAAACTATCAGTCTTTGCAGATGATATGATACGTTATGTGGAAAACCCAAAAGACTCCAGCCCAAAGTGGCTAAAACTCATACGTGAATTGGGTAAAGTGTCAGGATATAAAATCAATGCACAGATATCAGTTGCCTTTCTATACACCACCAACAAGACAGAAGAAAGAGAAATTAAGGAGTCCATCCCATTTACAACTGCACCCAAAACCATAAGTACTAGGAATAACCTAACCAAAAAGGGAAAGAATCTGTACTCAGAAAACTATAAAGTACTCATGAGAAAAACTGAGGATAACACAAAGAAATGGAAAAATGTTTCATGATCCTGGCTCAGAAGAACAAATATTGTGAAAATGTCTATGCTACCTAAAGCAATCTACACATTTAATGCAATCCCTATCAAAATCCCACCCATTTTTTTCAAAGAAATGGAACAAATAATCCTAAAATTTATATGGAACCAGAAAAGACCTCGAATAGCCAAAGCAATATTGAAAAAGAAAGCCAAAGTTGGTGGCATCACAATTCCGGACTTCAAGATCTATTACAAAGCTGTCACCATCAAGACAGTATGGTACTGGCACAAAAACAGACCATAGTTCAATGGAACAGAAAAGAGAGCCCAGAAATAGACCCTCAACTCTATGGTCAACTCATCTTCGACAAAGCAGGAAAGAATGTCCAATGGAAAAAAGACAGTCTGTTCAACAAATGGTGTTGGGAAAATTGGACAGCCACATGCAGAAAAATGAAATTGGGCCATCTCCTTGCACCACACACGAAAATAGACTCAAAATGGATGAAGGACCTCAATGTAAGAAAGGAATCCATCAAAATCCTTCAGGAGAATACAGGCATCCACCTCTTCAACCTCAGCTGCAACAACTTCTTCCTGGGAACATCACCAAAGGCAAGGGAAGCAAGGGCAAAAATGAACTCTTGGGATTTCATCAAGATCAAAATCTTTTGCACAGCAAAGAAAACAGTTAACAAAACCAAAAGACAACTGACAGAATGGGAGAAGATATTTGCAAATGACATATCAGATAAAGGGCTAGTATCCAAAATCTATAAAGAGTTTAGCAAACTCAACACCCAAAGAACAAATAATCCAATCAAGAAATGGGCAGAAGACATGAACAGACATTTCTGCAAAGAAGACATCCAGATGGCCAACAGACACATGAAAAAGTGCTCCATATCACTCGGCATCAGGGAAATACAAATCAAAACACAATGAGATACCACCTCACACCAGTCAGAATGGGTAAAATTAAAAAGTCAAGAAATGACAGATGCTGGCAAGGATGCAGAGAAAGGGGAACCTCCTACACTCTTGGTGGGAATGCAAGCTGGTGCAGCCACTATGGAAAACAGCATGGAGGTTCCTCAAAAAGTTGAAAATAGAGCTACCCTATGACCCAGAAATGGCACTACTGGGTATTTACCCTAAAGATACAAACATAGTGATCTGAAGGGGCACGTGTACCCGCATGTTTTTAGCAGCAATGTCCAATAGCCAAACTATGGAAAGAAACTAGATGTCCATCCACAGATGAATGGATAAAGAAGATGTGGTATATATACACAATGGAATACTATGCAGCCATCAAAAGAAATGAAATCTTGCCATTTGCGATGAGGTGGATGAAACTAGAGGGTATTATGCTTAGCGAAGTGAGTCAGTTGGAGAAAGACAACTATCATATGATCTCCCTGATATGAGGAAGTGGAGATGCAACATGGGGGGTTTGGGGGTAGGAAAAGAAAAAATGAAACAAGATGGGATCAGGAGGGAGACAAACCATAAGTGAATCTTAATCTCACAAAACAAACTGAGGGTTGCTGGGTGGAGGGGGCCGGGAGAGGGGGGTGGGGTTATGGACATTGGGGAGGGTATGTGCTATGATGAGTGCTGTGAAGTGTGTAAACCTGGTGATTCACAGACCTGTACCCCTGGGGATAAAAATACATTATATGTTTATAAAAAAATTAAAACAAATTAATAAAAAAAGAAGTCCCCTACTATTAATGTATGATTATCAATGTGTTTCTTTAATTTTGTTATTAATTGGTTTATATAATTGTTTCCTCGTAAGTTAGGAGCATAGATATTTATAACTGTTAGATCTTGTTAACTAGACCCTATGAGTATGATATAGTGTTCCTCTTCTTCCCTTACTACAGTCTTTGGTTTAAAATTGGACTTTGAGGGGGCTGCCTGGGTGGCTCAGTGGGTTAAGGCCTCTGCTTTCAGCTCAGGTCATGATTCCAGGGTCCTGGGATCGAGCCCCACATTGGGCTCTCTGCTCCGCGGAGAGCCTGCTTCCTCCTCTCTCTCCCTGCCTGCCTCTCTTGCCTACTTGTGATCTCTGTCTGTCAAATAAATAAATAAAATCTTAAAAATAAATAAATAAAATAAAATTGGACTTTGATATGAGGATTGCTACCTCAGCAGTCTTTTCATGTCCATTGGCATGATGAATGGTTCTCCTCCTCCCTACTTTTAATCTGGAGGTATCATTAGGTCTAAAATGAGTCTCTTGCAGACAGCATATGGATGGCTCTTGCTTTTTTATGCAATCTGATATGCTGTCTTTTGATTGGAGCATTTACCTCATTTACATTCAGAGTAACTATGGACGGATATGAATTTAGTGCCGTTGTATTATGTGTAATGTCCCTGTTTCTGTATATTGCCTCTGTTTCTTTATGTCCTATGTTACTTTGGGCTCTCTCTTCACTTACAGGATCCCCTTTAATATTTCTTGCAGGGCTCATTTAGTGATCACTAATTCTTTTGGTTTCTGTTTGTCCTGGAAGCTATCTCTCCTTCCATTCTGAATGACAGCCTTGATGGATGAAGTATTCTTGGCTATAAGTTTTTCTCATTTAGTACCCTGAATATATCATGCCACCCATTTCTGACCTGCCAGGTCTCTGTGGATAGGTCTGCTACCATTCTAATGTTTCTGTCATTGTAGTTTAAGGAGCCTTGAACTGCTTTCACTGTTTTTCTCTTTATTGCTGAGATTTGCGAGCCTCACTATTATATGTTGGGGTGTTGATCTATTTTTACTGATTTTGGGGGGATGTTCTCTCTACCTCTTGGACTTGAATGCCTGTTTCCTTCCCCATATTAGGGAAGTTCTCAGCTACGGTTTTCTCAAATATACCTTCTACCAACCCCATCTTTTGTCTTTGCCTGGGACCCCAATAATTTTAATATTGTTTCACTTTATGGTATCACTGATTTCTTGAAGCCTCCCCTCATGGTCTATTAGTTTTTTCTCTTTTCTTCAGCTCCCTTCCTTCCCTTCATATTGTCTTCTGCAATAAGAGATTCTCTAGTGTTTTTTATGCTTCTCTTGAGCCCATTTAGTAACTTTATAATCATTATCCTGCTTTCCAGCTGTGGCTTTTAACTTATATCCATATCGATTATTTTTGTGGCAGAGAGTATTACTTCTGGTTCTTTCCTTTGTTGTGAATTCCTCCTTCTAGACATTTTGTCCAGAGAAGAATGGATGAAAGATATAACAAGATAAAAAATATCAACCATGGCCCAAGCTAAATAAACACTAGACAAAGCCACATAGGTCAGAAACCAAAAAAGGTAAGAAAAAAAGGGTGGGTGGAAGAAGAATGTAATCTCCCAGGTGGACAAAACAGGGTGATCCACTTGGTCCTGGGGGGTATTTTGGTCTGTTTGTTAGAAGATCCTAAATCCCAAAATTTTAAAGAAAGCAAAACTTATATATATGTAAAAATAAAACTGAACACAGTGAAAGGAAGCCCAAAATGAAGAATATAACTCTGAAATGTAAATGTAAAAGTGGAAGTTAAAAAAAGACTTAAAAACCAAGAGTTGATAAAATAAGGAACTATTTGAAAAGGAAAAAAGAAAAAAAAAAGACCTTACACCACTTAGAATGGCCAAAATTAGCAAGACAGGAAACAACACGTGTTGGAGGGGATGTGGAGAAAGGGAAACCCTCTTCCACTGTTGGTGGGAATGCAAGTTGGTGCAGCCACTTTGGAGAACAGTGTGGAGATTCCTCAAGAAATTAAAAATAGAGCTTCCCTATGACCCTGCAATTGCACTACTAGGTATTTACCCCAAAGATACAGATGTAGTGAAAAGAAGGGCCACCTGTACCCCAATGTTTATAGCAGCAATGGCCACGGTCGCCAAACTGTGGAAAGAACCAAGATGCCCTTCAACGGATGAATGGATAAGGAAGATGTGGTCCATATACACTATGGAGAATTATGCCTCCATCAGAAAGGATGAATACCCAACTTTTGTAGCAAGATGGATGGTACTGGAAGAGATTATGCTGAGTGAAGTAAGTCAAGCAGAGAGAGTCAATTATCATATGGTTTCACTTATTTGTGTAGCATAACAAATAGCATGGAGGACAAGGGGAGTTAGGAGAAGGGAGTTGAGGGAAATTGGAAGGGGAGGTGAACCATGAGAGACTATGCCCTCTGAAAAACAATCTGAGGGTTTTGAAGGGGCGGAGACTGGGAGGTTGGGGGAGCCTCGTGGTGGGTATTGGAGAGGGCATGGATTGCATGGAGCACTGGGTGTGTTGCAAAAACAATGAATACTGTTATGCTGAAAATAAATTAAAAAATTTTTAAAAAAAGAGGAGGAAAATTTTAAACTGAAAGATAGAATCATGAGGGGAAAACCCTCAAATTCTAAATACTATTTTCCCCTAGTGCTGGGTATTTGAAGTTTTGTGTCTTGGTAAGCTGATGTTACAGCTGGTCTACTGGGGGAAGGGTTTGCTGTGCTGATTTTCAGGTGTCTTTGCCTGGGCAGAGTCGCACACTCCTTGCCAGTAGGCCAGGCTCAGTTTAAGCTGCTTTGGGTTCTTCTTTCTGGCTTTTGTTCCCTGATGGCTTTAAACGCTGCTGCAGAGGTTGAAAATAAAAACAGTGTCACCCTGATCTCCAGGCCTGGAGCTGAAAGATCCTGTCCCTCTCTCTTCAATAAACCCTCAGAGAAAAGCAATCTTCACTTTCATAGGCATCAAACACTGCAGATTCTTCAAGGGAGAAGGGTCTCCATGTTTCTGCCCTTTGCAGGGCAACCACACAGAGAGCAGTTGCTGAATCCTGTGTTGGATCCCAGTTTATGCCAAACTGAGCAGAGAGCTCATTCCCAGGCTCACTGACCATAATCAGCTTCCCTTCTCCAGTGCTTGGGAATTCTGCTGGGTCAGGCACCCATGTTCTTTCTGTGACCCCGGGGAACCTGAGACCACACTGTCCTACCTAGGATTCTGTCCCTCTTCACCACCTGCTTCACCACCTGACCACCTTTCAGGCAGGGACATCCCTCACTGGAGCAGATTTCTAAAGGTTCCAATTTTGTGCTCTGCTGCTGTATCATTTTCTGGTAGCTGGCTTAGGGAGGCTCCCTCCTCCTGCTGTTTATCTTCCCATATATTCCCTCCAGTTCACTTCTCTGCACCTCCTACCTTGTGGAAAGTTGTTGCTTTTCTATTTGTAAAACTACAGCAATTCTTTTCTTACATCTCAGGTTGAATTCGTAGATGTTCAGAGTGAGTTGATAGTTATCTAGCTAAATTCAAGGGACCAGATGAAACGAGGTCCCCTACTCTTCTGCCATCTTGCCTCTGTCCCATCATTTCTTTTTTCTCCCTTTCTTCCTAACTCCTTTGAATTAATTTAGTATTTTTTTAATTTTTAAAAATTCTTTTTAAAGGTTTTATTTATTTGACAGAGAGAAACACAGCAAGAGAAGGAACACAAATAGGGAGAGTGCGAGAGGGAGAGGTAGGCTCCCTGCTGAGCAGGGAGGCCAATGTGGGGCTTGATCCTGGGACACTGGGATCATGACCTGAGCTGAAGGCAGATGCTTAATGACTGAGCCACCCAGGCACCCCTAATTTAGTATTTTTTTAATGTTTCCATTTTATTTACTTTTTTTCCCTTAAGAAAAGTGTGTTTCTTTGTTTTAGGATTTTGTAATTGCATTAGAGTTTACAATATACGTCTTTAATTATCCATGATAATTAAATTATCATGATATTAAACAGATATTGTACCACTTTACATATTTTCTAAGCATTTTATTACAGCGTGCTTCCATTTTACCCTTTTCAGCCACTGTGTTATTGCTTGCCTATGTTTTACTTCTATAAGTTATAAACTGCATATACCTTTTGATTTTCCTTTAAACAATTGATTATTTTTTAAAGTGTTTTTTAACATGAGAAAAACAGTCTTTTATGTTACATATTTACCATTCCCAGCACTCCTTATTACTTTGTCTAGATTTGAATTTCCTTCAGGTGTTAGTTTCTTTCTGCCTGAAGAACTTCCTTTACTAATTTTTGTAATCCAAGAATGCCAGCAACAAATTTTTTTCAGTTTGTCTCAATGTATTTGTTTGTTTAAAGATTTTATTTATTTGACAGAGAGAGATCACAAGTGGGCAGAGAGGCAAGCAGAGAGAGAGAGAGAGGAGGAAGCAGGCTCCCTGCAGAGCAGAGAGCCCGATGCGGGACTCAATCCCAGGACCCTGAGATCATGACCCGAGCCGAAGGCAGAGGCCTAACCACTGAGCCACCCAGATGCCCCTGTCTCAATGTCTTTTGACTTTGCTTTAGAAAGATATTTCACCCAACATGGAATTCTAGGTTGACATTTTTTTAAACTCAGTACTTAGAAGATGTCATTGTATAATGGCTTGTATTTTTTTTTTTAAAGATTTTATTTATTTGAGAGAGAGAGAGCATGAGTGGGGAAAGGGGCAGAGGGAGAGAACATCCAAGCAGACTACTTCTGAGCATGAAGCCTGATGTGGAGCTTGATCTCATGACCCACGAGATCAGGACCTGAGCTGAAACAAAGAGTCTGATGCTTAACTGACTGAGCCACCCAGGTGCCCCTGGCTTATATTATTCTTGATGAGATGTCTTCCTTATTCTTAACTTAGTTCCTCTCTATGTAATGTGCTTTTTTTTTTTTTTTCTCTGACTGCTTGTAGCTTTTCTCTTTGTTACTTGTCCCCTGGGGTTTGATCATGTTTTGTGTATGTATGGTGTGTGAATGTGCATGGGGGTTTTCATGTTCTTTCTACTGGGGACTCAGTGAGTCTCTTGTATTTGGACGTTTGTAGTTTTCATCAGGTTTGGAAAGTTTTTTTTCATAATTTCTTCAAAGTCTTTTTTTGTCCACCTTCCTTATTTTCTAGGATTTCAATTATACATGTGTTAGGCCAATTAATATTGTTTCACAGTTCACTGATTTTTTTCTTAATATTCTCTCTTTCCTCTTTGTTCATTTTAGATAATTTCTACTGCTGTGTCTTCAAGTTTATTGATCTTTCTTATGAATCATCTAATCTGCTGTTAGGAGTATAAAGTGTATTTTTCATTTCAGATATTGTATTTTTTTCATCTCTATACATTAAATTTGTGTCTTTTACAAATTTATCATTTTTCTTTCCATCATTTTCATGCTTTCTTTTACCTTTTTAAACTTATGGACTATAGTTATAATAGTAGTTTTAATGTTTGTGTCTACTAAGTCTATAACCTGTGTCCTGTCTGTGTCTATTTCTACTGATTGAATTTTTAAACATTACAAATCATATTTACTATTTTTGGGGTATGATGGTGATTCTTTATTGGAGTCCAGATATTGTGAAATTTATATTATTAAAAATGGAGTGCTGGAGTTTGTGGTATTCCTTCAAATAATTTTGGCTTTGTTCTAGATGCAGTTAAAGTCCTTGAAATCAGTTAAGTTCTTATGAGACTTGTGTTTAAGCTTTGTCCAAGCAGCTTCATTCTGGAGTTAATTTGGTTGCATTATTGAGACCATACCCTTCTGAGGGATCTAATGGTTTCTTGTATTAGGAGATTTCTCCTTGCTTGATGGTGGGAGCACAAGCCACTGGTTATGTTAGTTCTGGGGATTATTTTGCCTACCTCCTCATGCTGGTGCTGTTCCCAGATTGCATCATTCCTTCACATGAATTGGTACTCAAATAAAGGTTTGAGGGGTCTCTATGCAGACCTCCACAGCTTGTTCACTCTGTAAAGCCTCCTCCTTTTTGGTACTCTCTCCCACAAATTCTGCTTATTTTGGCCTCTGTCTCCAGTAACTCAGCAGGCTCTCTTTGGGTCCCCTTTCCTTGTGCTTAAGCTTAGAAACTCTCCAGGCAGGACCTAGGCATTCACTGGGCACACTTTGTTATGGGCTGAGTTGTATACCCCTTCCCATTCATATGTTGAAGTCCTAACCCCCAGTACCTCAGAATGTGAATGTGTTTGGTGTAGGACCTTTAAGAGGTAAGGTTAAATAATGTCATTAGGGTGGCCCTAATACAATGTAACTGGTGTCCTGATATGAAGAGAAGATTGAGACACAGACATGTGGAGGGATGCCATGTGAAGACACAGGGAGAGAACAGCCTTCTCAAGCCGAAGAGAGAGACCTCAGAAGAAACTAACCTTGCCCACACTTTGATCTCAGACTTCTATGCTCCAAAAGTATGAGAAAAGACATTTCTGTTGTTTAACACACCCCAGCCACCCCAGCCTATGGTACTTTGCTATGGCAGCCCCAGCAAACTAATGTACCTCATTTGGTTCCCTTCTCTCAGTAATTGCTGTTCTAGAATGTTTGTGTTCTAAAGTCCTGTATTCACTTGATTTTCTAGTTATGTAAGCTGGAAGGTAAATTCAATTCTTGCCTTCCGTTATGCCCATAAGCAGAAGTCAGAACTAGTTTTACACACTCAGCAACTCCACTCCAGCTCTAGTTTGGGATCCAAGAAGAGATGAAAATTATAGAATGTCAGATTAGAAAGAAGTCTAGGGGAGACTATAAACCACAGCTGTAAGAGGAAAAAAGCATGACTACTATAATAAGAAACTCAAAGTCAAAGGGTCTTAGATAAAAGTTTTTTTTTTTTTTTTCCCCACGCAATACCTTGGGCAGGCAGCTTGAAGGAGTCAGAGCTCCCTACATCTTGCTTTCTTGCTGTCTGTAGAGTTTGCTCCTGTCCTCATGGCCAGAGCTGCCTTCCTAAGTAACCATGTTCCAGTTGCAGAAAGGGAGAGAAGTGGGAGAGTGTGCATAGCTTTCCATGCCTACCTTGCTCATGGCCAGGCCTGGCTGAAGGGCAGTCTGGGAAAAGATTTAGGGAGGACATCCTGTACTCAGATAAGACTTACATTTCTATGGAAGAAGGGGAGAATGATAGCAGTCTATGCCACTCCAGTAAAATTTTTGTATTTGATGAGGTGAGAAGTTTTTAAATGGAATGTAAGAGTAACTTACCCTCACACAACCCTGTGTACCGGGAAGCATCAACATAGCTGGGCATTTCAGGAAGTGACCAGTGAAGATTTATTTAGAATAGTGCATTTCCACTTGACTTATGGCTGTGAAGTTTCTATATAGCGATGCCTCTGGACAATGGTCTCATGCCTGATACTGAGTAAGAGGAGAGGAGGAATAAGCAAGCCTGAGAGATCTGGCCCCAAATCAAATTCTGGAGGACTCTGGGGATATAGTGTGTGCTGGTATAAAATGTGATAGCTGAACTGTTTAACTTACCTTTGTGATATCAAGTCTGGGTATTTTTAAGTCTAAACATCCTTATAAGCTCCTCTAGGAGTATGTTAGAACATCACACCCCAACACAACTGACAGCTTGTCAGTTGTTATAGAAATGTTAGATTACAAAAATGTTTTATTTGCCAGGGAGAAATAAAAGGAGTCAAGAGCACACATAGTCCTAGGCCTCTTTACCACAGGGATTTGGGGGTTATCTACAGAAGAGTGTTCCAGAGTGAAGGGGGCATCCATAAAAATGGTGTTCTGGCCTCCCACCTCTGTTTCAAGAAGACTAATCCCATCTAGTTTATATGTTAGGCTTCCAGGTGATATTTCATTTGAACAAAAGGTTCCTGGGTTTTAAAAATATGAAGTACAAAACAGTTCATTTATAATTTGCTTGCTCGATGCAACTCGAAAGTTTGTATTAAGGGATCATTCCAATGCCTGGAAAGTGACCTAGTCTATCATTGAAGAGAAACCTACCTCCCTTGCAAATTCTGCCTGTTCCTCCTGGGAGCCCCTCGCAAGAGTCAGAGGCCATTCCAACCCCAGAGCTCTGACAGCATTGCTGTGTTACCACTAATCCTTCTCTAGGCTCCAGAGCTGCACATCATTGGTGGTTTCCCACATGCCCCTACAGCATGCCAGCCCCCAGCTGAACCCTTGGCAGGGCATGTAGCCAGAGCAGGATGGAGTGGGACACTTTACATCCACCCACACATGCGGTTTTGGATTTACTTATGTCATATCATCCTTTTGGGGGAACTCCACTCACTCTGCAAATGATCTTTGGTCAAGTGCAATGAATTGTTGGTTTCTATATACAAGGTTTTACAATTATTTAGCTTGGTGCATTAATCTCTTCCCTTTAAGGTAATTGTGACCTTGATTCTGCCATCTGTCCCAGTGAGCTTAGGGTAATTGATAGATGTGATATTTATTCCTTGATGCCTTCACCTAAATTATAGAATACTTTACTGGGCTGAGCTCTGTGGTATGCCACTAGGGACTCCCCTTCACATTGACAGTGATTTGACTTGGCCCCACAGAAGATTCTGAAGTCTTTGATTAAAATGTAGGTCCTTTGATGAGTTAATTGAAAAGAGTATAAATCAGTGATGCTCCAGACGAACAGCTGAGAAGTCATTCCCAGACTGATTTACATTTATTAGGACTATGGTGCATATTTAAGAGTCACATTAAAGGGCTGGGTTCAGGGTAATGTGTTGGATTTGCCATGATTTTAATAACTCAGCAGCATGGAGTGTGTGCCCCCTCCTTCCCTTTACAAGTGCTCAACACCACAGCAACTGATAACTGAACAGAGAGAAATAGCCAATAGGGAGGCTTGCATATTCCTCATTTCTGCAAAGCACGTCTTGAACATTTGAAAGGGCTGACATCAAACACGGAACCAGTCTGGAGAGTAGGATGTTTTCACATCAGAAACCAAGTGTCAGAATTGCAGCTTTGAACATCAAAAAAGAGGGAAGGAAAAAAAATTCTGACAGCATTGATATCCGAGGGACAAGCTCTGAGACCAAAGACAGAGGTACTTGTGCCAGATTTTCAAAGATCCTGGTTGAAGGGTCATCTTCCTGCATCTGCACCCTGTTTATCTCCTCTGCTCACATGCTCCCTGGCTGGATAGGAAGAGGTTCAAACAGGCCTGGGGTTTGGAATGGGAAAAGACATGGAGGCACTGGCCTCTGGGGTGGCGGGATGCTAGGGGTGGGTAGGGGCTCTGAATTCTCTCTTGCAAAACCATTATTTCCCGAGAAGCCATTTCTGACCATGTCTGAGGAGGCCTCAGCCCTACCTTCTGTGTCTCAGGCCCAGCAGACAGCTCCCAGGACTGCTCCATGAGGAGGAATTGACCTTGGCCGAGCCCTTCCTCCCATGTGCCTCGGGGTGTGGTGAACATTGGACACAGTGATCCCCACCAGCTAGCCCAAGGGACAGGTGGTTGTTGTTCAGCTCAGACTTCCAAATAGGTCATTTGAATTTAAAACTGGAAACTATGTTTTGAGGATGCAAGATATTTATATGGGTAAAAAGTAAACACTATATAGAAAGGTATACCCAGAGCTGTCTTGTGCCTGCCTCTGCTGTCAAAGTCCTATTTCCTCCTATTCCTTAACCATTTTTATTAGAATTGCATTTATCATCAGTTTATTAGTATTGCATATGCAAAACCAAGCAAATACAGAGTGTATGTGTGTGTGTATACTTACTACTATTATATATACACTTATTACTTAAAAATGTACATTTCTACAAAAAGGTATGCACTGTTTATTGTTCTATGTCTCGCTTCCCTCATGTAACAAACCACAGGGAGACATTTGCCAAGCTGCGCTCAGCTCTTTATCCAATTTGCAGCCCTGTGGGCTCCCTGGTGGGGATGTGCCATGTGTGTTCACCCAGTCCCTGGGCGGTGCACACTTGGCTGCTTTGTGTCCTCTGATGTCACAACAAGGCTGCAATGAATGCCCTGCTCCACTTGTCACTCTTGGTGTACAGGTGTGTCCAGGTAGCTCTGTTCCCCTCCCTGGTGCTATGCTGCCTGCATGCACACTAGCAGGTTGGGCATGCCTGCCCCCTGAAGACCGCCATTGTAGCATGTGGGCATCTGAGGGTATCGGCCAGTACGAATGGTGATGAGTGCTATCTCACTGTGGTTTTTGCATTTGCATTACTCTAATTATGAGTCAAGCTGAGCATCTTTTCATATGGCGAAGACCATTTGTATTTATTTTCTGGAAGCTGTTCATTAGGTTCTTCAGACCCAAAGCAGAAACATCAGTCTCGAAAGTCAGGGCAAGAGCTGTTTGTTTATTTATTTATTTATTTATTTATTTATTTATTTATTTATTTTTACTTTATTTTTAAAGATTTTATTTATTTATTTGTCTAAGAGAGCACAGGCAGAGGGAGGGAGAAGCAGGCTCCTTGTTGAGCAAGGAGCCCAAAGTGGGACTCCATCCCAGGATCCTGGGTTCATGACCTCAGTGGAAGGCAGATGCTTAACCCGCTGAGCCACCCAGCATCTCTATTTATATTTTGAAGAAAAGAGGTTGTTTTTGTTTTTGTTTTTTTAATTGCCAGAAAGCTGAGGGCTGGAAGGACGTAGAATGCGGATGGGATTTAGTCCATAAACAATAGAGTGGAGAAGAATGTGTGATGATTTAAGAGAAATTTCCATGCTATAAAGGGCAAGAAATTTCATTTAGTTGGGGAGGTGGGGACTGGGGAGTGGGGAACAGCCTGGAGTCTGGCGGGGCCCTGAAAGGAACTTGTCCCATCGTGCTCCTGAGACAGAGCCCCAGGGGTGTGAAGGGTGTGGTGACAGAGAAAAACATCCAGGTCAGTCCCTCCTCCTGCCACCTACCACTGCACAGCCCTCCAGGACAACTTCAACACCTCCCTGCTCCTGAGCACATGGTTTTACTCTGTCCATCAAAAAGAAAGCAAGCACGACCCAGTCCAAGCTCACCTCTCCCCACTGCAGGATTTCCCCCACAGGATCCGCACGTCCCACCCATGCCCCACCAATTCCCACTCCTCACAGGTGGCAGGGGTCTGCTCACACCCAGTCCAAAGCTGAAACTCCTCTTGGGGCTCTCTGCTCTCCCCTCAGCCCAGCCACAGTGGTCACCTCCTCCGTGGGCGCCTCCTCGGCTCGGTGCTCTGTCTCCTGGCCCAAACCCCCCTGTCTTTCTGGAAACTTCTCAGCAGCTTCCTCTGTGCCTCCTGCTGTGTGGCTGGTCACTCCAGTCAGGACCTCTCCTCCTCCCCTGCATGCCTGGTTCCAGCTTTGGCTGTCCATCTGCCTTTGACTGGCTGGCTCCTCATCCTGTCCATGTTCAAACAAGCCCACCTCCATCCTTCCAGTGAGGCAGGACCTGGTGGGGAACCCCTCCAGACCCTGTAGGGACTCCAGGATCCCCGAGGTTAAACAGGGCGGGGGGTGGGGGCGGCGCTGTGGGAGTTGGAGGGGCAGTGCTCATGGCCTGCAACTGCTCCAGAGGCATGGGTCAGTGGACCACCATGATGGCCACTATGTCCTTTTCCTGTGGCTGTGGTAATAAATCATCACAAACTTAGTGGTGGCAACACAAATTTATTATTCTGCCCTTCTGTCCTCAAGTCTCTGCTCCTTCCAGAAGCTCTAAGGGGCAGTCTGTGTCCTTGCCTCTTCCAGTTTGGAGAACTCTCAGTGCTTTTGCTGGCTCATGGCCCCTTCCTCCATCTCCAAAGCCAGCATTGGCAGATGGAGTCCTTCTTAAATGGCATTTCTCTGACTCTTGCTCTTCTGCATCCCCAAGGGTACTTGTGATCACAGTGGACCTGCCCAGATAACCCAGGAGGATCTCCCCTCTCAAGGTCATCTGGTTAACAACCTTACTTCCTCTGTCATGGAATGTAACAGATTCAAAAGGTTCCTGGGATTAGGACACGTTGGGAGAAATGGTTCTGCTCCATCTGTAGGATGTTTGGCACTGACCTTCTTTGCCACCCTCCTTTGCTTCCCATACCTCTGCCCTGTGCATTGCAGGAGCTTTGCCACAGGCCTCCCTGGATCTATTCCCCCCTTTTGTAATACAGAATTACTTTTCTAAACCATAGACCCTCCTCTGTCCCTTCTAGGCTGAACCCTGTGACTGGTCAGCCTTGCTGAGCCCTTGGAAGACTGACATAACCTAAAATGGCCATTTTTAAAACATTTATTTATTTATTATTACTTCTTAAAAATTTCTTTTCAGTGTACCAGAATTCATTGTTTATGCACCACACCCAGTGCTCCATGCAATACATGCCCTCCATAATACCCACCACCAGGCTCACCCAACCTCCCACATCCCTGCCTCTTCAAACCCCTCAGATTGTTTTTCAGAGTCACAGTCTCTCATGGTTCGTCTCCTGCTCCAATTTCCCCCAACTCCCTTCTCCTCTACATCTCCCCATGTCTTCTATGTTATTTCTTATGCTCCACAAATAAGTGAAACCATATGATAATTGACTCTCTCTGCTTGACTTATGTCACTCAGAATAATCTCTTCCAGTCCTGTCCATGTTGACACAAAAGTTGGGTATTCATCCTTTCTGATGGAGGCATAATTCTCCATAGTGTATAAGGACCACATCTTCCTTATCCATTCATCTGTTGAAGGGCATCTTGGTTCTTTCCACAGTTTGGTGACTGTAGCCATTGCTGCTATGGACATTGGGGTACAGATGGCCCTTCTTTTCACTACATCTGTATCTTTGGGGTAAATACCTAGTAGTGCAATTGCAGGGTCATAGGGAAGCTCTATTTTTAATTTCTTGAGGAATCTCCACACTGTTCTCCAAAGTGGCTGCACCAACTTGCATTCCCACCAACAGTGGAAGAGGGTTCCCCTTTCTCCACATCCTCTCCAACACACGTTGTTTACTGTCTTGTTAATTTTGGCCATTCTAGCTCGTGTAAAGTGGTATCTCAATGTGGTTTTGATTTGAATCTCCCTGATGGCTAGTGATGATGAACATTTTTTCATGTGTCTGTTAGCCATTTGTATGTCTTCATTGGAGAAGTGTCTGTTCATGTCTTCTGCCCATTTTTTGACATGATTATCTGTTTTGTGTGTGTTGAGTTTGAGGAGCTCTTTATAAATCCTGGATATCAGCCTTTTGTCTGTACTGTCATTTGCGAATATCTTCTCCCATTCCGTGGGTTGCCTCTTTATTTTGTTGACTATTTCCTTTGCTGTGCAGAAGTTTTGATCTTGATGAAGTCCCAAAAATTCATTTTTGCTTTTGTTTCCTTTGCCTTTGGAGACATATCTTGAAAGATGTTGCTGTGGTTGATATCGAAGAGGTTATTGCCTATGCTCTCCTCTAGGATTCTGATGGATTCCTGTCTCATGTTGAGGTCTTTTATCCATTTCGAGTTTATCTTTGTGTACACTGTAAGAGAACGATCAAGTTTCATTCTTCTACATATAGCTGTCCAATTTTCCCAGCACCACTTATTGAAGAGACTGTCTTTTTCCCACTGTATATTTTTTCCTGCTTTGTCAAAGATTATTTGACCATAGAGTTGAGGGTCCATATCTGGGTTCTCTACTCTGTTCCACTGGTCTATGTGTCTGTTTTTATGCCAGTACCATGCTATCTTGGTGATGACAGCTTTGTAGTAAAGCTTGAAATCAGGTAACGTGATGCCCCCAGTTTTGTTTTTCTTTTTCAACGTTTCCTTAGCAGTTCGGGGTCTCTTCTGATTCCATACAAATTTTAGGATTATTTGCTCCAACTCTTTGAAAAATACCGGTGGAATTTTGATTGGAAAGCCATTGAAAGTATAGATTGCTCTAGGCAGTAGAGACATTTTAACAATGTTTATTCTCCCGATCCATAAGCATGGAATGGTCTTCCATCTTTTTGTGTCTTCTTCAATTTCTTTCATGAGTGTTCTGTAGTTCCTCGAGTACAGATCATTTACCTCTTTGGTTAGGTTTATTCCCAGGTATCTTATGGTTCTCGGTGCTATAGTAAATGGAATCGATTCTCTAATTTCCCTTTCTGTATTTTCATTGTTAGTGTATAAGAAAGCAACTGATTTCTGTACATTGACTTTGTATCCTGCCACATTACTGAATTGCTATATGAGTTCTAGTAGTTTAGGGGTGGAGTCTTTTGGGTTTTCCATATAAAGTATCATGTCATCTGCCAAGAGAGAGACTTTGACTTCTTCATTGCCAATTTGGATACCTTTTATTTCTCTTTGTTGTCTGATTGCTGTTGCTAAGACTTTTAATACTATGTCGAACAAGAGCAGTGAGAGTGGGCATCCTTGTCTTGTTCCTGATCTCAACGGGAAGGCTGTGAGCTTTTTCCCATTGAGGATGATATTTGCTGTGGGTTTTTCATAGATAGATTTTATGAAGTTCAGGAATTTTCCCTCTATCCCTGTACTTTGAAGCGTTTTAATCAGGAACAGATATTGGATTTTGTCAAATGCTGTTTCTGCATCAATTGAGAGGACCATGTGGTTCTTCTCTCTTCTCTTACTGATTTGTTCTATCACACTGATTGATTTGCAAATGTTGAGCCATCCTTGCAACCCAGGGATGAATCCCACCTGGTCATGGTGGATAATCTTTTTAATGTGCTGTTGGATCCTATTAGCTAGGATCTTGTTGAGAATCTTAGCATCCCTATTCATCAGGGATATTGGTCTGAAATTCTCCTTTTTGGTGTGGTCTTTGTCTGGTTTGGGGATCAGGGTAATGCTGGCTTCATAAAAAGAGTCTGAAAGTTTTCCTTCTGCTTCAATATTTTGAAACAGCTTCAGGAGAATAAGTGTTATTTCTTCTTTGAAAGTTTGTTAGAAATCCCCAGGGAATCCATCAGGTCCTGGGCTCTTGTTTTTGGGAAGTTTTGATCACTGCTTCAATCTCGTTACTAGAATAGGTCTATTCAGGTTGTCAATTTCTTCCTGGTTCAGTTTTGGAAGTTTATAGTTTTCCAGGAATGCATCCATTTCATCTAGGTTGCTTAACTTCTTGGCATATAACTCTTGATAATAACTTCTGATGATTGTTTCTATTTCCTTGGTGTTAGTTGTGATCTCTCCCTTTTCATTCATAATTTTATTAATTTGGGCCTTCTCTCTTTTCTTTTAGTTTAGTTTGGCCAGTGGTTCATCAATCTTATTGATTTTTTCAAAAAACCAGTGTCTAGTTTCATTGATGCATTCTACTGTATCTCTAGTTTCTATCTCATTGATCTCTGCTCTAATCTTGATTATTTCCCTGCTTGTGTGTGGAGTTGGCTTAATTTGTTATTGATTCTCCAGTTCAGTAAGGTGTAGAGACAGCTGGTGTATTCTGGATGTTTCCATTTTTTGGAGGGAGGCTTGGATGGCTATATATTTCCCCCTTAGGACCGCCTTTGCTGCATCCCATAGGTTTTGGACCGAAGTGTCTTCATTCTCATTGGTTTCCATGAATTGTTTACATTCTCCTTTGATCTCCTTGTTGATCCAAGCATTCTTAAGCAAGGAAGTCTTTAGGTTCCAGGTGTTTGAGTTCCTTCCAAACTTTTCCTTGTGGTTGCACTCCAGTTTCAAAGCATTGTGATCTGAGAATATGCAGGGAATAATCTCAGTCTTTTGGTATCGGTTGAGCCCTGATTTGTGACCTGGTATGTGGTCTATTCTGGAGAAGGTTCCATGTGCACTTGAGAAGAATGAGTATTCTGTTGTGTTAGGGTGGAATGTTCTGTATATATCTATGAGATCCATCTGGTCCAATGTGTCATTCAACACTCTTATTTCTTTATTGATTTTCTGCTTGGATGATCTGTCTGTTACTGAGAGTGGCGTGTTAAGATCTCCTCCTATTTTAATGTATTCATATCAATATGACTCTTTATCTTGATTAACAGTTTTCTTATGTGATTGACTGCTCCCATATTGGGGGCATAAATATTTACAATTGTTAGATCTTCTTGGTGGATAGTCCCTTTGAGAATGATGTAGTGTCCTTCTGTATCTCTGACTACAGTCTTTAGTTTAAAATCTAATTTGTCTGATGTGAGAATCGCTATCCCAGCCTTCTTTTGAGGCCCATTGGCATGAAAGAGGCTTCTCCATCCCTTCACTTTTCAGTCTGCGTGTATTCTTAGGTTCAGAATGGGTCTCTTATAGACAGTATATGGATGGGTCCTGTCGTTTTAGCCAATCTGCAACCCTGTGCCATTTTATGGATGCATTTAGGCCTAAAATGGTCAATTTTTTTTTACACATTCAGCATGGATGTTTTCATGGGTAATTCCCAGAGTACCCTTGCTCTGTGTTGGATCTTGGAGAGAGAAGTAGTAGGGCATTCAGGATGGAGGAGAGTGAGACTGGAGGGAGGGTAGAACATCTGTTTTACACACCACTTAACTGCTAAAACTTTTGTTGGTGACATGGTGTCATCAAATCTGTCCTTGCGGAAGTCCTCCTGGCCTCAACCTATGCCTACCTGCAGACCCTTGTCAGCTTCATCCTCCCCAACTGTGCACTCTGAGGCTGATGAACTTCCCTGTGCTGTGGTCAGAATACCCCATTGGTATATACTCTCAGGTTTTTCCAGAAGAAAGTGTTCAAAGCCTGTCTATGCTGATGGGTTTTCTTGCTCTGCTCCCATGACCTCAGCCCCCACCTGGATCTCCAGCAACCCAGAGACATCCTCTTCACCCAAACACATCACTTACTTCTCACTACCATCAGATCCTCTTCTTGCAACTCAGTTATGGCTCAAGTTTGTCTCTCATACCCTAGCCTTTCTCACTGTCCCTTCTTCCCCTCCCCACCTTCCAGTATCTGGAACTTCCTGCCCGTCTTAGAGTCCTTATGCCATGTGCATTCTTTAGCTTGCTGGAATCATCCTTAAAAATGGTGATTCTTAAATCCCAGAGGGACCCAACTGTCTGGCAAGTTGACCTTCAGCCCAGATCAATGGACGGTCCACTAGTCCCCCTGGATGGGTTTTGGGGAGACCTCTGGGTCTGCTCTCCCACTCTCATCCTCCACCCTCCTATTTCCCCTGGCCTTCTGCTCTCCTCAAGGATCCCTCAGCCAGTTATTTCCACTCAGCTCTCTATGCACCTGGGAAGGTGGCTTCAGGACTCTGATGACATCTTGAGGTCCTTCAAAAGGAATTAACTGCAAAGCAAATTTGTTAAATTAGCAGCCTGTCAGCCACATCTGCTTATTTTCTTTAAACAAATCTTTTATTTTCAGATAATTTTAGACTTACAAAAAAGTTGCAAAATAATACAGAATTCTCATATACCTTTCACCCCATTCCTCTTACATGAATGTCTTAGATAACTACAGCACGACTGACAAAAATTAACATTGGAATGCTACTATTTGACCTCATTCAAATTTTGCCAACTGTTACACTAATGTTTGTTTTCTTGGCCAGGACCCCATTTTGCATTTGTCCAGCCTCTTTGGCCTCCTCCAATCTGTGAGAGTTCCCTAATCTTTCTCTACTGTTTAGGACTTTGTCAGGGCACATGTTGAGAATAGGGAAAGGTGTACGACATTTCTCTCTCTTTATCTTACTCTATCTTCTCTCTCTTTCTTTTTTTTCCCCCCCACTGTGGGGAGGAAGGAAGCAAACACCATTCTGCCTCAATTATGCCACATTCTGTTTAGTGTCAGACTTCCTGCACACCTGGGTGGTTTCTCATGGATGTGGACGCACATGCCCTCATCCCTACTCTCTTTTCCCTTTCAGAATCAGCTCAGTGCTTGCATGTGGCAGCTGATCAATAAACGTTGACTGAGCTGGGTTTAGACACTTAAGAGAATTTAGTGCTTGTGAGCCTGTGCAGGCTGTGGCACGTGTATGTAAGCATTTGTAGAAGTGTGTCCTCTATGAATATGCTATGAGTTATTTCTGTAAGCCAAATTAAGCCATTTAATTTTTCAATTAAAACTTTTGAGTGTCAACTCGGTGGCAAGCACTGTACTGATTAGATCCTCTCCCAAGTCCTAGAGAAACAACCAATAAATCAATGAGGCAGAGTCCCTGCCCTGGGTGGGGCAGTCTTTTGTTGGAAGCAAAGGCTCACTGATTGGGGCAAACATTAGGGCTCTGGGAACACAGAAGTAATCAAGGATGGCTTCCTGGAAGAAGTGACATCTTAATTGAAGCCAGAAGTTTGAGTGGGAATTAACCAGGAGTGAGGGGGTATTGGGGACTGAGGTGAGGGAGAGGATGCATTTGGGGAACCACAAATCAGAAATAGAGTCCCTCTGTACCAGGTCCCACATCAGACACCTTCTGCACATTTCCTTTAAGCCTTACAACCCCCAGAAAGTCGGCATTATTGTCCTCATTTAAAGATGAGCTGAGCTGAAAGTAACTCAGAGAGGTAACTTGCCCAAGTCCACAAGGCCAACGGGGGGTTGGGGTGGTGGAGTCTCTGAGGTCTAAACTCAAGAAAAGGAAGCCTGTGCTTTGAATTTGAGGTCTCAGAGGATGACAGATGAAGGCTTTGTGAGAAGTAAAAGAAGGGATCTATAATCTGTAAAAAGACACAATAAAGTGTAATTTTGTACCCACTTCCCCCAGTTCCCTGGCTGCCAGGGGCTTGGATCTTTATTGGCAGTGGGAGTGCAGAAGCTGTGATCAGCAGGCAGCTCCTCCCTGCTGGACACTCATGGCCTTGTAACCATGAACTTGGACCTGTGACCGGGTTGCAGACACAGGGTGAAGCAGGGGTCTGGCATGGCTTCCTTCCTGCGCACTTAGCTGCCCAGCACAGTTGTTTTAGAGATCACCACCAAGGCTTCTGATTAAACTGGGAGAATTTGTAAAAGCAGCAACTGCTTCAGATGACAAGTGGTCAGACCAGGAGGACCCCAGATACCTGAGCTAACACAGAGCCATAACGCAGACAGGCAGCTGTGGTGCTGGGCACATAGACGTGCGTCAGGCAGGCCCGACAGTGGACAAGGAAAAGCCTTCAATCTTTAGAAAGGGAGCCTCATTTTTAGAGTAAGTGCAATAGTCAGTCATGTGACCTTTCTCCCTGGCGTTTTATGACTGATGGGTCCTTAAGCAGGCTAACCTGAGCTATTCCAACGGGTGACCCAGGAGTCACTGAGGGACTTTCCATGTTCTGACTGCGGGAGACAGACTTCTCTGAAGACCAAAACCACTGTGCTTCTTTGGGAACCTGGCACACTGTGGGGGCCACATTGCCAGCCCAGCAACTGTCCCACCAGCATACACCTGCTGCTCTCTTGAAACCCGACTCTCATGCACTGCTTCCAGAAGACAATTTGGCATTGGAGATGGTTACTTTTAGACATTTGTAGGCCTGGGCTGTGCGGCATGAGGGGAAGTGGAGAGCAGCAGCTGCAGAGGGTCAGAGACATGCCCTTATTTTCCCAAGAGCTCAGTTAGGGTGTAGATAGAGCAGACATCTGCCAGAGAACACCTAGAATTGGGGACTTTCAAATATGCACAGCTTGCTGTCCTTCTAGGGCCATTGGGGGCATAGTTTCCTGCAGCCTGTGACTACTGTGGCAGGAGAAATGGGGTCAGTTGATTCCACCTTGCCTTTTCCTTAAAAGGGTGCTTCTCAGGACTCAGAGGTGGCCCCAGAGAAGCCAGAGATGGGGGTGGGAGAGCTGCAAACTCAGTACATGATTGAAGCCAGCGTGTAGGTAGAGGTAACCTATAGAGAGATTTCGCTGTCCCACTGGCAGGTCTCAGGCAAGCCCTGGGGGAACTGTCCAGGCTGGAGGATCAAGTGACCAGGAGGTGCCATTGCCAGTTTGTGAGGATGGTAGGGATCTGCAGATCCAGCCTAGGTAGGTGGGGGGCACTGGGGTGGGACAATCTTGATGGTGGTGTGAGCAGGCCACAGATGGGTCTATCTGGTGTGGCCTGGGGGGTCTGCCTCCCTCTGGTGGGGACATGGCCCAGGGCTACTGAGGTGCTGAACTCTTCTAGGAGGTGAGCCTTCCTTTACATCCTGGTCAGAAAAGGCCTCCTGGAAGGCTCTGGGGGTGAGTGGGAACAAGAGAGGCAGGCAGCATAGCATAGCTCCCAGGTCAAGTGCCAGGGCCACATTCCAGAGGGAATGTGGATGGGAGTGAGCATGACTGGCCCCACTGTGTGGTCCCTGTTATAGGTGGATGGGTCCTGTGGGACCAGAGGGGGCAGGGCCTGTTTCGGCAAGGGACCTGGTTCACAGAGCGGCACACACTGCCCCCACCTCGGGTATAAGACTGCACCGGCTCTGCCATTCACAGGTGCTCCCCTCGGGAGCTGTGCTGTATGTAGACGCACACCATTCTGTTGAGTTCTCTAATTCAACACTCACTCCATGGCAGGCACCCTATGGGCATAGTAACTCTTTAGAATGACCTGTGGGGCGGAAACCTCAGCGGCCTCCCCCATGTAGCCTCCTGACCTGGGACACCCATGCTGCCCCAGGGGCTAAAAACCACGGGCAGCTGCTGACAGCTGACAGGGAGACAGACCTCCTGTCTCCCTGAGCTGCTCAGGCATGTTCCTAGCAGGGCTGGCAAGCACCGATGTCGCCATCGTGGCTAAGGCCTCGGGGACTGGGACGCGGGCTCCCATTCAGCTGGAGATTTATCCTATTTTGAGGTTTTCTATTTACGCTGCACAGCTCTGCTTCTCTACTCTAATTGCTGCAGTTTCTACTGAGCTAGCGCCTGTAAGTAGCCCGGGCCCACAGCCCTGCTGGGGGAGCTGTTTTCGTCACAGCTGGTGGTCTGCAAGGGCTGTGACAGCACAGATCCCCACCCTCCAAGGACAGGGGCCACCTCCTGCTTTGGGGTGAGACCAAGAGACAAAAGAGCTGTTCCATGTGCACCTGCCTGGTCTCCCCAGCCTTCGGGCCTCTGTACTCCCACACAGTGCCTAGGCTCAGCAAATAACACCTCACACTCCCCCCCCAACCCCCGCAGTAAGTGGAGGATTTGATCTACTTTAGTTGCAGTAGATACTAGTAGCAGTACCACAACTAATTTAGCAATGGCTGAAGATATCCACCATTATCTGCCCATGAGGCTCCAGTTATGCTGCTGGCTTTGGGGTCCCTGGTGGGGTAGGGTCTCCAGCTGTCAGCTGGCCTGTGTCCCCAGCAGGGTTTTCACCAGGTGGCAGATGAGATGCTGGCAGAAAGAGAAAGCGTACCCTAAAAAGCAAGTTCTTTTCAACCTCCGTTTGTATGATACTGGCTAGTGTCTTCTTAGACAAGACTCCAGCTGGATGTGGTCCTGGGACGTGTGGGTGACAGGTCACCACAGTGAGGATGGACCACACTCCTCATAGCAAGAAGTAAAATAACATTGCTGAACTGCTTGTGGGTGCCTGAAGGTTACCCATGTGTGAGTCCCCTTTGTAGTTAATGACGTCCTCTTTCTGAGCAGGCGTGTCTAGTGGCCATGCATATCACTTTCACACTAGGTAAAGATGCTTTTTGCTTTTAAAATTATTATTTTTAAAATTTTTTTGAGATTTTATTTATTTATTTGACAGAAAGAGAGAGCACAAGCGGGGGGAGTAGCAGCAGGAGAAGGAGAAGCAGGCTCCCGGTCAGCACGGGGGTTTCTCAGGGTGCCTGAGTGGCTCGGTCAGTTGAGTGTCTGATTCTGGATTTCAGTTTGGGTCATGATCTCAGGGTCCTGGGTTCAAACCATAAGATGGGTTCTGCACTAAGTGGGGAGTCTTGGAGATTCTCTCTCTCACTTTTCCTCAGTCCTTCTCCCACTCATGAGGTCTCTTTCTGTCTAAAATAAATAAATCTTTAAAAAATTATTAAGGCTTTCTAAATCAGAGAAGAATTCATAGAAAATAGGGGAAATAAGGAAAAAGAATTAAGAAGAAAATGAAAACTACAAGTGAGCCTCAAGCTGAGGGGTGAGTTTTTTGATGTTTATCTTCCATTTAGTTTACTGTAAGCATGGTTTTCTCTATCTGCCTATCACAGGGTTTACCTTCACTTATTATTAAATCTTGAACCTGACCCTATAGACAGTGGCTGGTGGCTGCCTGTTACTCTTGCATACCACAGATGAGTTAAACAATTCCCTGCGGTTGGACATTCAAGTTCCTTATCATTTCTTTCATTATTATGGATAATGCTTCAGCAAATATCCTTTGACACAGTTTTTTGTGCCCATCTGTGATTACTTCTTTTGATAGATTTCCCAAAAGGCCAAAGAGTATGAACACCTCAAGGCTCTGGATACATTTTGCTGTACTCTAAAACCACTCCTGGGGTGCCTGGGTGGCTCAGTGGGTTAAAGCCTCTGCCTTCAGCTCAGGTCATGATCCCAGGGTCCTGGGATCGAGCCCCACATCGGGCTCTCTGCTCAGCAGTGAGCCTGCTTCCTCCTCTCTCTGTCTGCCTCTCTGCCAACTTGTGATCTCTCTCTCTCTCTATTAAACAAATAAATAAAATCGGGGCACCTGGGTGGCTCAGTGTGTTAAGCCTCTGCCTTCGGCCCAGGTCATGATCTCGGGGTCCTGGGGTCGAGCCCTGCATCAGGCTGTCTGCTCAGCAGGGAGCCTGCTTCCTTCTGCCTCTCTGCCTACTCTGTGATCTCTGTCTGTCAAATAAGTAAAAAAAATCTTAAAAAAAAAAATTTAAAGCCACTCCTTAAAAGGTGAAATTTCGGAGTCACGGGTCAACCTTTCTGGGAGCTCCTGCCTGTCACTGAGCCGTCCTTGCTGGCTCGAGCCACCTGTCTCGAGTCTCCTGGAGACCCAGCTAGAATCCTGCACGGTGCAGCTGAGTGCCTCTGAAGACAGGCCTCCCCTGGTACTCTCAGACAGTGAGGACCTGTCTGCTTCAGGACAGGGCTCAGTGAGATGCTCAGGAACCGCACGGCCTGACACTCCAGATGGCAAGAGGGTGGGCACTCAGGGCCCAAGCGAGCCCCCAGTCCAAGTTCTTTAGGGGACAGATGGCATTTTACATATCGTGTGTCCCCAGAGTTGTGCCCAGAAAAGGTGCTTGATAAAACTTTGTAAAAATACAGAAGCTGGAGGAGAAGGAACCAGAAATCATGGAAATGAGCTGGGGCAACCTGTCAGTGGGAGGGTGTTAACGAAGCAAATGTCTGAGGGGTGTAGATCCATTACCAGAGGAAATTCAGTGACAGCTCATTTACATATTAATGTGTATTTTTTCCTTTTAGCACATATTCTAGTTTGGGCAATCTGCAATTCATAAATGGAACTGGAGTGTCTGCAGCTCTGTCTAAATGAACATCTATGTGAGCGCTCTCTTTTCCATCATTCTCATGAGCCTGATCGCTCTACGTTAGCAACACTGAGGCCCAAGTTGTTCCCTGAAATGAAGGCATTGAACAGTGGTTCTTAATCTTGCCAGCATGTTAACATCCCTGGGAAGTCTACAGAACATGCTGATGCCTGGACTGACCCCAGACCCAGTGGGCCATGTGGATGGGTTGGGGCTGGACACTGGTGCTCTTCCCCAGGGAGGCTCATACGTGGCTGGGGCCAGGGGCCACAGGTACAGACAGATGGAGAGACAAAGATGATCCCTCAACAGTCACCTGGAAACTTTGACTGATCTCAACTGGTAGGAGAATCAATTTATAAGGAGCATATGCTCATTTAGCAGTTTCTTTTTTAAAATTAAATTTTGAAGAAAAATTCCATGAAAACGTGGAGCATTATGAGTAAAATGCTATCATCTCGGAGTGACAGCTACCTGGCTGAGAGGTGCTGAGCCTCAGTGGGGTCGAGCCTGGCTCATCCACAGGCAGAGGGACAGCCGCGGATACTGCCTTCCCTGTCCCTGCAGCAAGGTCACCTTCAACTAACACCTACTGTGTCCATAGGTAATGAGTTGATTTAATATGTGTTACAAGTGGTAATAGCAGGGGCGCCCAAGGAGCTAACCGAGTCTGCTAAAGGGAACCACCTGTTAATGTGGATGCAAGCCTCTTTCCTCTTGAAGGGCTGTTCTAGGTGACCCTTTCAGGCAGCGATTCCCTTTGATTGCCAAAAACATCAAGATGCAAATAAAAGGGGTGGGAACAAATAGAATAGTGGAGCAGAGTAGACTTAAGCAAGAGCTGAACTATCAGACTCAGCACCACCATTGTCATCCATTCCAGCATGAAGCCTCCCTAGCTTGGCTCAGACACGTCTAAGCCTAGGGAGCGCCCTGACCCCCAGCAGCCGTGCCCTGGCTGGATGGGGCTACCAAAGCAGCTTAGGAAGCCCTGGACTTTCCCAAGCACGTCCTCAGCTGCCCTGGGGAGCCTGAACCAGTGTAGTGGGCTTGTAGGACAGCAGGGGAGCTGGTGAACCCAGGGGACCCGACCCTCAGCATACCTAGCACAGCCCTGCACAGCTAGCCTCGTGGGAGGCACCTCTCCCCACTGACCCCCTTCTTCTCTGACATTTACTGTCCTTGATGGAGAAGACGACGTGAAGTTGGGGTGCAGGTGTTGAGGGCACCCTGTTCCTTTGGTCTTTAACATCACATTCTTCAGCAGGACTATCCACCACTCACTTTCTTCAACTTTTTGCTCTAAGGTCAGTTCCAATTCCACCTGTCCTCTTAAAAATTTTTTTTATTTTGAGCTAACTGTGGATTCACCCACAATTTTAAGAAGTACCAAAGATTCTACATACCCCTCACCAAACTTCCCCCCAATGCTGGCATCTTGCAAAACTACAGTACCGTACGTACCCAGCCAGGAACTCGAGATGGGTACATCCACTGGCCTCATTCAGACTTCGCCTGTTTGGAACTTACGTGAGCGTGTGAGTGTGTGTGTACACGTGTAGTTAGTTCTATGCAACTTTATCACATGTATAGATTCATGTGACCACCACCAAGATACAATACAACCCATCCCCATCCCCCTGAGGATCCCCCCGTCATTTGTAACCACTCCCACCTCCCTCCTGTAACTCCCCACCCCCTGCAACCACCAACCTGTTCTGCAACTCTATAATTTTATGATTTCATGCCTGTTATATAAATGGAGTCATATAATATGTGACCTGTTGAATTTGCCTTTTTTGTTTTCCCAACCAGCATAATGCCTTTGCGATCCACTGGGGTTGTTGCCTGTATCAGTCAGCAGTTGGCTTTTTATTGCTGACCAACATCCGACAGGATGGACGTACCGTAGTCTGTCTACCACCTCTCCATTGAAGAACACTTGGGTCTTTTGCAGTTTGGGGTTATTATGGATAAAGCTTCCACGAACATTAGTGTGTGAATGTGTGTATGAATGGAGTTTGCGTTTTTCCAGGATAAATGTGCAAGTGTGTGCAATGTCTGGGTCATATGGCAGTTGCATGTTTCATGTTTTAAGAAACTACCAGCTGTGTATCAGAGCCATCATAGCATCTTCCATCCCCACTAGCAATGTATGAGGGACTCAGTTTCTCCACATCCTCACCAGCATTTGCTGTTGTGACTCGTCTTTATTTTAGCCAGATGTTTTTCAGGAGTGTGGGGTTTTAATGGGCGTTTCCCTCCTAGCTAAGGACACTGAACATCTTTTCATGCACTCATGTGTCACTCGTAGATCCTCTTTGGTGAAATGTCTCTTCGTGCCTTTTGACCATTTTCTAATTGAATTACTTGTTTTTCATTCTTGAGTGTTGAGATTTCTTTATATACTCTGGATATAACTCCTTTGGTGGCTATCTCCCTTCTCCACCTTTAAAAACAACAGCAGCAACAGCTCTCCTTAATGTGCTTCCCTAACTTCAGTTTGCTTGGGGCTTTTGTCTCTCTCCACCTCGCCTGCTGCCTACTGCCCATAGCAGTGACTCTCGGCCCTCTGCCTCCACCAGCAGGATCAGACCCTACCTGTTCCCAGTCTCTTTAGCCAGCCCCTCCTAGCCCTGCATCACTATCCACACCGGAGGCAGGAGAACGCGAGAGTTCTGGCCAGGCTGTGAGCCCGAGGGTTGCAATGGCTGGGCCAGCCTGTGTCCCCATCCCCTCCTCTCCCACAGCCTTGCTTCCGGGACTGAGTGTGTGGCAGGAGCTCTGCCCCCAGTTGTGCAGCAAACCAGCTTTTGCCTCCTTCCTAAGACAGGAGCCCCAGCGGGCACTTCCAACAGGTCCCCACCTGATTTCTTGGTTCTTCTCAGGCCTCCCTTGTAGGTGCCTGGCTCCCAGGGTTCTTAGAACAGGGACATGCACTGGGATGCTGGAACTAGAGGCCACCTCTGAACTCTGGAGAGCACCTCCTCCCTGACTCTAGTGGCCTTTCTTCTAGAAAATCTTGTTTTCGCCGGACCAGTTTCTCTCCCTGCGAGGCTGCCCATCCTCAGGGGCCGGGCCTCTTTCTCTGCTTGCCAAGCTGGCCTTTCCCAGGGATTAAAGGGTTCTTTCTTTCTTTATCTTTTTAGATTTTATATATTTATTTGACAGAGAGAGAGTGGGGGACACATGAACAGGGGGAAGGAGCAAAGGGAGAGGGAGAAACAGACTCCCTGCCAAGCAGGGACTCCAGGATCATGATCCAAGCCAAAGGCAGACGCTTAACCGACTGAACCACCCAGGGTCCCCAAAGGGTACTGATTCTACTCTGTGACTGGCACTGTTGTGTGGCTGAGAGAGATGAATAAATGCATCTCCATCCCCAGAAACATCATCGGACCACGGACCCAGGCTATGATGATGTAGCGGGGACCTGGCTGGGTAAATGAGGCTGGAAGATCCTCCTCTGCTGGGGAGGCGGGAGCCTCCTCCCCATCCCTGGGTTGTCTGGCAGCCTCCTCAGTTACCAACTTTAAAGGGATTCCTATCAGTTCTGGTCTGACCATGCCCCTCCTCAGCTGAAGAGCCTTGATGGCAGCTCGTGCCTGTGGCCCTGCTTGTCCTAGATAAGGGGCCACTGGAAGACTCCGTGGATGGCAGTATTTGGTGCCATCCACTCTGTGCCCAGCATGACACACACACTGTTCTCTCCTCATTCTACAGAGAGGAAAGGCAGACTCAGCACTGAGGGAACTGTCCCAGCAAAAGGCGTGGCGGCCGGGTTTGCTTTCAGGGGCTGCTGAACTGCCTGATGGGCTCGTCCCCCCTGACTAGCGCCCTTCACTCTGCAGGTGCAAAGCAACAGAGCCCACTCTCTGCGCCCCATGGGGCCAGCTGAGCACGGGCCTCGTCATCTCTATCCTCACCGACAGAAGGGACAGCTTGCCACTTGACCCTCACCTGCCGCAGTCACCTCCCACCAGGACTGCAAGGGCCCTCTGGCCAGGGGTCCTGTCGCAGCTGTCCCTGTGGTTCCATCTGCGTGGGCTGCCTCCCCCAGCAGCTCACCTGGGACAGATCTTGCCTACGACAGAACAAACTGGGCAAGAACCCCACAGGGAGCTGGATCAGAAGCTTCTTCCTTCATCTCTGTGAGACAACAGGAGAGAGGACATCTCTCTTCCTGGAACGGGCGGCGGAGAAAGCCCCTGTCACTGAGCCGGAGGAGTCGTCCACCTCTGATCTCCCCGGAGGCCTCCCGATGTCAGCAGCCAGGTCCCACAAAGGTTCCAAGGTAGGGCTGCTGACTCAGGAGGCCAAGGCCTGTCTGGGGCTAGAGCAGGAGTCCCTTCCAGGCCACATTTCCCCACCGGCTGTGGGTTTTCCTGCACCCACAGCTGCCGAAGAGCATTCCCTCCTGCTGGCTTCCCCATGTGCTTCTCCACCTCATTTAGCAGGGTTTCATCCTGAGAAGCCAGGAAGTGGAGAGCTGTGCTCCTGGACTAACATGTCTAATTTCGTATTATAATGAGTACATGTCACACAGAGCTCGAGTGTCTTGGGCAAGAAGACAGACATAGCACACACCTCCTAGAGGCTCTTCTGGGAGAAGCCAGCAAGGTGCCTGAGGCTCAGCTGCCCCCATCTTGCTCCCTTCTCCTTCCTGTGCCACAAATCAGCTGTGTCCCAGGCTGTTGCCGGCTGTCCCCGGCTGTCCCTCCACTCCGTGCGTAGGAGAGCTGCCGGCCATGGCTGCTGGGAGAGGGCACCCTGGGTCTGGGTCGCAGGGCCCCAGCTCCCTAACCTAACACAGAGAACCTAACACAGTGCTCTCTGAGAGCAGGGGCTCCTGGAATCTGAATTGTCCATGTCGTCACCCACATCTGTGGGTGTACTACGAAGCCCTGGGCATGTAGAGGAATTCGATTCGTACACTAGGTTTCTTCTTTCCTTTCCCCTTCAGGTCAGTGGAACCTGGTTTCCAAAAGGGCCTCCAGATGGAAGGGAGAGCTAGGGGCAGCCCTAGAGGGCCCCTACCACCCATGTTTCCCGCTCCTGGCTTTCTGAGCTTGGAGGCATGCCCGCCCCTCCTCCCTTCTGCAGACTGATAGTCTATTAGGAGGTAAGGCATTGCACAATTAGTGCCCTGGCCTGGGCTATTGAGCAAACAACAGCATTAAGAGAGCAACACCCCTCGTATCCTAGACGAAAATGTGCAGAATGCCTAGTCGCTTCCTACATATCAGGGTTCTGGTACATCTGTCAACGAAATGGTAGCTAACTGCATGGCATCCATGCATATGTGATTAGTACATTTTCAATGCATGTCTGTTCTTTTTATTTGTTTATTTTTTGACACTGGCTGAAAGAACTTTTTATTACTTTTATGTACAGAAAATTCAACAGCATCCACTTAGCCCAGTTTGGTGGCCATTTCTTCAGCCTGTGCCTTTCCCAACTTAGCAAGGTGAGCCACCGCCTTTGGACCCAGGCCGCTGCCTCCCCAGTGATGGTGGGTCTCATCATATCTGTCATTGTCATTGGTCCTGATGGCTTCCACCAGCTTAGCCAGAGCCCCTTTGTCTTCTGAGTTAACCTGTGTGAAGGTGACAGTAGTACAAGTCTTCCTGGGAACCAGACGCCCCAGCCTGGCCTTCCTGTTGATAATGAGGTAGGGGACACCCATCTTATGATATAGGGCAGTTGGGAGGACAGTCAGCTCAGTGGGATCCATGGCCTGGGCAATCACTACGAGCTGAGGCTTCTTGTTTTCCACCAAACTGGTGACACTATTAACCCCTGAAGGACAGGTGGCCTCTTAGTGGGGACATCTCCTTTGCTGGCAGCTTTGCTCTCACCTCGGGTCAACAGTCTCTGCTGCTTCTCTTGCTCTGTTACTGGTCTGTACCTGAAAACCCCCTGAAACAGCTGAGGAGCTGTGTGGCCGTCCAAGCCCTGGGGGAACTGGTTAATCAGGAGAAGCCCTTTTAACTGTTTATAGACAATAGCCCTTTGCTGCTGCAGCCAGAAGTAATGGGCCCTTTGACAAAATGAGTAAGGTCCTTTCTGGGCTGGATCTCCCCTCTGATGCCAAAATTCTTGGGCCTCTTCTCATATACGGGCTTGACCACCTCCTTGGCCTCCTGTTTCTTCATGTCAGCAGGGGCTGGGGCCACCTTCCCCCTAGCTTTCTTCCTTTTTGGCATCTTGGGTGGCTGGGGGGAAAGAAGCATGTCTGTTCTTTTTTAAAAAGGGGTGCAAATATCGCATTTTGGGTCAAAAGCGTCCTTGGAGACCAGTGCGATCTCTCCAGGCACTGGAAGGGCCCCGGCCGGTGCAGAGCTATGGAGGAGCCCTGGGCAGTTTCTTGTGGCAGGACGGTACTTTTAACAGTAGGAATCGCATATGAGTCAGTGATCAAATCAAGTCTGAGTAATGTATATTTACTGGAACACAAAACACTGTGAGAATGCATTTTTTAAATACCAACAAAGTTCAGTGGGAGATTTTCATTCAGTGTATTTGCTTGACATACAGTTCACTTACTAATGTTAATCAGGAGAATGCATATCAGAAATCACAGTGATAATTCTTAAAGCAGACACCTTCCCTCGCGGGGTGGACAAACTATGGGCGCATCCTGTGCGTGTGGGTCTGAATGCACGGGGTCTGGAGGCTGCTAGGAGGGTCTGATTTTCAGCTCCACTGATTGTGGGTTGTGAGACCTCTGAGAAGCTAGCAGGCCTCCCTGCTCCTCCACTTTCCCATCAGGAAAACAGCACAAGAGTACGTGTGTGCAGAGAGCTAATAAAATTAAATGAGATCATTGGTAAAATGCTCGGAGCACAGTCGCTGACAGCTAAGGTCATGTGTAATGCTAAAAAGGGGAGGGGTAGTTAATGCTCCCCTCCCTCTAGAGGCATACCGCTTAGCAGGAGAAATAGACTTGTATACAAATAGCTCTTGCATAAGGGTTAGAAACAGATGTGTGCTAGATAGATCGAAACTGGAAAAGTAACACAATTGCCCATATTTATTTTTCTATCCTGAAAGTCATTTGTTAGGAATTTCGTTTAAGGATTCTAATGAGGTCAATTAGAGAAACAAACTGTTGGGTTGAGAACACGGGTGTAGACCAGGCGTGGTGAATTTGCTGCTCAGGGGGGGCAGCCCACTTGGCAGGAGGGCCTCAGCACATCAGGCCACTCCGTTTTTAACTTCATTGCCTCGGAAGTCATCACGAAGGCATAAAGCACAAGACTCAGTGCCAGCATCCTTGATCCAGCTTTCCTAGACTTCCCTTGTGGACATATATGTGCTCAGCCAGTGTTTGTAGACTGTGGAGCTGCAACCATGCCAACCCCACCCCATCCCACCCCCACAGAGAATCTGAGACTCAGCCCTTGAGTTCACCCCAGACATGGCACAGTTTGTGTGGAACATCCGAACCCCTGTTGTGAGTGCATCCCTGGAGCTGCTGTATTCACGCAGGGGGTGTCACCCCGAATGCACATTATTAGGTGGTCTGGGACACTTCCACCCCAGACACTCTAGTTTCAGAAGCTCAGGCAGGGACCCAGTGTTGGGACCTTGGGAAACTTCCATGTGATTCCAGCCCATGGCCAAGGTGCAGAATCAGCGCATGAGCAGACAGGTGCCAGGTCCTCAGGGCACCCTTCAGTCCACTGGGGGGCTGGGGAAGGACAAGACCCACTGCCCTGTCAAAGCCCCCCTCCTCCGAGCTCACTAATGGACTTCAACAAAGCAAACGGCCAGGACCTCCACACTGAGGGCACCAAACCTGCGGGTTTTTGGTTTCCATTGACCTGTCTGGCCTTCCTTGCTGAGGTAGCCCTGAAGCTGTGAGGAGAAACATTCCAGCAGAGGTACCTACGAACCCTCAGATTGACCCATTAATAATTAGTGACCCCCACCAAGCTTTTTTTTTTTTTTTAAAGATTTTATTTATCTGACAGAGAGAGAGAGAGCACACAGGGGGAGGAGGAGAAGAGGGAAAATCAGGCTCCCCGCTGAGCAAGGAGCCCAATACGGGGCTCAATCCCAGGACCCCAGGATCATGACCTGAGCCGAAGGCAGATATTTAACCCACTGAGTCACCCAGGTGCCCCTCCCCCATCAAGCTTTATTGAACATAAACTGCATTCCAGGCACTGGGTGTTTCCCTGCTGAAGAGGGTGGTGGGCACAGAAACCAAAGGGACAAGGACAGGGGCAGGGCAGGTGGGCTGCAGGGGGCACCAGCTTGCAGATGGAGGGTGGGACCATCAGGGCCTCTGCAACTCTTTGTACATGAGAGAGGGTTACGCCTTCTAGGGTAGGACACAGTGGTTCTGGCTGGTTCTGGGCCTGGGGGGCCGGGGTGGGGCTGGCATTCCTGGAAGGCCTTTGCTGGTGAGGTCAGCTCAGCCGCGTCTGCCACCACTGTTCCTTGAATAGTGACTGTCAGGGGCCGGGCTGTAACTCATTAAGCTGAGGCTCGGCACTTGGTGAGGGAAGCGGCCCACACCACCCACAGCAACCAGGGTCCATTTTGACCAAAGAGGAGCAAGGGTGAAGTATTTTTTGCACTGAAGGAAGTCATTATGGGAAAATAACTGGCCTGTCTGTTTTGGAAAATACAACCACTGTTGAGGGGATCATCATCTGAAGGCAGGAGACAGGGACTTTGTATTAATTGTTTGATGAGTTGCCGTTCGCTGCACCTCACACTCCTGGCCCCGTTTAGAAGTTTGGGGGCTCCTGTAGGGGCCAGCTGTGATTTTCACCCATGGACGGCTTTGCCTCCCTTCTGCTGCCTCAGTGTGCGGAGGCATGAAAGCCTCATGCCTCAGCTGTCCCCAGGTGGGCCCCGGGGCAGGGGCGGGAGCTGCAAGCTACAGGCTGCCATCCCCAGGAGCAGACACTGGGCGTCTTCTCTCCTGAGCAGGGGCCAGGCTCTCTGAGCACACGGTGGCCATAGCCTATGAGCCTGATTATCTCTGTCTGACCAGTTTCTGCTCTGGGCCTGAATTTCTGTTTAGCCCCAGCTGGGGGTCCCGTGGAGAGGACCAGAAGGGCCTGGGAGGCCTCTCCTGCAGGAGGCACTTGGCAAAGACTGCCACTTCATCCTTAAACCTGAGAGTAGGTCTGTCATATCCACATTTTCTAGATGAAGTATCCCTGACTTGAGAGCACATTGTCAATAAGGACTCAGCCCTGGAACTTAACTCTTTTTGACGCAGGAAACACCGGTGAAATGAGCCCTGTGGTAAGGCTGGACCATGCAGGCTGACCACCCAAGTGCAGGACGGATGCTGGGAGGCCAAGTGGGCTCAGCAGCCTGGGGCTGCTGGAGCTCCAGGGCTTCTGGCTCAGAGTCTGCCTCCCCAGATGCTGGCCTTCCTCTGCAGGGGGAGGAAGAGGCCCAGAGGACTGCTTCCACATCCCGTGGCCCCAGGGAAGACCCCTAAGTCAGAACCATTCTACTCAGCCAGAGACCTTGGAGCCAAAAGTGCTGAGTATGAAAACAGGCAATTAGGCCAAAGTACACCTTGCTCTGAGTAGGAATGTCTCTGATGCTAACGGCCATGTTGGGGCACTGGGAGTCTGGCTGATGGGACGAGTAGGCCTCTTGGCAGACTCCAGCCTTCTTAGGTCCCACAGTGGGGAGGTGGGCATGAGATTGGGGCTCCAAGAGAGGATGGGAAGGCTTGTGCCATGCTGCTAATTGCTCCTGTCATCCAGGGAGTGGCCATGTCCATGTCTGCTCGGGGCTAGGGGCATGACAGCCCACATGGTGTGGGGAGTCAGCAATGAGCAGGGTGTGCACCTACTCCAGGCCCAGGCAGGAGGCCCCAGATTTGTCCCCATGCCTGCTGGCTGCAGCAGCTCTATTTTCTCAGCCACTGTCTCTAAAACTTCTTTAATCTACATTTAGACTGTCTGAGGCCAACAGTATGGAGTCCCAGGTTGTGCCAAGCTCGCATCACTGGCCGCTGCAGGCTGCCAGCTTTCCACACAGGCTGCTTCCAGAGCTTAGAGAACATCTCTTGCCTCGGGCTGCAGCCCTGAGCCAGACATCAAGGCTGAGCGCAGATCCTGGCCCAGGGGCATAAGCACTCGGTCTTGGAGGCCATGGTGATTTGCCGGGTGCCTGTCAACCCTCGACTCACATTTTAGCACCAGGCAGAGCAAGGCGCCCAGGAACTACCCAGGAGCTGCTGGCTCAGCATTCTGGGTGTCTCTGGAAGTTGCTGTATGTGAGAGGGAGGAGAAGTGGGGACCAGAGAGGAACGGAGGGGCATGTCCCAAGATTGGAGAGGAGGAGGCCAGCTGAGGAAGTACGAAAGCATCTCTGTGAGCAGCCTGGCTCAGGAGGCCCCGGTCCAGGGTGGGAGGAGACATCCTTTTCCCACAGGCCCAAGGCCCCCACTGTGGCTTCACACAGTACAGTAACACTGCAGGGACTTCCAGATGCCAATCGGTCCTTTGGTGACAGGAAGGGGAAAGCATGGGGAAGAAAACGCCAGTCCAGCTGCAACCTGCACAAGCCCACTGCGGTACACCGGCGTTTGTCCACTCCGATTGGGAGCGCAGATTCTGGGTCTGGACCGGGAGAACATTCCACACCCAAGGCCTGTGGGTAGAGGGAACTGTACATGGTGGGGAAGGGTCCACCTTCAGGAACAGCCCCCCTGACCTGTACCTTCCTCCCAGTGGCCTGGCTGGCCCAGATACAGGCTGGCCCCCAGACACCACCAGGCATCCTGAACACAAGCACAACAGTTTCCTGAGCGTTGGCCTTTCACTAAAGCAGTCAGAGCTGTTTGCAAGTCTTAATTCCCTTGAACTAGGGGTGGCATGGATGGATGGGCAGCTGTCGGCGGCAGATACCCCCGGAGCAGCCTCTTCCCAACAGCTCCAGTCTGTGTGTGGCTCTCTGAGTCCAAGGCAGATGCTCGCATTTACCAGCTCAGAGCCGCACGGAGGCTCCGCATCCGGAACCAAGCTATCAATCATAATGAGATTCTAGGAACAGCCAGCCCAACACATGGGAATTCCCAGGGAGTTACATAAGCTCGGAATCTGGCCTGAGGAACCTGAGACAGAGTTTAAGTTTCAAACAAATCTCAGAACTCTAAGAGCATTTGATGGAGGAGACAGAAACTGGGCTTGTTGCCTTCCTGAGGGACATGGGGACATGTCCATTTGAAGGCACCTTCTAGCTCCAGGTGGAGCTGAGAACCCTGACAGGGGCCAGTGACTCCCTGGGGACCAGCCCTGAGGCTGCGAGGGCCTCAGATAGGCTACCCACATCCAGGCATCCCACAGGCCCCTGGGGTGGTGAGGGAGTGACTGCAGGTTGGGCTGTGCGTGAGGGCTTTGTCTGCTAGTGATGCTTCCTTGCCCACACCTCTGGCCACAGCCTTTGCTGCTCTGGGTTGGCCCTAAGCAGGGGAAGGGCACAGACTACAAGCTCCTTGGTTGCCTGGCCTCTCTTCTTCCCATGTGGTCCTTTTCCTCCTAATTTTCATCCAGTACAGGATTGCTGGAAGGACACAGGGCTGTGTGTGTTAGAGCACGGGCAGGCTTTGTGCTGGGATGGGGCGATGCTAGACGGGCTTTCTTTTGGGCAGTAACTCTGGGGAACAGGAGTGGAAGACATGGATAGCCAGCCAAGGAAGAAGGGATGTGTCAGAATTGTCCCCCAGAAAGGGGGATTCCACAAGTCATCTGTCCAAGTGTCCCCTTCCATCCCCAGCTTTCTGAACCTTAAGTGCCCTGGAGGTTCCCTCACTGGGGTGACAGGAAAGCTTCTGGACACAAAGCCAAGGGGAAGCACAGCCAAGTGACAGTCACCAAAGCTGGTTGCCATAGCAATGGCTGCAGTAAGTGGTAGGCCTGGAAGAGGCAAGGTGGGACCCAGAGGGCTATTTAGTTTTCAGGAAGCGGGCAGTCATCCCGGGTGGCTCAGGGAAAGAGGTAGGAGTGAGACAGGGGCATTGCCAGTGGGTGGGATCTCAAGGACATCCACAGGTAGAGGGCCTCAGAGAGAGGCACGCCCCCAGAGCTGGCAAGTCAGAGACCGAGGGCCTGAAGCCTCCATGCACGCCCCACTCACTCACCACTTCCTACGGGGCTGGCTTCTCACCTTCTCTCCATCAGCCTCTGCGCACTGATGGGCAGCCCAGCACACCGCTCCTGTCTCACCTCCACATGGCCCCTGCAGTGAAGGTTTCTTGAAAAGCCCCCGGCATGGAGAGAAAGAGATGCACAGCAGAGGGTGAGGAGAACAGGGAGGGGACTGCAACAGACCGGGAGAGAGACTGCACAGGGAAGATATGAAAAATCTGTAGCAACCAGGCACAGAAGAGAACAAATGTGCTATGTACACCTGGTAGGACCACACTGGGGCACCCCCAGGGCAGGGGCAGATGGATGGAGCAGGGGCTGTGCATTAGAAGGGGGAAGTGGCAGCAGAAGGTGGAGAGTGACCACACTTTAGGAAGAGGAGGAAGGATGTATGGAGGGCAGCCCCTGGAGCCTGCCTGGACCCTACTAGTTGAGACTGGGAGGGTTGATTCCCTCAAGATGTGCAGGGTGCCTAGGCCATTGTGAGGGGATGTGACGAGGGATGACAACCAGCAGTCATCCAGCAGTGAGGCTCAGGAGCGAGAGGCTGAGGCACAGCTGTGAGAGCCTATTAGTCTCAGGAGGCCCTCAGACAGCAAGAGTGCGTGAGGCCAATCAGGCACACAACAGGGAGAGAGGAGCCATGGGACACCAGGCAGAGAGTGTCACAGCCAGAGCCAAAGGGAAACAGAGCTTCCAGAACAAGGGGAGTGGGCACATCACAGAGCCAAAAGGGGCAGAGAGGGCTAAATGAAGTCAGTGCAACTGCCCCTAGAATTGGTTTATATGTTGAGACTCATGTCACCCACTTTATTGTCACATGAGTGAGGCTTTCCAAAGGGGTGGGGTGGACATGGGCTCCCACCTGGCTGGGAGGCAGGCTTCCCCGGTGGGGGTGGGGGATCCTGGCCCGTGGAGCCCTCCTCACTGCTTCTGAGGGGCTTGGCGACAGTCAGGTCAGAGTGGCCATGGATACTGGTTCATGAATCAGCTTCAGACTGAGGCCTTGTTGCCTGGAATAGGTCTACTCTTTCTCTGCCCTTTGTAGCTGAGGACCCAGACTCTGTCCTAAGCCATCCCTTGGCAGCCAGGGCCCCGGGCAGCCTTGGGCAGCCTCCTACCTGGTGTTCCGTGGCACTAGTGGACACAAATACCTTTGGGTGGAAAGCCAAGACCTAAGGGGATGAATATCGAGCCTCTGCTCTTCTCTTCTGTGTTACCCCTCAGCTGGGCCGACTGACTTGGGATGTGGTCCTGCTTTCTAGACACTTAGAGGGACCACAGACGGGCAGATGGACAGCCAGTGACTGTCTGGGCTTACTGGGTGGGAGGAGTCTGAGGGTTGTGTCCTCCGAGGAGGAGTCCTCAGGCGGGCAGCTGGATCCCAGTGCCCCCTCAGGGCATCTGCTGGGGTGATGGGTAGAGGTATGAAGGAGGAGCCAACATGGGTCCTCGAGGCCCTTTGATGGAAGAAACCAGGTCAGCTTCTTAGAGCAGAGTAGAAGGCCCACCTGTGCAGACAGCTGCTCCCCTCTGGGGCCCCACGCTGTGTGCTCTCCCAGACGGTGATGGGCTGAGTGTCTGTGTCAGGAGGCAGTGCCATGAGCAGGGCATCCTTCTAGCGCCTGTGAATCTCTCTGGTCACTCCTTCTCTGCAGGGAAGGGAGGCAGGCATCCGGTTACAGTGTTGGTATCAATTAGGATGTCTGGTCCATTTGACAGAAGCGAATGGAACAAAGAGGACCCCTGGCCCCAGCTTCACCCAGAGTCACAAAAGTCAGTGGGTACAGATGTGGGGATAGAACCTGGCCCCTGACCCCCAGGCTTCCCTGCTTCCCCTTCTGTGTCCCCTCTTCCCTCCCATTCAGGACCTCTACCTCCACATGGGTGCCATAGCCTCGTCTCAGTCCTGAGCCCCGGCAGAGTGGCGGCTGGCTGAAACTAGTCAAGTTATGGAGAGCCGTGTCTCTCAGCCCGCTTGTGAGGACACCACTGCCAGGCCACCAAGCACCAGCCTGGGCCCTGAGCAGAGGCACCCCTGCAGCGGGAGTAGTTTTCATTCTTTTTCACTGAGATAGTTGCCACCCAAGTGGGAGTGACTCTGGGCCATCGGGAGCTCTGTCATCTGAGGCCACAGAGGGATACCCAAGAACCCACTGTGGCTGATGGGACCTCATCCTCCAGCCCTGCCTCAGGCTTTGGGGAACAAAGAGACACATGGGAGGACCCCCCACCCCCGCTACTACCTGTGTGCTGTTATAGAATGCGGGAAGTCAGATGGGGAGGCTGCCAATGGCCCTGGGTCTGGAATGTGGTCTTTGGAGCCGGACTGCCTGGGTTTGAACCCTGGCAGCACCACTTCGCTTTGGCCTCCACGGAGTTGTTTAGTTGCTCTCTCCCTCGGTTTTCCCATCTGTGAAATGATCATGGTAATAGTTCCTGCTGCATGTGAGGACAAAAATGAGCAAGTGTGTATATAACACTCTGTGTGGGTCAGCAGACTGGACACTTGTCCTTCATATGCACTCACCATCCTCACTGCCAGGGATGCAGCTGAATTCTGGGATCCAGGTGTCCACACCTCCTGCATCAAACCATTCTCCACCTTTGTCCCCTCTACTTCCTGGGTCATGACTATCTCCCTCTGTCTTGCATTCCATTCCCCCAGAGGGAAACTTCTTGTTTTGGTGGCTTGATCAGTAAGGAGCCCCCACTGTTGTTGCTGGAAGGGCCCAGCTCCTGGTCAGAAAGGCTGGGGTCCAGAGGCAAGGGGTGTCACCCAGCACACAGTGGTCTGGCCGCCACAGAGGCTTTAGCTGCTTTGCTCAGGAGGGACTGTGGGCAGTCCAAGCTTCTGTCCTGGCCAAGAAGAGAAATGAAGCCTCGGATCCCCATCAGCATCACCGGTGTCTGAGCCAAAGCGTGACCCAGAGGAACAGCAGGCGAGAGGCAGAGGCTGAGGGATGGGAGTCTGGCCTCTCCTTTCAGCAAATGTGCCCACCATCGCATGAGCAGGTTCTCCTGTCAGCCGCAAACCAGCGGTCCCCTGGGCCTGGTACACACGGGATCCTGAGGGGAGATGGTAGCTGGGATGTTTGTTTTCCTGTGTCGCCTCGACTGGGAGAAGGGAGAAAGAGGTGATAAAACAATATTTCTGGGTGTGTCTGTGATGGTGTTTCTGGAAGAGATTAGTATTTGAATCCGTAGATGAGTAAAGAAGTTCTGCCCGCATGAGCGTGGGCGGGTGCCATCCAATCTGTGGAGATGGAATAGAACAAAAAGGCAAAGGAAGGGTGAAAGTCTTCTTGAGCTGAACATTCATCTTCTCTTGCCCTCAGACACTGGGGCTCCTGGTTCTCGGGCCTTCGGACTCAGATTGAATTACACCACAGGCTTTCCCAGGGCTCCAGCTTGCCGACAGCAGATCGTGGGACTTCCCAGCCTCCACCATTGTGTGAGCCAATTCCTGTAATAAAGCTCCATAGAATGTCTATATATACCGGGCTGGCTTTGATTCTCTGAAGAACCCTGACTGACACATAGGCCCATAGTTGGGAGGGTTCCCAGGCATCCTCCCTTTCCTCCCCCAACCCCCACCACCTCCTCTGGTTTTCTTTACAGTCTTATAAAGAAATAACTGCAAATTAGAGAGGCGTTACCAAAGAGCGGTCTTCCTCAGGGACATGTGGACAACTTCCTCCTTGGCCTTCGCCATGACTTAGCTTATTGGAGAGGACCTTCCAGTCTGCCCATTTCTCTCCATGTCCTTGCCACCACCCTACACAAGGACATCACCACATCTTTTCTGGAAATTTGTGGCAGCTTCCTCATTGGCTTCCCTATATTCATACGATCCGTTCTCTATCTTGCCCAAGGAGTGGCACAGATATGGTTGTGTCCCACTCCTTATGCTCCTCAAAGGCACGTTCTTGCCCTTGGCCTAGAAGGCTCACCCCTGCTTGCCTGTCCCTTTTCATCTCAGTTCCTCCTTTTACCTCCTCTCCTCTCCTCTGTCCTGGCCTGCCCTCTGTTCTCCCCTCCCCTCCAGCTTGGCCCAGCTCTCTCCTGCCCTCTGAGTACTTGCCTATGCACGTCCTCCCCCAGAACAACCTTCCCAATCTCTAAAAACGAGCTGCCATGCTGCTTCCCCAGCAACCAGATGAGACTCTCTTTGTGATCCCTCTGTACTTTGTACTCTAATAATTACTTGCCTAGTAGCTATTATCTGCACATTTAACTTTTGACCTCTTCACAGCAACATGGTCTCCATGAGCATAGGTTGAGTCCTGTCCCCCACATTTATATGTGACTGTACTTGGAGACAGGTCCTTAAAGAGGGGATTAATTAAAAGGAGGTGATGAGGGTGGGTCATGCTCCAGTATGACTGTGTCCTCATGAGATAAGAAATCTGGACTCAGACACACAGAGAGGAAGGCCAGTGAAGGCACAGGGAGAGAGTGGCCATTGGAAGCCAAGGAGAGAGGCCTCGGAAGAAAGCACTTGCTGACACCTCAGACTTTCAGCCCCAAAACAGTGAGGAAATAAGTGTCTGTTGTTTATGACCCCCATTCTGTCATCCTCTGTCACAGCAGCTCTAGCAAGATGACACTGGCATCATGGATTTACTCACCTCTGTTTCCCTAGCACCAAACACAGTATTTTCCGACCCACCCACCAGGGTCCCACCAGGCTGAAGCTCTGGGGATGCTTGGCCTCTTGAGAGGGATTGTGTTGCCTCCATTCTTCTCTGTGATGCTGGTGTCTGGCATAAGGAGTCTTAGGAAACAGCTGTAGCATAAATGAGCACAAGTGGGAGGGATGGGGAGAAGGTGCACAGATGCAGAGCAAACGTCCTGAAACAACCGTGATAAAATGGGCCACATGCTCTGATTTCTCTCAGCGGAAACGTGCTTACCCTGCTTCTGGGCAGGAGGGAGCTTCTTCTCTGCTATCTTGGCACTGCCCATTCCTGCCAAGAATCTCCAGGCAGGAAGCAGCTTGAATCTCGTCCTTGGGTGGGCTGTATCCCTCTGCCATGTGCAACCAATGCCTGTTCTCCTCAGGCACAGGGCTCTTCGTGTTTCTAGTTACTCATTCAACACTGGTCTTCCTCTCCAGACTGCAAACTCCATCTTTCCTCACCCTGTCTGTAGGGGCAGCCTGGCACCTGTGAGTGTCCCCTCACCATGCATGTTCCAGGGAATGATGGAGCGATGGGTACATTTCCTCCATGCTGCTTCCTTTCTGCCTCCTGGCTTTCAGCTAGTTCTATTTCTTAGGACATTGAAGAACGTGACTTTCACCAAACTGAGAATTTTACTCCATATTTATGTCCAAGTCTGTCAATCTTTCCTATGGGATTTGGTATTTATACCTCACCTTCAGAAATATGGTGCAAGTCTCTCTGACGGTCCACTTTCTCAGACTTTGCTAGGTTGTCTCTAGAGGATTGTCCTGGAGTAGGGTATAGCCCTGTGGGGTGGGCATCTGCTGGTTTTAGCTGGTCTGTCAAAATATCCTTCAGTTTTGCTCCCAGGACTGTGTGTGTGGGGGGGTCCTCTTGCTTCCATCTTTGATCTGTGTGGTTTGGCTGGATGACAGCTCAGGGACAGCCTTTACCTCAGGTCCCATCAGTTAGCAAATTCCTGTCCTCTCTTCACAATGGCCGAGTCAGGGAGATAGGCATGGGCCCAGTCTGAACCGGTAAGTTCAAGCCTAAGATTTTGTCTGGGACCACTGAGAAAGAGACACTCTCTTTCTGTGGGGATGGTTGAGGTATTAGTCATCCCAAACCTGTTGGTGATGTGGGGACAGCCTGCCTGAGAGAAGGGAAACAGCATGGAGGACAGCAAATCCAAGAGATACCTGAGAACAGCATATGAGTACCTGGATCCAGCTGTGCCTGAAGTAAGATGTACCTCAAATAGCTTCTTCTTCTTCTTCTTCTTCTTCTTCTTCTTCTTCTTTTTTAAGATTTTATTTATTTGGGAGAGAGAGCCTGAGAGGAGGGTAGTGTCAGAGGGAGAAGCAGACTCCCCACTGAGCAGGGAGCCTGATGTGTAATTCGATCCTGGGATCATGACCCGAGCTGAAGGCAGTCGCTTAAGAGACTGAGCCACCCAGGTGCCCCTAAACTAGCTTCTTAATGAATATTCAACTGGCATTTTGGGCATTCTACACATTGTAGGTGTTTACCATTGCAAGATGTTTACCATCCCCAGTTCTCACCAGCAAAATGGTTATAACAACCAGACCACATCTTTTTCACATATTCCACATGGTTGCCCTTGGCTTTTCAGTTACTTGAGTCAAGAATTTCCCCCTTTTTATTTATTCTGCTTGGTTTTCTGACATTATCAAATAATGACTAATGACAATCTGTTTACACTTTTGAGTGTCAGGGATTAATCCTTAGCATGTCCCTTGATCTTGGTAGAGCCTATCAGAGGCACAGGACGAGTTCTGAGAGGAACCAACGGCCAGCACAGGCACCTGTCAATGTGGAAAAATGAAAAGTTGTCCAGTTCTAGTCCTGAGGGACAGACCTCAGCATATTGGGACCAGCCTTGGATATTGGGTGACAATAGCTCAGCCTAAATCAGGACACCTGCAGGTCACAAGTCCGAGATGCACTCCCTTGTGGGCAACCAAGTGTGGTCCCCTTTGGGAGATTAAGAGAGACACTTGGAAGGGTAATACCAAGTGAAAATGAGATGAGAACTCCAACATATTCAAATCAATAAGGATTCGTAGAAGATCCACAAAGATGGTGACTGGGTCTGTGAGACCAGGCCAGTGGTGGGAACTGGCTTAGGGTGGGAGGGATTCAGGCCTCAGCATTTTCTCTGAGCAGCACAGGCTTTAGGAGGGGATGCTGTGTCCTCCACATGTCTAAGTGAGAGGAGAAACATTTATCTCAACATTGGAAGGGACCTAGAGCTGCTCTAGTCCTTCTTCCCTCTAGTATGGGCCCAGGGTGTGTTCCCTCAGGCACAGCTCAGAGCAGCTGCTAAAAGCCACCAGTGGCTCCCCTGCCTATGGGACTGAGCCTAGACTCCTCTTAGCATTCAATCCTGTTTCAACCACAGCTTGCCCATGCACTAGTGTGTGGTCTTACATCAGGCCTTGCGTTGCCTCTGATTCTCCATCTATAAATAGCATGATAGCAGTGCCCACCTCCGAAGGTGGTTCCAGCTGATAGCAGAGTGAGTGTTGCCTGCTACAACCATCATTTCAGGGTTTCTGCCACATTCAGTAAAGAGCTGGAGGTTGGACGTCAGAAGTCCTGGCTCTGCCACTCATTGAACTCAGAGCCAATGGTGTAGTTTCTTAAAGTCTTGATTTCTTCATCTATTAAAGGGGAATAAGGACCCCATCTCAAGGAGATGCTGTAAGGATGAGGCAAGATGATGTTTGTAAATTAAGTATAAGGCAAAGTTCATGGATCATGTGTCAGTCCCTCCATTTGGAAAAGCCCCAGGCCCTAGCTTCCCCACCCTCAAAAAAGCACAGTTTCAGGAGAGAATCCCAGGGAGGCATCTGAGGGGCTCTATAGTCAGGGTACCTCTGCCCCACAGACTTGTGCATTGTCCGGCCGCGCGCCCTTTCCTGACATATTGTGGTGGGTACTGCCTATATGTCCTCTGTCCCCCTCTTCTCATGCTGTCATTCTTGACATTTCATTTCTGTGGAGGGTTTAGGGTCCAGCTTCTGGTGCTACAACAGGCTTGAGTCTAGGTCATAATGTTCTTTGAGCAATGTGACCTGAGACAATTCATTTCACCTCTTCTAACCTTCATTGCTCATCTAGCAAATAAGGATGAGTAAATTTCACCGAGGGCGGGAGGGCTAAGTGAGCATATAATATACTTCCTTATTATAGTGCTGGGCCCTCACTATACTCCCCACCCATAACCTGTGCTCATATATATTCATTTAATTTTTGTAGAAGGAAAATGTCTCCTTGCTAAGCTTCCTTCCAGCTCAAGCATATATGTGATACTCAAAGAATATGGCGGGGGGGTGTCTTGGTTATGAAGGCAGTGAGATCTTATCTCAAGAACTACCCCAACATATTTCAAGCTGGGGCAACCTTCTGCCAGGCATTGTCTATCTGGCTGATGTGGGGACAGTCCTACTTTTCTGGAGGTTGGTGGTCTCCTGAAGCCCCTCCTATTGGTGGATTCCAGGCACTCTCCTCCTTGTGCTTCAGAAAACGGCTCCTGTCTTGTGAGGGCAAGACACACAAGGGCAGGGTGAGGAGTGTGCTGGTCTGGGAGGTCAATTCCTGGCACTTCTGGAATTGATGGACTTGAGTACTGACACAAAACACTTTCCCACAAGGAAGGAAGGTAAGTCATCAGGAAAAAGTCGCTCTACTTTCTGGGCAAACGAGCCACTGGAGGAGAGCTAGTGGTCCTGCACACTCACCAGCTCAATCCTTACTGCCCAGCCAGTGGCTCTCTGGCATGTGCTGGACATGGAAGTCTTGACATTCCCAGTATCCTTAATGGCCAGCCACCCTGTGCTCCCCACATGGAAGCATTCTGCGGTGGTGGGTGTGTGAGTCAACATGCTGGCCTGCAGGGATGCTGTGTGGCACCTGCCCCCTCATGCTCCTACCCACTTGGACATTTCTGCTTGGGCTCACTCAGCCTCTGCCCCCAACCTCACTACTCACATCATCCAGACACAAGGCCTCTCCATGTTCGTTTTTATTTAAAGACTCAGAAACACAGGCATCATAGCTTGTCATCACTGTCAATTCTTCCAAAATCACACGCTGACATTTGTGTGTAACAAAGACATTAGTGTGTGTGTGTGTGTGTGTGTGTGTGAACTGTGCAAAGTACAAAGAACTTCCCAGCCAGGCAGCTGAGCTTGTTTGGGGTGCCAGAGCCTGGCATTCACACGGTGAGGCTGCCAGGGAATTGCCTGCCCACTGTCTCCCCACTCCACTTCTGAGGCTCTTTGGTGGACCAGATGTCCCTGTCACTTCAGTGTCTGCTGACCTTGGTAGTGGCTATGAACTCTACTGCAATCCTCAAAGCTAGTCACCTTGGCTGCCAAATGCCACTGATAACCAAGATGTCTAAGTTGCTGGGCCAGGGTAGAATGTGAGCATTCAGACAAGGTGTTGGTTTCATCTTAGTAGCCAAAATGAGTTGGTTATTTAGAACAAATTGGCCCAAAGGGTCTAATTCTGCCTTTTCTCTTGTCTGTGGGCTAAACGGTCATGAAGGCTGATGGATTTGGCTAAATGTGTTTGAAAACAGCCCAGAGCATGATGGCTGGCCTATGGCATTGCTTCCTTCCCAAGGTCATGCCAATGCCTGCCCCAACTCTGCCCCAAGAGAGGTCAGCTGATGCCTTGCAAAGGCACTGGCCACCAGCCCCAGCTCTCTGCTGTGAGTGGGTGTTGGGCCCTGGTGGGCTGCTGCCTCGCCCACAGTCCCTAGGCTGTTCAGCGATTCCTACCTACCACAAGCATCGTGTGGGCGGTGGCTGGGAGAGGAAAGAAGGTCCAAGTTAGTCTGTTTCGTTGCTTGGTAACTGCCTTCATTTAAAAAAAAAAAAAAAGAAAGAAAAAGAAACTTTCCTTATTATCTGGGGATTTGTTAGTTCTGGTCTCCCTGGGGGCACACGTGTCTCAGCACATTCATCCATGCACATTTTTGGTGATGGCGTGATTTTAAACACACACGTGATTTTTGTGCATGTCAGGCAACTAATTTGGCATCAATGGCAAATGGATACCTTCTGGTTGTCATTAACCCATGTGCAGGGCTCCCTGGGCTTAAGCAGGATTTTGTCTTTCTTTGATTCAGAACAATTTCTCAAGTCTATTAAATCTATGATCATCTGGAGAGAGGGGAAGAGCCTTTGTTGAGGCATGATCCCACCCTCGTGGTGACCACCGGGTGGTAACAAATAGCCAAGTCACAGCCCCAAATAGGAACTCTGAAAATAAGCGCTTCATATTTCAAAGGCATCACATCATATGAGGGAATATGTTTCTGGATTTTGTTGCATCTTTGAAAATCAGGCGATGCTATGTTACCAAAGGCTAATTTAGTCTGCCTAATTTAAACCTGGGTGGTTTTGTAAAAATAGAGAGAAGGGGCTTATCAATTGTGACTTCGAGCTGATAGGAATGTATTCTTAAGGTCTGACTTTCTGGAGAACGAGATGGCCTGATGACAGGGCTTCTCCCGTCTGTGTCTGTGGGAGGTCTGGGTTGCTGGGCTCAGGAAGAGGCCTTGATGGACCCCATCCAGGGCAAGTCCTAGGATCAAAGGTGCCCCTTCTCTCCTCCTGGCTCCCTTGGATTCTGCCAGTCTGCAGCAATGCCTCAAATCCCTTTCTCCTCATTGTACTTCCAGTCTCTAGACCAACATTTGTACTGCCTGATAGGGAAACACTTATTAAAAAAAAAAAAAAAAAAGACAGAACTGTCACAAGGTGGTAAATCTGAACTGTGGTTAAAAACTGCTTCAGTACCAAGAAATCATATCTTGATAATGCTAATTGTAGTCCTTTTCCCTAAAGCAATAAAAGGAAAATTCTGCCTTCCTAGACTGGGGTTGACCTTCATGTTCTTTTTACTGCCACACACAAGGCAATTATAGTGACCCTTCCTTGAAATGGTTCCAATTCTTGAATAATAATTATCACTGTCTAGACATAGCATGGGGCTTGGTAAGGGTTTAAGGAAATTGACTTTTCCCAAACTCCCTCCAACCACTTAAATGGATTCCCTCTTCTCCGTGGAGCAGTAGCCAACACTGATGTTGAGTACGTGGGCTTTTCAGAGTTTTCCAAAATTCATATGGTATGTATAAAAATTCTGCCCACTTGATATCAGCTCAGACTTTTTTTTTCTTTCAAGCTCAACCAAGTCATTACTGGTTTACAAAAAGGCAGCACCAGATGTATGAAAAATAGGCAATGTATGACCTATTAGAAATATAGAAAGTCTGACAGCTTTACTTTAAAAAGATGTTGTAAGAAAGAAGCAATGCAAAGGGACAGTGGTGGCAAAATGAAATGTGTGGCTTATAATATGGGCAGGAAACAAAGCCAAGTGCGATCTCACGCCTCCTGCAGGAGCTGGGTGCGGGGTTGCCTGGGGGACTCTGGCGACCCGGCCACAGCCCTGGGCCGGAAACACCCCTGCTGAGTGGCCAGGTGGCAGGTGACTGAGGTATATAGAGAGGTGATGGAGCAATCTGGACCCCCCACAAGCAGCCCGGGGCAGCCCTCAGACCTTCTGCCGCCGCCCAGGACCCGGTGCCTGCCATCCAAGCCCTGCAGCCCTTCCGCAGCGCCCAGGCTTGCGGGGGCAACAAATAAGAAGGCTGTGGCTTAGCAGTCCCTCGCAGAGCCGATCACCCGCATCAGCATCTTCTCTTTTCAAAGGTATTTCTTTAGAGTTTACGCAGAGGGAAGCATTTTGTGGGAGAACAACCCCAAGGTGCACTCCTGGTGGGTGGTTATGGGCGAAGGCACGACCTCCACATCCCCCAGCTCCCATCCCCGTCCAGGGTGGCCTCGCCAGGAGCCTCGAAAGGGACCTGGGGCCCTCGGTGGCCTTGACTGCCTCTCTTTGCCCCCTGGGGATCCCGGGGAGCCTTTGTGCCTGGGGAGTGGGGCATGGGGAGCGTGTCCTCAGAAACTCTCCACAAAGCTGCCCGGGAAGAGGCCGGTGCGGCCGTTCCTCTGCAGGGTCCCCTTGTACCAGCCGTCTTCTCGCTTCTTGTGCACAAAGACTATGTCGCCTTCCTTCAGCTCAATCTCCGCCTCGCTCTGGGGAGGATACGAGACCACCACGCGGTACCTGGGGGGAAACAGACACCACATCGGGTGAGACTGACCTTAGGCTGGAGGATGACCCCCAGGGCCTGCTCTTCACTCCGCCTTTCCTTTTCCATCCGGTGTAAATTATTATAACTTGGGGCTACTTCCCTCATTTTTAAAAATCTCTACTTCGATTTTAATTTTTATACAACCTTTTCATTTTTTTATTAAAATTTAAAAAAATTCCCCATGTTGTCCTTTTGGACCCCGATCTATGCTTCCTGCCTGAAATGCCGTCCCTCCTTCCAGCCCATCTGGGACCGTGGCCTCCTTGGGGGAGCTGCAGCTGGAGGAGGGCAGCCTCTGCTGCTGGTGGGAGCTGGGCAGACCTGCAGCTCTGCAGCCACCACTCAGCAAAGAGCCCCTCATCCCAGCCCAGAACATACACTGCAGCTCCTGCTGCCTGCCACGGGCCACAGGAAAAGAATGTCAGCCAGACTAGGGGCCCAGGTGCAGAATGACCGATGGCCTCCAGGGATTGGGTCACCCACGAATAGGAAATGAGCTGGGGAGGAGCCATGGACTGGAGGGTTGGTGATGCTGGGCCTCAGAGACCCAGGGCTTGAGCTGGTCTAGAGGGGCCACCCCCGGGAGGCACTGTCCTGCTGCTCTCTCCTTCCTGGCAAAGCCTGGTCTGTGATCCTGGCTCACTGGCTGAAGAGACAAGGAGGGGATGCTCCTTCACTCTCAGTCATCCTGGGCTATGAAGGCCTGTCCCCTGGGTCCGGCCTCCCCATTAGCCACAGCCACACATATGGCCCCTGAAGGAGGGCATCCAGGTGTCCCTGCAGCTGGCTGTCCTGAGGTCAGTCAAGGGGCTCTCTATGCGGAGTCTCTGACCTGTATATTTTGGCTTGGGAGGAACCAGAACATTATAAAACAAAAGCATTTCTGAAAGTGTGGCCATGGACTTCATGACCCCGGGTCAGATTCCTGGCTCTGTCCTGGACCTACTGATGAATTTCTGTGGAATGGGTCCAGGAGTGTGGGTTTTCAACATGTTCTAGGGGTCAATGTTTGCTTGCTGCCGTCTGAGAGTCAAGGTCAAAGTGCTGAGCGAGTCTTCATTTTTCAGCCACCTGTGCGGAGGGCCTGGGCGCTGGCCCCTCAGGGTCAGGATAGGAAAGCCATGGTTTGGGGCAGCTGGGGTTGGTGCCCTGGAGACGGCGGGGACAATGCATAGGCAGAGAAGACCCAGGCCCCTCTCTGGAAGCTCCCAGCCCCAGCTTGTTCCAGGCTTTGAGAGCAGGGGGCAGAGAGCAAGGTGGCTCCTGAGGCTAACTTGGCAGGTAAGCAGGGGGCTCCTGCTACTGAGGGAGCAGGTCCAGCCAGGCAACCTAAGTGCTTCGGAACGGCTGTAGGTGTGGGAGGGTCAGGCCCATTCTCACTGCTGTCCCTGGGCTTCAGATGCTGGCTTTGGGGTTATAAAGGAGGAGAGAAAGGACAGTATGCCTCTCGCCCTCCTCCCAGCCCAGAATCTCTACACAGGGCAGCCTGCAGCCACTCCCCAAAGGACAGACGGCCTCTGTGACTGTGAGATCCATGAGGTTGCCCAGGGCCGCGCAGGCTGCTCGATTCCCACACCTCCCGCCCCCAGGCTGTGTGCATGACCTCAAAGACCGGTGCTGACCCTCCCTGTGGCTCTCTGCCACCCTCCACCTCTTTGTCAAACACCTGCCTCCTTCTCTTCCCCGAGGAAGAAAAGGCAAAGAGTGAGATGACTTCTCAGACTTCAAACACAAGTTTTGGCTTTCGCCTCCAATGCCAGATGTGAAGCAACAAGCAACTCTGAAAATGTAATTTGCTAGAAAAAAACGTGATTTGGTGTTTCTGAGCAATTCAATGACTTAATGAGCCCAGATGCATGATGTGGGCCTTTTGTATAAGAGTCGAGCAGTTAACGTTCCTGTCCAGATCATTCCAAGACTCAGAGCTATTTTTCCTGCTGCCTGAAAGTGACTGATACTCCCTGTTATAGACACAAAGGGCCAAATGAACAGCTAAGGACAGTGTTATGACTGCGGCGTCTTAGATCAGAAGAGACTTACTTCCCTGCACTGTGTTAAGGTTATGTCAACCACAGATAATTTTCAGACATAGAACTCAGGAAATCAGAAGGCTCAAGATCAGTATGAATTCCTCCCATTGCTTATTGCAATTAGCATCACATGTGAGGGGTGACGTGTCTTCCTCTTGTCTCATCTGCCCCCCTCCTGACAACGGGGGTCCCAAGGGGGGCCTATGAGTGCCAGGCTCTTCAGAGCACTTTCTTGAGTGCTGTTGAGCACGTGTGATCCCCAAGCTGGCAGAATGTGCTCATCGCAGAGAAGAGTCCCTCTAGGCTCTTGGAAATAAGCATATGTCTGTATCCTAAACACTAAACTCTGATAGCAACACATGTATTAGTTGCCTATTGCTGCTGTAACAAATTTCTACAAACTTGGTGGCATAACTCAGCACAAATTTCTTACTCACAGTTCTTCAAGTCAGACATCTGATATCATCTCCCAGGCTGCACTCCTTCCGGAGGCTCTAGGGGGAAGGCACTCCTGGAGGCTGCCTACATTCCTGGCTGGACACTCCCTCCTGCGTCTTCAAAGCCAGCAACACCGCTTGAGTCCTCACACCGCATCACCTTGACCCTCTCTGCTGCCTTCCTTTCTTACTTACAAGGACTCTGTGGTCACACTGGGCCCAGCCAGATAATCCAGGATAATCTCTCAATTTTAGAGTTAGCTGGTTAGCAACCTTTGTTCTGCCTGCAGCTTTCATTCCTTGAGACTATGTGAGGCCTCGAAGCCATGGTTTTGCGGAGTACAGCATAGACATCTTTGGGAAGCCATTACTCTGCCTACCATGACACACAATCGATCAAAGCCAAAAACCTTCTAAATCCTAACAAAACCAAACAATTCACAGGCCGGTAAGAGAGGAGGATAAATACATGGTGTGTGTGAAGATGTGGGCAAAATGACATTGCCAATCAAAGGTTGGGGAGGGGGTGACAGGCAGCACCGGGGCATCATTAGATCATTCTTCTAAAGGTCACAGCATTTCACAGTATTACATACATCATTTCCAATATTATTAATGTTCTTTTTCATGCATTCATACTTTCCCAGTTATCGATCTCTGTGTTTTACAAATATTATAACTATTAGATAGGTATATCCCTAGTTTGTAGATAGGGGAACAGGGACTCGAAGAAATGAAAACACCTATTTGGGTGAACTGGCTGATAAGTGGTCAGTGCACCTATCTCTCAGAGCTACTCTGCAACCTCCCCGAGATGTAAGAGAGGTGGGAAGCATCCAGAGGACAGGTGGCTGGGGTGACTGGCCCAAGAACTCCAACGCACTTGCCCAGGGTTGGTATATCCCTGCCAGGGAGCCAGGGCATTGGACAGTGTTACTGGGTCCCGTAACTACAGTGCTCTTCTGTGTTCCCCGGGTACCTTCCAGAAATGTGGCTCCCTGCACACACTGTCCATAGGACTTAATATATACAGATGGCCGAAGATTAGGGTCCCAAGGAAGGGGTAGTGATAGGCACTCTGGTTTACACATTAGGCCTATGGGTTTGGCTCCTCCAGGTCTCCTGAGAGCTGGGCCTGCCACTAAGTCAGCTGACTTGCAGGCCTGGCGTGGTGGGCCTGGGGGATGTTCTCCATGGTTCACTCCCCCGGGAGGCCTCACTCCAGCCCAAAATTCCTTCCTCTGTGAGCAGTGTGGAGAGCAGCTCCCGGTGTCCCTCCAAATCCTCTGGAGGGAAATGGAGAGATCCGAGGGAGTATGGACATGGGCGACACCCCAGACATGCAGCAGCCATAGTCCAGCTGCTCTGCTCAAGGTGAGAGAGGCCCCTTCCTCAGCACGCTGGTGGTAGAAACCTCCTGGAATCTGAGCCCCAGCTGCCCTTTGCCTTTCTCCCACTTTTGAGCCTGTAAAGTGGCCTTGCACACAGCTGGCTCCTGGCAGCCCTGTGGCCCGTGGAGCAAATGCTGGGGCCTCTAGAGAGGCGAGTCTTGCTAGGGCTGCTCCCCTCCAGATGCGAGCTAAGTCTTATTCACGAGCCTGCAGGGTCCTAGACCAAGTGCTTTCTGGAGCTGCCTCAGCTCAGAGACTAAGACTTTCCTTTGTTAAACCCTCGCTCCAACCTGCTGGGGCTCTCCAGGACACCAAGCAGCTGACGGGCTGCACAGGGTGAGGGAAGGGGGCATCTGGGGGCTCATTAGGCAGTAGTTTGGTTTCAGGCTGTATTTTGAAAACTCTCATCACTAATGAGCTGCACAGCGTGCTGGGGACAAGCAGGGTGCCAAGAGTCTCTGGGTACAATAAGCCCTGATTAGATGGAATATTCACAGAATGAGAGTAATTCTCTGAACTTTCTAGTTAATCATAGACTCCCATGATTTTTTAGAATAGGGTCTTTTAAGACCTTTTATGAAGGAGTCTGGAAGTAGAAGGATCTGAGGAGAATAGAAACCTAGGGGAAATATGAGAGCAGCTTTGAAATATCTAGGTCTGTCACTCTCAGGAGTCACCAACATCGTGACCTGAGGCAAAGGGACAGGGAACCACATTCAGAAATCACAGGCAGCTGGGGGTTGGTCTTGTGGAAGGAGGAAAGTTCTGACATGAAAGCACTACACAAAGTTGGAGGAGGCTCCCTGGAGGGAAGTAGAGGAAGAAAGAGAAATTGTGTGTATGTGGTATTGGTGTGAGATGTGTCTGAGGTATGTGTGGTGCATGTGTGTATGTGTGTGATGTGGGGTGTGTGTGTGTGTGGTATGGTATCAGGTGTGGTGAGTGTGTGTGGTGTTTGTGTTTGGAGGTATACGTGTGTGCATGTGTGTGGTATGCGTATGTGTGTGGTATGGTATCACGTGTGTGATGTGTGTGTTTGGGGGTATATGTGTGCATGTGTGCAGTATGTGTGTGTGGTGTGGTATCAGGTGTGGTGGAGTGTGTGTGGTGTGTGTGTCCTGTGCGTGTGTGTTGTGGTATCAGGTGTGTGATGCGTGTGTTTCAATGTGTGTGTGCATGTGTGTGGTACGTGTGTGTGTTATGGTATCAGATGTGTGATGTGTGTGTTTTTGTCTGTGTGTGTGGTGTGGTATCAGGTGTGGTGTGGTAAGGTGTGAACTCAGTCTCCTCAGGGCCTGGGGATTTGCTGTATGGGAGGCACGTTATGCTAACGGGTCCTGCACTGAGTGAGTCTGAACGACGGTTGTATATTGAATACACAGGGGGTGGTGCCTAACCGTGAAGGACCCCGAAGCATATGCTAATATCCTGGCAGGGCTGTGACATGGTCCATAGTGTCTGAAGACCAGAGACACCCAGATCCCTTGGTGGGCAAACTACATTGGCACGACTGCTGACCATGCCCCTCAAAGCGGTTCAGAGCCCAGGCTCCGTGGTTGGAAAGCCCTCACTTCAATCACTGGCTTGGCAGCTAACTTGCTGTGTGATCTTGAGCAAGTGGCTTAGCCTGTGAATAACCTCTGTTTCCTCAGCTATAAGATGGGATATTGAATTTGAAGGAATTTGCAAGGACTGAGGTAACACACACAAGACACCTAGAACAATGCCAGCAGATGGTAAGCTGATGCACAGCGTGGCTGTGGTAGGTATTTACGGCTGGAATCCATGCTGGTTGTTGAGTGTCTGAATGTCACTCCCCAAACTCTAGCTATCATTCTAAATGCGGACTTACACTACAACTGTTTACCAGAAATCCATACCAAGCTCACGCTGTCGCTCCGCCACCTGGGGCGATTGTCCTCTCCAGGCCCTGGATCTCAGTACCACAGCATCAGCCCAGCCCTAAAGCCCATCGTCTGGGTATGTCTTGGCAAACTGGCCTGTGGCTGGTTTGTGTGGTCCGAGAACAAAACATACTTTTACTTTTTTAAATGGCTGAAAACCAAATCAAAATAAGACTATTTCGTGACACAAGAAAATCACATGAAATTTAAATTTTGGTGTCTGTAAGTGGAGTTTTACTGGAATACCCACACCCGTCATTTCTGTTGTCTATGGCTGCCTTCACGCTGTCATGGCAGAGCTGAGTAGTTGCGACGGAGACCTTATGACTTACGATGTCTGTGGAATTTCCCACCTGGGCCTTGACAGAAGAGTTATGTCATCCCCCATTTAGATAGAACCTCAGCTAGCCTTGCCTTGGTGCTGGAGGTTAGTGGGTGCTCAGGACAGTGGTGGCCTTCTCAGGCTTCAAGCACCGGGAGACACAGGAAAGGGCTGGCCGTCAGTCAGTGTGGCTGAGGGGAGGGGAATTCTGACAGAAATGCCAAGTTTGCTCTCTCAGGAGACTGCTCACATTTTTACTATTTAAGCAGTGTTCCAACAAGAAGCCACTTAGACGGGAAAGAGTACTTCCCTGCTGTCTTCATTTGACACCATCCTCTCTGCCTGCAGTGCCTTCCAACCCTTATTCGAAGCTCTTGAAGGACTACCTCAAATGGGCCCATCCACTGAGCAGGACACCAGTTTCTGACCCCTTGTAAAGTTCAAGCACCTGAGGCCCTCACTCCGTAGACTGTTCATTGCTCTGTAAAACTCTAAGCTTAACTGTGACATTTCTGGTTTTGGTAAAAAACAGTGAATACTGGCAATTTTGTATGGTTCAACCCAACAGACTATAAACCTTGAAGCCAATTTGGGGGTAATGTTTTATAACTTTAAGATGTCGTAGCTGGCTTCCGGGGTAGGACACTCCAGGTTTCCACAGGGTTGAGGGGGTGTAGTCCCTCACTAACATCATCGCTCTCTTTGGGCTCAGTACCCCATCGGTTCTGCCAAATGTCCTGATGAATCCCTTGCAAATCCCGAAATCAGGATCCAGGTAGATTCAGAACATGAAATATGCTCCCCTTCATTCCCAAATGTGTTTATCCAATGCTCACCAGCCAAGCTCAGGAGCCAGGCTCAGGAGTAGATGTGGTAAGAGGGATGTTGGGTAAATTTATTCCACAGCAAATCCCCTTTGTCACTCTTTCCCTCAATGGTTCTAATCTCAGAGACCAGCCCACACCAAGGTGCCAGAGGACGTGAGCCCACCCTCCCCCCTTACCTCTCCCTGGACAAAGGCTTGGGTTCGGGACGGATGGCAGCCATGGAGAGAGATGCTTGCCTGGAGGGGGATGAGGAGAAGTTCAGATCCAAGGAGCCCGCCTTTCTGTGCAGCGGTTCCATGCCCACGGCACCCTGCATCTCGCTCTCTATGGGGCAGGACCCTGCCCTGCCGTGGATGGATAGTGAGGACACTTCGGGCCCCACTGCACCCTGGAGTGAGGTGTCCACTGCCACCTGGGAGTCGTGAGTTGGAGAGATGGATGGTGGGGAGCGAGATTTCTTCTTGGTGGATGCCCCAGCGAGAAGCTTCAGCAGCCCACTCTTCTTCTCTTTCTGGAAAGACACACAGAATTGAAATCCTGTGGGTTAACACTCCTAAATGCCTTTTTTGTTGACAAGTGAAGAGGGAAGTATAATCTTATTTACAAACTTTAAACAAATCTTGTAAAGCTGGTTAGAGGAAGAAAACAGAGCTAAGACTGAAAGTTTCTCCAACTCTTGTTTTCCTTTCTTTCCCAAACCTGGTGCAAGTGACCAGAATGGAGCCAGGAGGTCCAGAGGCAGGCCAGAAGGCACTACTCCCAGGAAACGATGCTGTCGGCAAACGGGGGGGGGGGGCGCTTCCTGACAACACACCCCCTCGCCATCACAGGACCATTCCAGATGGGCAATTCACTTGCTGTGATGAAGGAGCCAGCAGTCAACATAATTTGCTTCTTTTTACCCAAGAGGGGAGTGAAATGACTCTATATCAGGTTTCCTGAGATTAGCTCCTTCAACCGGTTTATAGAACCAGAGCCCATGTAGCCTGGACGCATCTTTGTTTGGAAATCCTGGGCAGCGCTGTAGGCAAACTCTTCTCTGCGCAGATTTCTTTGTACCACACAGGAAACCGGCAGTGTGTGTGTGTGTGTGTGTGTGTGTGTGTGTGTGTGTGTGTATACCTCATAGATTCCCTGAGAAAGTTCTTTGCAGGTGGGAAGGACCGCTTGTCCCAGAGGCCAGGGCAGCTCCCCAGTGAGGGCGACTTCTCTCTCGGTGAATTCCCTCAGTGGGAAACATCCTGATAATACCTCTTGCCCCAGCAGGTGGCTTCCTTATCTTAAGAGAAAGGGCTGCTATGGGATGTGACAGCTAGCAGGGCATGGCTCTTCACATACAAAACCTGTGACATAATCAGAAGGATCTGCCCTTATAATCATGGGGCCATCAATACGCTGTCCCCCTAGGATGTGCAGACTGCTCTCCTGCTTCAGCTTACTCCCAGTTCCTCTGGAGGACTCCGCACGGTGCCCTGCAAAGCCACCTGATGGCAGGACCGTGAGTCTCCCCTGGGGGCCCTGCTCAGTATTCCTTTTGCAGTGAAGGGGCATCCTAGGGGCTTAAAGCAAGCTCTCAATAAAAAACAGAGACAGGCTGGGGTGGCAACACAGACCTAGAGAAGGATCTGGGCAATGGCCTCGGGTGGCCAGGACAAGCCACCATGTCTGCCTTGAATTCCGCATATCACTGTTAGTAAATGGGCATGTCAGCTTCAGCATGTGCTGATTACATGGAAGCACGGAAGCAAGAGTGAACCATTGCCAATGAGTGAGGTACGTGTGTGAAAGAGAAAGTGTGTGCATGCAGAAGTGCTTTTAGAACAACACCTTTGCTCTGGGATTTGACCATCTTTATGGTCTTACTCGAATTTTCTTTTTTTTAAAAGATTTTATTTATTCGAGAGAAAGAGCACTTGAGAGAGAGCATGCACCAGTGGGGTTGGGGGGCAGAGGGACAAATGGACTGCCAACTGAGCAGGAGCCCGACTTGGGACTTGGGACCCTTGAGATCATGACCTGAGCCAAAGGCAGATACCTAACCAACTGATCCACCCATGGACCCCAAGAGTTTAGTTTTCTAATGTTCAGTGGAAATCAGGTGGCAAGGGGATATGGGCACATGGTGTAGGACAGCGGCAGCACACGGAAGGCTGAAGCTATAGCCACTGAGTCAGCGATGACCATCAGAAACTGCTTTGGTCACAGGGCTGAGCAGACCTTGAGGTGGGCTGACAGAGGATTTCCTTTCCCCAACCTACTTGTCTGCATGGTTAGAGGCTTCTGCGGGAGGGCGGGCTAAGTGGTCCCGAAATATTCTTAAAATGCACATATCCAGGGATGTGCATATCCTTAAGCTAAGCCAGTAACACCTTAGTGTGAACAAGTCTGTGTGTTTTTCTCTACTCTTAGTATGGATGTTGATAGAAAGAATGGAAGTAGATGTCCTGGATACTCTCCCTGGTGAGGAATGGCGAGTATGGGTGAGCCCCAGGCTAGTGGGGAGAGGTGGGTTTGGGGTAACACAGCGAAGGGCAACCCCTGTCTGTTTATGTCGCCCCAGCTCTGTCCTGCTTCCACATCCACAAAGTGGTGACACACTTGGGAGAACTTCATGAGTTTGGCCACGAGGGGGCGCCACAGAGCTGGCTCAGAGGCGTCCTTGTCTCCCAAGTAGCTGGGGCTCTGAGGCCACTGCCACGGCCACAGCCATGGCCATGGCCACGGAGAGGTGCGCACAGCTGGCCAGGTGTGTCTGCTTCTCACGATGATAGTCTCCTAACCCGAGGTTATGAAGGGGAGGGCACTGGAGGTGGGACACGGTGTAGGCGTGAGGGGTGGTGTCTGATGCTTCATGGCCCTCTGGGGGCTGTGGAAGGGTGAGCCTGACCACTGGAGCCTGACCACTGGGTGCCAGGTGGACACCCAGACAAAACACCCAGACCCTGCCAGGCCGGGCATCACAAAAGCTATCAGCTATCAAATGCTCACATTCTAGTCACTAACCCTATGGCAGGGTGAAACTGAAGGCGACCAGTTAAAGTAATTTAATTGCTTAAGTACACATAGAATACATATACAGTGACATAAAATTATGCAGAGTGTGCACAGGATTGGCAGCCCCACCAGCGCGTGGAGGTGGGAGGAGCCACCGCCTGCCCTGGCTGCCGTCCCTGAGGGGACTGTCTTAGGCTGGCCGTAGTGGTAGGCCAGTGGGCTCCCAGGACCCGGTGTGAAGCAAACACGCGAGGAGCAGTTTGACAGGGTGGACCTCAGTGCAGGGACAAGCCCTCTAGGCCATGACGCTGGACTATCAGACGCTCCACGGGCAGGGGGTTCCACTACCAATCCATGCGCCAGGAGGCACACACCCAATGGGGCAGCGCCTGCCATGAGAGATGCCGGCCAGAGTCCCAGCCAAAAGGGCTCCAGGTCGGAAAGCCTTTCCACAGTGACTGCCCCCATCACCTGGGGACAAGCACTGGCTCCACTATATCCAATTATCTCACCAACGTTCAGAGCCATGTCCCTGGCCTCTGCTTCATAGGTGATAAAAGCAGAAGGAGACAGAATGGAGGATGTGCCCAGGGCAAGTGGAGAGCTGCCTCTTAGAGTTTCAGGGGTGAAACCACAGCTCTACCTGGCACAACCCACTGTCAACCAGCACGACAGCACTTATGGCTCCCAAGGTGGTGTCCTTCTGCCTCATGAGCAGAGAAGAAGTTTGATCAACAGACACTCTTTTACAAGGTGCTGTCTCGGGACAGATGAGCCACATCACCATAGGGCGTGCTGTGCGGAAGAGAAGACAGAGCCACTGGATCACTTAGCGCGTTTGTGGGTAAGTATGGCCTTAGCTGTGGTTTGGAAAGAGGTGCACGAAAGTGATGGATAATATTCTTGTCTCAGCTCTCCACAATTGAATAGGACAGATGATTTTCTTATTTTGACTTTGGCAAACACGGATATCACGACTGGAAAACCCTCTCCTCCGCTGTCCATGACAGAATTCTGCTAATGCCTCCAGTACTCGTTTATTACAAATTGCTGTGGAATTTGGTGACCTGGCGATTACCACGCACACAGAATTCATAGATGTTCCAAGCCCTCCCCCTGGCAGTCGTCCTATGCTGAGTGATGCAGGGAAGGATCCGCCGATGGGCACTTTGATGGTGGTGGGAACAGACCTGCCGATCAATTTTAGGAGCAACACCACAGGCAATGAAAAGTTTTAGAGGACACAATTTCATGTTAATCTGGACTAGAAGTTTGTTAAAAGAAAGATGGATTTGCCTGGGTTTCTCCTGGGAAAATAACTAAATTAGGGATTTCCTGAGCCTGGTCAGAAGCAGAGAATGGTGACGCCCCTTATAATTTTGGGGTTGTTGTAGGTATGTTTTAGAAGAGTCATCGCTGTCCTATACCGTTTCTTGCCAGCATTCCACTGCCTCCATCTGTGGCCTCCATCCCCCTCTCCACAGGAGGGTCACTTTCTATCCCCAGGCCACGGTGCAGCCATTTCAGCCTTGTGGGGGGCCCAAACAGTCTGAAGTGTGGGAACAAAATGCCTCCCTCTTACAAGTCCTGCATGTGGAAGGCACACATGCAGAGAAATGTGCCCTCATCTTTCCAAAACGAGTGATGGGATGCTCCTTCTCCTCTGCGAGGCCCTTCACTGCACCCCATGCAGGCAACCCTCCCTCGAGGCCTGCCTCCCTCCCCTTCCTCTGCCCCTGGAACAGGACAGAAGCACAGGGGCAGCCCAGGCCAGCGGCATGAAAGCCCGGCTCCGAGTCCTGGCCCCACCAACACCGGGTTGTTAAGATGACAAATGGAAGAGTCCTTTTTAAAATATGAATGCATGTCACAGATACTTGATTGTGTGGCTGCTTTTATGATGTGTTTATATGATGTGCTATTTTTAGGTTTTTGCAAAACACCCACCACCTACTTAGCTCCCAGTATGTTTTTGCTCAATGAATAAAAGCAACTTCACTTCCACCTGAGGCAGGTGTCTCACTGAGACTCCTCATCTTGCCTTGAGAGACCCCAACAGGCCAACACGGGGTCCCTTGGCTCTCCGACTTCAGGTACAAAGAACCAACTAGGAAATTGGATAAAGTGTCAATGTTGGCTCCACCCTCAAAGATTCTAACCAAGCAGGTCTGAAATGGGGGCCAAAAAAAGTGATTCTGATCCAGGACCCGCGAAGGGATCAATTACAAGCCAATGGTCACGTGTCAACCTGCTGATGTCAGGAGACTACAGATAGCGCTGTAAACACCCAGAGAAGAGACCGGCTTCATGGGAAGCTGAGCAAACAAGGAAACTGGTTTGCTGAGCACCTGCTAAATGCCCAGCCTGGGGAACAGGCATGGATTTTAAAGCTGTGTTTTGCAGTGTTGGCCTACGTGGGTGTGCTGATTCTAAGCTGAGGGTCCGAGCTGTCTACCAGCTCCCAGGTGGGGCCATCCTCCCTGGTCGCACTCTCAGAGGCACAGGCTGATGTATGACACCTTAGCATCTAATCCCTGTCCCCTTCCTGCCATCTGGCTTGGCTGGAGCCAGGAACAGGAGGGACACTTACCCAGAATCCACATGTTTCCTTAGTGGTTGCCCCTCATCGCCATCGTGGGGCCTGGCTTTAATTCCCACCCCTGCTTATGATTCCTCTCTGCAGAGAGACGCAACTTGCGGCTCCGGCAGGTACTACCTTTCTTATGAACCCCGGGGGACCCTCCCCCAAACCTCATCCCTTGTTTCTCTCTCCCTTTCCCTCCCAAGTGCGTTCTGTGATCTCCAAGTTCAAAGCTGTGCACATGCGGACACTCAATAAATGTTCATTGGTGAAAAAAAAAATGCTCAGCAAGCAAGACAGGCCACACCAGGCCTAGGAACAGGCTTGAGCCAAGGGCTGAAGGTACTGGATAAGGTAATTCTGGAAGCTCTGGCTCTCGAAATACTCATGCAGTTCTGAAAGCCTCCCTCAGCATATAACCAGAGCATCATCATGTGAGAGAAGAGCTTATGAGTTGTATTAAAAAAATTTATGTGTGTACACACACACACTAACACATATGGACACACACACACTCTAAAATAAAGTCACACCCTACTTTGAAAGAACCATCAGGAAACATGACATTCAAAAGAAGAGTTATTTGAAGGTGTTCATTCATTATAGGAAAACTGTAAAACATTTTACAAATAATAAAATAATAGTTTTTCTGTTATGGTTAATGTAGGGGCCTCCCTAGGGGCCTTAACTGTTTTACAGAACACTAATGTAAAAACTTGGCAAAAGGGAAAAGAAATTGAAAGTTCAAATTAAGAACTGCTGCCCATTAAGAATCAACCAAAAATTATGGAAAATTCTCTGTGAAATTATATAAAGCCAAAGGGAATAGAACTTGACTTATAAAATGTGACATTAAAATTTTCAGGGATACAATTCATTTCATTAAAATGAAGTAAATCCATAAATGTGACCTATAAGTACCATGTTATTTGATCAAGTTGTCTCCTTTGTAAACCTATGTTAAAGAAAGTGACCACAGCCTAGTTCCCCTCAACCAGATTCTTAATTCCTTTTTGTGCAGGGAAATATTTAAAATCTCTGGTCAGGCACACACTGAACACTGAGCCACTTATGGTGGGTAGTATGCTGGGTAGTAGGTCAACTCAGACTTGATTGCAAGGCTTAGCCCTAACAGTCTGGGAAAACCTCAGCCTGAAGAAGAATCCCTAGTTGATTGGGCCCAGGGATGGGTGCATGCTCTGTTCAAAGTCAGAAGGATGACTGAGAACTCTACCTTTGAGAACAAAGGATCAAACACAATCATACATTTTCACTCTGCGTTTGCATGAGCTGAGACGCAGGAGACAATGGTCACAAGTCATGGGTCATGTTCACATGATGTTCAGTGACCTGGGAGCATCTGCAGGCTGAGGAAAGCATAGAAATACGCCTTCCAGATGGTTAATATTAGTTACAGGAGTGAGCGGGCACAGGAAGGAGGCTCTGGGCAGTATGTAGTTTTTGTGATGCACTTTTGTATTTGTTTGAGTCATTATGTCAAATGTGTATTTCTTTTAGTTTAATGGGGGAAACATAATAAAGGAAAAAGGTGCCACCTGTTGCTTTGAACATAATGGTACTAGACGTGATGAGCCAGTGAGAACTTTTGCTATTAGCTTATGGACGAGGTGGTCTTATAAGAGGGGGCACTTGGGTGGCCTTGAGGGCTGGGCTGATTGGATATAATAAAAGGGAGAGGGCCTGGGGGTGATCTGGTCCCGGTGAGGCATGAGAAGGTGTGGAAGGAAGAGAGGAGATGTCTGTGAGATGAGAAAGGCGGGGGACAGCATATCCTGGGGCCATGAGAGCAAGCAGAGGGACTGGAAGTCTGCTGGGCAGACACTGGGAGCAGCCAGGAGCTGTGGTTGGGGAGCAGAGGTGTGGGAGGGAGAACGGCAGGTGAGCGAGTGACTCGGGTGGCAAGGTCATCAGTATGCAGCCATGGGTGAGGAGACGGAGTGGGGACCATGGGACCAAAGACAGGGATGGTGACCATCGCAGGGCATTTGGAGGGAAGGTGATACCAGCTCCTGCCAGCGGGCAATAGGAGGTGGGGGGCGTGCGCCCTGCTGCGGCTGTGCACTCGCTCTGTGCCCGTGTGGCCGTGGCAGACTCTGGCTGACACAACAGACAGAACGAAAAAAAAAGCAAAACCAGTTTAGAAGATGGTCAGATAGTTCTCAGAAGCCACATCAACCTACGGGCAGTCAGGAACATCTCAGGGCAGGCATCAGTGGCCTCCAGGAAGTCCAGAGCTTGGAGAAGTGGGGGCATCTGTCTTCACACCTCTGAGAACGACTTGCAGCTGTACACTTAGGATGGAGCTGGTGAGACTAGGGTACACTCAGAGGCCTGGGGCACATGGATTGGGCATGACAAACAGTGCTGGGGGCTTTGAGGAAACTTTAGATCATCAAAGTAAGAAACCAAGGGACATGGCACATCCTTATCTTTAGCTACTAAGTCTGGCTCCCAGACAGCAAGGGACCACTTGGAAGGCTTTCGATTAAAATATCATGTTTGGAAGGTTTCCTACTGGAGGTGGGGAAAGGGTAATTAAAAGTTACCTTTTTAATTTTAAAATTTAGATGGGGGAAAGGCACATCTCTGCCTGAAATACAGTTACTGGAAGAGCAGAGAAGGGGTTATAACAATATAAATTTGTAGTGCATCTTCAGAAAGGGTAGAGAAATGCAAGATCTATATAAATAAAGAGGAGGAAGTTCACAAGCTAATTAAGAGAGAGGAAAATTGTGCATTTAGCTATTGGCTATTTTAAACATAGAAACACATCTTAAAAAATACTGCCCTCACAGGAGAGCAAAGTTGAAGACTGAGTCATGAAAATAACAGGGAAGGAAAGCAGCAGATAATAATGTGCCCATCTGATCGTGCTTTCTCTGGCTTTTGTTTTTGATGGGAGAGATGCCTGCTGCAGTATGCTGCTTCTCTTGCAGAGAAGCCAAGAGTGGCCAGGTCACAAGGGTGATGGATAGAGGGTAGAGGAGCTACTTCCCGAGGGTAGAGGAGACACTTCCTTCTCTTTGGTCACAAGGATGATGGGTAGAGGAGCCATCACTTCCTGATGGGTAGAGGAACCACTTCCTGTTCTTCCTGAGGATTGGAATCATTAAGTGAAGCCTTCGTTCAGTGCTCTGCCTGTGGCACTGTGCTGGGCACTCTGAATGGACAGAAGAGGAAGCAGGAGTTCAGGTTGACCAGTCAAGTTCAGTGCAGCAGGAAAAGCTCCCGGAGTACAAGATACTGTCTCCCTGAGGAACCTCAATTAGACGGCACATCATGACAGCTCTGGAGATTGAAGGAACTAGGTGTCACTGTCATTTACCAGCGGGCTGATCTTGAACGAGTCACTTGACTGCTCTTAGGCTCAGCTTCCTCATATGTAAAATGGACTATATATATATATATATGTATAACAAAGTATACTGCAGACTACTTCTTGAGAGCTTGCTATGAACCAGGCACTAAGTCTTGGACATCATTAGCTCTTACGTTCTTGAAACAACCCAACAGAAAAAGCACCATCTCTGAGATTGTAATCAGTGGACACAGGGCAATCAACTAGAAAGTCGTAACATCTGGATTTAAACCCAGGACTCAATTCCAAATTTGAATGCCAGCTTTACTGCTTTGTCCTTCAAACTAAGGCACCACCTTAGTCGGTAAGTGGGAGGCCCACTGCTGAGGTTTCCGTGTGTTCAGGTCACTTCATAGATGGGCACTGAGGTATTTACACAGAGCGATGATTACAGAACACGAGGGCTGCATGATGATAAAACAGAGGGTTGGCCAGTTACCCACCACTCTTGTGACCCAACAGCTCTTGGCTCCTCTGGGCTGCTTCCTCAGGAGCGGATGTTGGCATTGGCCTCCGTGCTGAGCAGAGGACTGGTGAGGATGGCAGGTAAAGCCCCAAGCAGAGCGCCTAGCACTGAGCAGGCTTTTGGCAGGGAGTAGCTGTCACGACTCTCAGCGATGGTGGTGGTGTATGCCTGTGGTCTTCATCTATTCGCCTGGCCCTCAGCCAGCACTCATGTCCCGGGAGCACAGCCTGAGGTCAGAGGAAACCTAGCACGTGCAGTTACCCACCACAAAAAAAGATCGAGTAGGACTCAGGTGCCAGCCACCTGCCTCTGAGACTCTGGAAGCCTCTTGTGCAAAAAGAAGTTGAAAAATACGCTCTAAGTCCTGGCGACAGTACACTCAGAAGCTCCCAATTTGCAGAGCACCCCAGTCTCTGTAGAGCAGGAACATTGCAAGAAGCAAACCACACTAACCACGTTGTTTTTCCTTGTTTTGTTCACACTCAGCTTGCTGGCTGGAAAGCACCAGGTGCCCTTTCCAGCTTCCAGAAAACACAGTAAATAAAGATGGTGGCAATATGGTGGGGACTAGAACTTGAGAGCAGACAGACACCAGGGACCCACCTCAGTTGGGCCTTTGGTCACCCTGAACCTGACCTGCCCAGGGCACCGGCATCTCCTGCCCATTGAGAAGGGCCCTCTGCTGGGCTCCTCGACTCTGTATCACGGTTTCTTTCCCCACCCTTCTGCTCAGCGGCTGGATTCTCCCTGTCAGCGCCACACCTTCTCCCCAGCCCCCAGGTACAGATGCCGCTGGACTCGGTCCCTTTCTTCACTCGTTCATGTTCTCTTGCCGGAAGCTGTGACACAGGATTGGCTCTTCAATTTTCTCTTCTGCAGGAGAAGCATCTCTAGCCCCAAGGTCTCAAATGAGCTCTAGATCTTTCATCTGCAACTTCATCTAGACACTTCTTAAAGGTAGAAATCACACAAATAAAACCATCAAAATATGCCTGGAGCTGTGAGCTGGAGGAGTGGGGAGGCTCCCTCTGACCAGCCCTGATGAGAGAGATGCCAGAGGTGATCGCGTCCCCCATACCTGTGCCTGGGCTAGGGGTCGGGTGAGCCCAGAGTGTCGAGGGGTGCAGAAAGAGGGAATGAGGTAGAGCCAGGGGCTGGGGGCATGTCCTCTCAGCACCCTCTGCTGACCAGCGCCTTGGCACCCTGCCACCAATTCCTGTCCTCCTCCTTGGCAGAGGGCAGCAGCCTGAGGGTCCCCCGGCTGCTTGGGGCTGTGGGGGCCACACCAGTCTGAAGGCCGTTCCTCCAAACTCATAAATCATGGCAGCCCACACTCACCCACCCCTGATCTGTGTTTATCACTCTCACTCATGTGGCAGGTCTTGCCCCTTTCCAGAGGCCTGACTCTCATGCTCTTATTTCCTTCTCCGTCAAGCAGGCAATGACACCAGCACCCCCACACTTCTGTTTTACAGAGGAGGACAGAAAGCTGAGCATTGATCACATGCCTGGGGTTGCGTATACCATTTCTATTTTAATGTACCTTGTCTTAGTTGGCTCGAGCTGCCCTAAAAAATAACAAATACTGGGTGGCTTAAAGAGCAGACATGTATCTTCTCCTAGCCTAGAGCCTGCAAACCCATAATCAAGGTGCCAACATGGTCAGGTTCTCAGTGAGGGCTCTTTTCCCAGCTATAGATAGTTGGTTTCTCTGGGACTTTCCTTGCTGTGGGGGCATGCAAAGGGAGCCCTCTCTCTTCCTCTTCTTCTAAAGCCACTCAGTAATCCCATGATGGGGCTCCACTCTCATGGCCTTTTCTAGTAATTACCTCTCCAAGGTCATCTCCTCCTGTCATCACATTGGGGATTCATCATATGCCCATTCATTGGGCAGGGTACCCAAGTATTCAGTTCGTAACATTCTGCCCTTACCCTCCAAATTCATGTCCTTCTTATATGCAGAATGCATTTATTCCATTCCAACAACTCCCAAAGTCTTAATTAATTCAGGTTTCAACTCCAAAGTCCAATGTCCGAAGTATTATCTCAATATTCAAATCAGACCTGAGTGAGGCTGGAGCTCCAGCTAGGAGCCTGTGAAGCCAGACACACCATGCAACCCCAGGCACCATGGGGGCACAGGCGCAAATGAGACGTTCCCATTCCAAATGGCAGAAATGGGGAAGAGAAGGAGCTACATGTCCCAGGCAATCCAAAACTTAGTAAGACAAACCCCACTGGAGCCTGAAGTTTGAGAATACCTATCTGGTTCACTGTCTCCCTTGTAGACCTGCCTGCAAGGCTTCCATCAGAGGCCACCTGCCTGTTGGAACTGAGGGTTTGCCCCTCATGATCTCTGAATTCCCTTAAGGTCCTTCGTCTCCTTCTTTGAAAAATGGCACACATTTGCAGCCGGATAGCTCTATGGTCTTGTCCTGTAGGATCCAAGAAGTCCTATGGCCACCCATCCCACTTGCTCTGTTCCTGCTAGTTCAAAGTGGCAGTGTCCCCGCACTCCTGGCTCCCATGGAGATGGCTGGTCACCTCCAAGAGTCACACCTGACATCTCAAATAATTGTTCAGGCTCACACTTACATTCTTCTCAGAACACGTGTTCTTATTTTTTTTTGCAATATGGATAGCCTAAGAAATTTCCTAAATGCCCAAGTTCTGGTTCCTTTTTGGTAAACAATTCCTTCTTCCTCTTGCACTCTACTCTAAGCAGTCAGGAGCTAAGCCAGTCCTAAGACACTTTGTTTAGAAATTTCCTTAGCTAACCAAGAATGGCATCACTCAAAGGTCCACAGGAGAACACAGTTCAGCTAAATTCTTTGCTGTTTTATAATGCGGAGTGCTCTCCTTCCAGTTTCCAATAATGCGTTCCTCATTTCCCTCTGAGACCTAAGAGACACTATTCTTTAACATTCATATTTCCACCAATGTCCTGTTCATGATTATTTAGGTATTCTCTAAGAAAAGAAACGCTCTTTCTCCAGCGCTTCTCTTTTCTTTCAGAGCCTTCACCAGAACTGTCTTCAGTGTCCATAGATCAGGCACCTCAAACTCTCCCAGGCTCTACCCACCGTCGGGTTCCACAGCTGCACCCACATTTTTAGGTATTTGTAAGAGTACCACCCCACTTCCTGCAACCAAAATCTGCATTAGTTTGCCCAGGTATCCATAGCACAGTATCACAGACTGGGTGACTGAACTAACAGAAACTTATATTCTCACAGCCTGAAAGCTGGAGGTCTGAGATTAGACTGTCAGCTTGTGAGGGCTCTCTTCCTGGCTTGCAGAAACCCCCTCTCCTGTGCTAACGGGGCCTTTCCTTAGGTGTGCATGTGGAGAGAGAGGTCTCTCTCTTCCTCTTCTTCTAAGGCCATTGATCCCAACAGGAGGGTCCCACCCTCATGACCTCATCTAATCCTAATTACTCATCAAAGGCCCCACCTCACACTGGGGGTTCATGCTTCAACTTATGAGTTTTGGAGGGACATGAACATTCAGTCCAAAACAGTCTTTTACATAACCGCTGGGTGAGGGTCATAGTCACCTCATTTGCAGATGAGGAAATTCAAATTCAGAGAGATGAAGTAGGTGGGACTGGGCTTTGGATCCAGGACTCCATGGTGAATCCCAGGCCTGCCATTGATGAATGAGTGAATGGAGGGAGGGTTTACCATTCCTTTGTTACTGGTGTCATCAAGGCCTCTGGCCTGGGCCCTCCCGCCCTGATCTACCCCTATACACCAGGGCCCGACTACAGTTCTGGAACATTACTCAGTGTCTGCTGAGTCTAACCAGTCTTCACTTACTGTGCCTGAACACAGTCACATCTCCAGGGCTGAGGTGGCCCAAACACCCCCATCCGTCCTGCAGGTCCTTGAAACTTTCTGAGTGATGGATATTGGGTGCTATCCCCAGATCGAACACAGCCCATCTACACAGGGCAGCTGAGTCACATCGCTCTCTTTCCTCTTGGCCCCATTGTCACCAAAGCCTTCCCCAGGGCAGAGCTCACTGCACACATGCCTGGGTCCCAGGCCCACCCCAGGCCAGCACTCCACCAAGGCATTGAAGAAGCATGATCTGAGCCCAGTGGGCCTGTGGCAGCCACACATGCCACTTCTTCGGGGTGGCCCCAGGATACCATCCCTCCACACAGCAGGCAAGGCGAGGGTCAGGGCACCTGGGGCACATGCAACCCACCATCAGTGGGTACCGAGTGAAGGAAGGACGTGCCTAGCTTGGATTGCATGCGGCAGGCTTGCTGGCCATGCCCTGGGAAACGGCGGGTCATAGGGCACTAGGATGCTCATTCTGAAGCTGCGAGAGCAGACTGAGACTCCGGACAAAGAAGGGAAAGAGAGTCAAGGCAGCACTGTAACAAGGACCTGGACGCAGACCTCCTGGCTCGTCTTCAGCTCCTACTACCTACCAGCCATACCCCTTGAACAAGAGACCTGAATTTTCTATCCGTCAGAAATGGGGTAACAGTAGGACCTACCACAGAGGGTTGTCATGGGAACCAAATGAAACCATGCATGCCAGACGCCTGACACCTGGGAGATGCACGTCTGCCTGCGCTCACCATGACCGTCGCTCTCAGTACGGCTACTCCACGGATGTCTGGGGCCATGAAGACGTTGGACACAGGCTTTCCTTCTGCAAGAATAAGTCTTGGTATGGATGACACTTCAGTGACACTTCATGGCTGGTTTTTACTTTGTTGGAGAAGAAAATATCAGCTCTCAGCCAAAGGAACAGTGCAGGATCTAGTCTTTTCTCCTAAATCAGTGGTCCTCACAGGCAGCAAAGTTGAAGTCACTCTTCCTACAGGCTGTGACAACATGTTTGGCCTGAGCGGACACATCACCTGTGCAGCACCGAGCTTCAGGGGGCTGTCAGGTTTGCAAAGCAGTCCATGCCCCCTCCCTAATATTAAGAAACTGACAACCTATTTCAACTGAGAAACGAGAAGGCAGAGGATGTGTGTGAGTGCCTAGCTCTGTCAAGTGCATACCTGGATGGGGCTATGAAGTTTGGTAGTGGGGTTCCTGGCACCCTGGGCCAGTGTCTTCTGTGCCCATGATGTCAGTGGGAGCTGGAAAGCAAGACTTTGTGGAATAGCATACTCAAGAGAATTTATTTTTGCACTTAATTAAAAAGTACTGAACCAGAGGACAAGCAATGTACCAGCTGAGCTCAAGGAAAGAGTGAGAGGTCACAGAGCTAGACCTTGGGTGATGTGGCAGACTGAATTTTCCAAATATGGCCACAACACTGTCTCCCCTCTCACTCACCCTCCTTGCAAAGTGACTTCAGCGCTCTCCTTGTTCAGTGACAGGAGTCGTGTCTCACCCCCATGTGCCGGAGAACTTGTGACAGCCTCCACTGATAGAGCACACTGGAAATGCCACTCGTGATTCAAGGCATGAAGGCGCCGTGTGCTCACTCCCGGAACCCAGCCACCACTCTGCGAGGAAGCCCGAGCCCGCCCATGTGCACAGACGATGGAGAGGCCGCACCGATGTTTGATGAACAGCCCAGCTGACAGCATCCACTGCCAAACCTGGGAGCGAGTACACCTGCAGGTGGCTCTGGCCCCCACCAGCAACCCCCCACCCCCACAGCCTCACAGATTCAGCTGAGGCCCAAGACCTGGCAGAGTAGAAACAAACCCCTGGGTATGCCCTGCCCAAGGTCCTGACCCACAGAACAGGAGATAAGCATATCAAAGCGAATATCATTCTACACCATGGAGTTCTGGGGGTTGATCTGCTTTGCAGCCAAAGTAACTGGGGCAGATTCACTTTGACCTGTCGTGAGATTTGCCAGCCCAGACCACGCCCACACAATGAGAGTACTGGCATGGCTATGGTTGGGTATAAAAATCTCACATATGAGCTTCAGATACACACACTCACACACACACACACACACACACACACACACACACACACACACTGCATTTGTGATAAACAAGTGTGGGATAGAAAGATGAAAACACATCCCAACAGGCTTTTTGGAAAATGTTACAGAAACATTGGAAACATGTACGACTGAAGGCTAACAAGGCATCCAAATAATAAATGAGAAGAATTCTGTCAGGAAAGATGCCAAGATCTGAAATTCAATACAGTTTTACTGGAAATATCAAGAGTTCTAGATAACCTAATACAATCAACTCAAAAAGCAGGGTCATTAAAAACTGAGAAGGTGGGGTGTTTAGAAGCTAGGAGGCCTCATCCTCATTCCCAGGCTGGGCTTGAAATTGGGGTAGAAGGGTTTTCCCCAGAGGTTGCATTTTTCTGACAGCCCACAGAATCCAATCCATGTAAGTCTGAGTGTCTCAGAGACAGATAGATGGCTTTACAGGAACAGAGAAAGAGAGAAGAAAAAAAGAGACAAGATGAAAGTTAACGAGGAATGTGAGGACATAAAAGCATTTAAATTGCTTTCCCAAAATGCTGCCTCCAACCAAGCAGCTCCTTTTCCTCTGAGAAGACACTACTCAGCTAACTTAGAGGACTTGGTGGGTCCTTTTGTCACTGTCAGTGGACAGGATGCTCAGGAGACCTTCTCCCCTAAGGGCCTCTCTCAGCCTTGTAGTCCCTCAAGGTGTGTGGCATTACCTGGGTGGGAGAGGAGCAGAGGCAGACATTCAGGGACCCTGCAGGAGGAAGCAATCACCTCCGTGTGGGTCTACACTGAAGGGAGGACTCCACTGTCATCCAATCACTTCAATCTCCCATCTTCTGCTGGGAGCACCCAAGTAGAGGGTAGCTCTCCCCTAGCCACACATGTCTGTCTGGGAGAAAGACTTTCTGATCTCCTGATCTCCTTTTAGGGGTTTCAGGATTGGGCTGGGGAGAGGAGCATGGGGGATAGCCAAAAGCCATGGCTAGAAGGAATGGGTGACATGCCACTGACTGCATATGGCCTGCTATTTCTTCCTTGGAGAGTGGAGAGTGACATGGTTTTTGGAGGTGAAAGCTGTGCCTTTGTAGAAATGTGGGAGAGATATTCTCTCCTTGGGGTCAGTTCCTAATAATCACCATGTGATGTAAGGTTTATGCTCCCTGCTCAGGGTGAAGGAAGTATAAACTTCCTGGATTTCCAGTTTTCCCCAAGGCTATGGTCCTTCAGGGTCAATGTCTTCATTATCACCTGTTGAGGCTCATGGAAAGCCCAAGGTCCCTTTCAAGGGTATTTGAAAGACCAGTATCTCTTAGTTCCTGATATAGTAGAGTCCGGCTTAACAAGAAAACTCAAACACTTTGTATATGAGATCCCACTGTAATGACCTGCTTGAAGAGTCTAAGATGATCTGAGTAAGGGTACCTCACCTTGGGGTTGTGCCACAGTTGTCAAAGGTTCACATGCAGGTGATCATATCTGCTCTTCCCCCAATCCCAAAAGGCACTATGCCAGCACCCTCTGTGTCCCCCAAGACATTGCCCTGCAGGATGTTAGTGGGTCTGGCTCGGGCAAAGGAAGGGAACAATAGGTTCTGTGACTAGGCTAAGATATTCTTGAACCTTCACTATGCCAATAAGCTAAATTTTCAAAATTTTAATTTTATTTTGATAAGAACACTTAACACAGGATAGACCCTCTTAACAAATTTTTAAGTATCCAGTACAGAACTGTGTACAACATAGTTTCGATGACCATAGGTACAAGGTGTACAGCAGATGTCCAGAATGAAGTCACCTTGCTTACTGGGAACTTGACCATTGGGCATAAGTTCAGTTTAAGCAAGACGAGTGTTAGTAAGCTAAGTTTTACTGCAGGAGTTCTTTGGTAGACCTGGGCGCTTTTGAAAATGAAGAAAGGAATCTGATGATTTGGAAAGACAGTGAGTTGCCAAGATAATATCAACATAACCAAGGGTCAGAGCCAGGCCTGGGCCCCAGGGGTCCAAACATCGGACTCATGGTTCTAGAGACACAGCTAGTGTATACACCAGTGATTCTCAACCAGGGGTAATTGCACTCCCCAGGAGACACGGGGAACATTCCTGGCTGTCACAACTGGGGTACAACATGCTACTGGGATCTGGTGGGTAGAAACCAGGAGCGCAGGGCACCTGGGTGGCACAGTCAGTTGAACATCCGACCCATTTTCGGCTCAGCTCATAATCGTTCCTTCTTTAGGGTCATGAGAGCGAGCCCTGTGTCAGTCTCCACACTCAGCATGGAGCTGGCTTAACGCTCTCTGTCCCTCTCTCTCTGCTCCTTCCCAACGCCCCACCGAAATAAATAAATTAAAAAAAAGAAACCAGGGGTGCTCAATACCCCACCATCAGGAATTGTTTGGCCCCAAGAGTGTGAAGGCTGCAAAGACTTGCTTGGGATGGCAGGTGGCAGGCACTCTGTGTGGGTCTGTCCCTGTCCCTTGCCGAAGGCCACTGTAGTAGAATGGATGCAGATGCTGGCCATGGGTGGGCTGCACCCTAGCTGCCACTCAGCACCACACTCCTCTCTCCACATGGGCTCTGAGACCCAAGCAACTGTGGGAATGGAGCTTGCACGGAGCTCCTGGGGGGCAGGGGCCTGCTGCCACTTTCTGAGGGCTTGCTTTGGGGAGCAAGGAGGTGGAGGTGGACAGAATGATCCAGAAGCACTTGGATATTCACAGGTGACACTGAAAGGTACTATTTCAACTTCTGCGATCTGGGGAGGGCATTATTGCCCTTCTTGGTGCCAAACTGGGCAGGCTGGGGCTGACTTCTAGAAGGCTGCTGAACTCTCCAGCCAACAGTGAGTGTGGCACGTTTATGCTCCCATCCTAAACCATTAGGGACAGGGGACCGTCAGAACCATCAGTTCTTCCCCCAGTTTGCTGTGAAGGCCAAGAAGGATCTGTCGCATTCTGGCTAGTAGACAGCAGTGGGCCCTGATGTGGTCCAGGAAAGGCCAGCAAGCAGCTGGCTCCTGGTTTCCATACATGGTCTCCTCCCAGCAGGCTGCCTGTTGTGGTTCTGAAGCTCTGACAACATGCCTGCACACACTGGTGGATGGGAACCTTTGCTGTTCTGACTATAACCCACTCCTAGGTCAACTGGGGACCTCCCACACAGCTGCCGTGTGTCCCCAGGGGGACGTGTCCTGCTCTTGGTCACACCCACGTCTTCCCTCAACATGGTGCTACCACCTTCCTCTCCCAGAGCTCTGCTGGGGCACCAGCAGGCACATGTCCACGGTGAGCTCACACTTGTAGCCCAAACAGCACACAGAAACCCAAGGGCCTTCTTTTCCCACCCGACCTGACCGGTGACTGTCAAACTCATAACTCAGTCTCTTCTTCCTATCTCAAAAGGACAGCTGTGGAGAACCGTGCCGGCACTCACCTCCCTAAGGAGCAGCCCGGGGCCTGCACCTGTGCAGGTACGAGCATGGGCTCTTGTGCAACCGTGCGGCCACGCCTCCCCGGCACCTGGACCTTCTGGACACCTGCACCTTCTGGACACCTGCCAGCTCTGAAAGCCGCCATCCCTCAGACCCCGTCATACATCTCAAGGGCAAGCCACTCCCCCCGCCGCCACCAAAACCAAGGTGATGAGGCCAAACAGAGACATGAGAACTTTCCCCCAGCACCACGGCCCACTCTGTGACCGTGGTTTCCACCTTAGAGGGAAAGACAGTATCTACGTGGACTTTCTGGTCTTAAGTGGGGGCTGCATTCAAGTGTGGGGATGTGTTACTCTCGGGGTGAGGATGGTTAGGCTGCTGAAAGGGAGGCGCACAAGAGAGCAGGTCAGAGACCCAGCAGGAGAGCAAGCACAGGGGGCTGAGGCAGCCCATGTGCCCTGGGGGGGCCCGGGTACTCGGGGCGGGGGGCCTCTCAGAAGAGCTCACCCCAGCTCACCTTGGGGTAGGCTCAGCAGTGAAACAGGGCTTGTGGGGGGCGGAGTGGGGGCTATGAGGCAGGGAGGTCTGTGGACAGGCCGGCAGCTACAGCAGGACGTGGGCACCTCCCTTCAGCCTCCCGCCAGGAGCCCTATTCATGCTTTCAGGTTCCATTTGCAAAACAGCTCCCCTCTGAAACTCTGATGAGCGCTTCTGCAGGGTCTATTTCCCTCTCCTGTGCTCTGCCCCGTCACACATCTTCGTGGTTTAGGCCCTCTTTGGCCTCTGTCCTTGCTGTTTTGACCTCCCCCCACAAAGAACCACGAGGGCACAAACCTCATCATAGTCACCCTGGATCCAGGGCCCGATGCAGATGGAGCCCCCAGAGCCCCCCATATGCTGAGTGTGGAGCCAGCCTGCGATAGATGGCCACGGCCCCAGTGTGGGGCTGCTCCCATGGCCAAGGGGGAGGCTCAGGCACAGGCAAGGCCAAGTCTCACATCCAAGTCCTTGGAGGAGCCTGGATGTAGAACCAGGACCAGACTGGACCTCTGGGGGGCACTGGTATGCACAAGCAAGCAGCCCTTCTCCCAAGGCAAGCTATCACAGAGCAGAGACAGAGTGAGCTCGGTTTAATAAGGAGAAATGAGGGGGTTAAAATGCTGAGGCTTCAGTTCTTTACAGATTCTTCTGGACTCAGCACCTGAGAAGCTCTAGCAACGTGTGACCCTATGCCTTTGACACCTCATTCCAATGCCATCATCTTTTCACTGGAGTAGGAAGGCCCTGTTAACTCAGTAGAATTCATAGCATCACATTCCTTTCCTTAAAATTGCTTCAAAGGAGATTGGGCCAAAAGGCAGATGGGCAGGGACAGGAAACCAGAATGGCCTGCTTGCTCTAGGACGTATGGTCTGCGCTATGGTTTGGTCCGTTACGATTCTGCCTCACATCTGGATTTCCCACAGGCCTCTGGCTCACTTTCTGTAAAGCCTCTACAGAACTACCAAAATTATTAGATTAAATAAAATGAATTTGGATGAAACCTCTGTAAAATCTGGCATCCTGAAAGATTTCTGGAATGGAACGAGAAAAATGAAACACTTTATTATTTACTAAGGTATGCCAAGCTCATGTGCTTTCTGGATTTTTTTTTTTTTTTTTTAAACAAATCAGATGGCTAGAGATCACTTCATCCGCCCTGAAAGTCTGTAGAAGGATGCAGGATGGTCAGTTATGTGTGGAAGGAGCACATGCTTCATCACGTGGACGCAGGATTTCTGTGGCTCAGTTATGAGTCAAAGCTATTATTTCCATTAGCGCTTCCCAGGGGCCCACTGCATCCCAGGCCTGGCAGGCAGCCCGCCTGCTCTCCAGGATGATTTGAATTTCCTTCCTGTCTTTGTGTGCTTCTTAGGACACATTGCTTCCAGGAAATCCGAGATGCACAGCCCACCTGGGTGCACCCTCAGAGATGCAGGTGAGGAAGGGGTCCTCTTCTGCTGCCGCCTTGCTGGGAGCAGCGCAGGCCCCCACCAGAAAGCACCTCCCTGAGCAGGGACCCAGACTGGGGCTTTCATCCGTGCCTAGTCTTCAACTGGCAAAAGCTTCTAACTTTCTCCAAGGAGCCACCATCATGAGGCCATGTGTAGCTGTTATTATCACATTAAAATGATTAGAAAAAGGAATTTGGAAGAAGCTGAGGTATCAGAATCCAGGTGAACTCAGTTCTACTGGTCCACCTGCCTACCATTCAGGTCTCACCTGAATGAACTGTCTCATCTTGGAGGAGAATGGATTACCTCCCAGACCAAATTACATGGCTCGCTGTCTACACAGTTCTGCATTCTGGAGAGCGACCAGGCATCTGCTTCCCCTGGGCCCGAGGAGTCTCAGCAGGAGAGAATGTGGGAACAGTTTAGGGAGAAGTGCTTCACGAAAAGGGCAGGATAAGTTATCCATGCATGCTGGGTTCCTGTATCTTCTACAACTTAACTTTGGGCACTTTGCGGATGTGGAGGCTGAGACGGAAGGGGGTCTGTGGAGAAAGAAGGCCTTCAGCCCCACACCAGCTATGCCCTGGAGCAGGTGACTCAGAAAGCAGCCCCACCACATAAGTCCCATAGCACGGGCCTCCCAGCACGGACCACCAGGGTGAAGGAAGGCAGTCAGTCAGAGATCCTGGCCCCACACAGGCCATTTCTGGGATGGATGTTAGCCCCTGCTTCCCCGCCAACACACAAGTGTTTTCTTGTAATCAGCAAAGAGGAATGAAATAGCAGTACCTTCTATTTGCTTTGAGCTTCTTGTTTACAGCAAAGACTTCACCGCAAAGAGTGTCCCTAAGCTGCAGCCTATGGAGCAGGGGACACAGCTCAGAGCCTCCTCTTCCAGCCATTTTTCCCACAGGTCTGCCCTCTCACCATCCCAGTGGGGGTCTGCCTCTGGGCTTGCATGGCACCCCTTATGGGGCATGATCAGAACAGTCCACACAGCCCCACCAGGCTGCCGGTGCAAAGGTGTGTCTCCTCGAGACGGCCTTGCTCGGCTCTGGGCCTGGCGTGCTGTGCCAGGGCTCACGGCAGAGCAGCTCCCCAAGTAGTCTGTTGTCAGTGGATGAAAAAATAGATGAATGACAACTGCACTAAAGGTGGACAGCGTCCCCCCAGATATGTAACCCAGCAAAAGCTGAGTTCTGGAGTCCCATACTGATAAGGTTCTTTCTATGGATTTCCTGCGGAGATCCAGCAAAGCTCTGGAAAAAATGATCTTATAGATACAGTGTGACTAGGCGGGAGTCTGTTGGAAACACGAAGCTGAGTCCACAGCTCCTCTTTGCAGAACTCCCTTTCAAATCCTCCATTCACTGAGGAGGAAGTAAGATATTGCAAAGGAATATTGTTTTTGTGATAAGGTCCCTGGGCTCCTTGATGAGGAGATGCCGTTAACCTCTTAGACACGGCGCTTCCATGACAGAGGAAACAGAAAGACTCCTATGTGTGAGAGTATGGATTTGCCTTTCCTAACTAGAAGACAGCTCGGGTTGTTGCCAGCAAGGGCTCAGCTACAATAACCACCTGAAGTGGGAGCCTCTAATATTATAATCATTACCATCAAGTAGCAGGATAATTCACATATCTGTTCATGGGTTCATTTTGCTGCTCGCACTTCCAGAAAATGCTTTGAAAACCTTTGTTGTCTATGCTCAGATGCTCCATGGAAACACAAATGAGGCTGTCTACCATCACGTGGACAAGTGCCCGGCCCCAAACTTCACACATAAATAACTGCGGGAGGCCGTTCCAATGTGCTTCTGAGTAAAGTCATAGGTCACTCCTGATCTACTTCCCGAGCCTCAAGAACAAGGGGCAAATAAAACAAACTGCTCAGAGCTTTAAGATGCTTGAATGTTACATGCATCTGGCAGCTCGGGAGATTGCCACTAAGTGTGCAGGAAAACCACAGCCTTAGAGGATTGGGGTCACCAGAGAAGACAGCTCCTGATTTCCACTTCTTTGCCATTCTGTGAGGTAATCATTTGTGCTCTCTGCTTTCCAGGCACATGGTAACATTTTCTTCTCTGGCCCCCTTGGGATTGGGTGGGGCCATGCATCTAGATCAGAGCTGTGGGAAAATTTGTGAGCAAATGTGATGGGTGTCACTTCTGGGCTGAAACATTTAGTTGCTCATGGAAACCTTCCAGGTGTCTATTTTCCTCTTTCAGCAGCCAGCCGTTGGGGGTGGGGGGCAGGTCCATTCGTCCGATTCCTGAGTTGGGGGGACCTGGATTAGTGACTCCAGACAAATGGCAAAGCAGACAAGCTTTACATGAGAAATGATCTGCTATTTAGGCTGCTCCTATTTCAGATTTGTTCCACCACATGATAGATACAAAGACAGACTGTATGATGGTCAGATCAGGAAGGGAAGTGGTGATGTGATATCCTATCATAGTAGATGTACGGTTTCTGAAATAGATATGAAAATCATGCTCTCTCTTCTGGCTCTACAATATGTATTTTCACAAAAATACACTAAGTTCTTTTTTAAAACAAAGAGTTATCTTCTCTTTCTTTATAACTTGGGTAGATTCTGACATAGGCATACACCTGTGAAACATCACCACGGTCAGGGTAACATGCATTCCCATCACCCCTAAAGGTTGCTCACGCCCCTCTGTAGTCCTTTGCTTGCATATCCCCTGACTCTAAGAATCCATGACCTGCTGCTTCCTGTCACTATAGATTCGTTTGCATTTTCTGAAATTTTACATAAATGAAATAACCCATATTGTGTTTTTTTTTTCTCTCTGGCTTCTTTAATGATCTTGTGGTTCATTTATATCACGGCGTGTATCAGTAGCTCATTTCCTTTTCTTGCTGATTTAGTATTCCATTGTATGGCTCTGCCCGGCTGTTCGTCTGTTCAGTAGTTGATTGACATTCGGGTCGATTCCAGTTTGGAGTTGTTACAAATAAAGCTGCTATGAATGCTCATGTAGGAGTCTTTGTAAAAGCCTGTGTTTCCATTTCCCCTGGGTAAATATCTAGGGGAAGAAAGGCTGGGTACCATTTTATATTTCCAATAGCAGTAGCTGAGAGTTCTCTAATACTGGAAATACTCAGCCTCTCTCTCCCTCCCTCATGGAACATGGACACACACACACACACACACACATACACATGCATTAAGGAGTAAGTTTCTACATAAACATAAACATGAGTCTTGTAGGAAAAATTCTAGCCTTGTCTTCATTACAGAATAACTTTCTTGTCTCTATGGCCAAGTCAGTTACATTACCTCCCTTTCCCCATCTTTAACGATAATATAATTATTCACATCCTATACTCAAAAAGAGTGCATTATGCTCCGCACTGGCAGAATGGTCTCATCTGGTCTCATCTCTGAGACCTGCACCTACTTGTACCACTGCCTGCCTCCCCTAGTGGACCCACTGGTCTTTCTAAAAGCATACATAAGACCCTCTCACTCTCTAGTTCAAAATCACTCAGTACTGCATTTCCATTAGGATCCAGACTCCCTGCTGTGGTTCATGAGGTTCCTTGGATAGCCTACTGATCTCCTGTACCTCCGTTACTCCCATTTACCTGGTTCTTGTCACATTAGTCTTTCCAGCCTTCTTTAAATGTGCCACACTTGCTGTCCTCAGGGCTGGCCCTTGTAGTCTCCTGGTCTAGAACACATTCTTCTCCCTTGCATGGTTGCTTCCTTTCTTCCTTTTAGGCCTCTAAAACACCATACCCCTCCCCTGCTGCCCTGCTTATTTTTATTCATTTTGCTTAAAAGATCTGAAAGGATATTTGTTAATTCTTTGCTTACATGTTTGTCTTTCCCCTACCACAAGTCAACTCCAGCAGGGCAAAGACCTTGTTTGCCTTGTTCACCACTGGATCCTGAGGCTAAGAAACACACCTGAGACACAGTACTCACCAAACAGTTCTGGGATAAATAAATGTCTAGGGTGCTCAGAGCCCCACTGCATGAGGACTGTTTTGTGATCTGCATTTGCTTAATCTAGATTTTTAAAAGTCTTTAGTTGGAGACTTCAGCACTCCTGTATCAGTAACTGACAGATCCAGCAGGCAGAAAATCAGTAAGGACATAGCTGAAGTCAACCACACCATCCACTGACTGGATTCAATTGACATCTATAGGCCATTTCATCCAACAATAGCAGAATACACATATTTTTCAAGCTCACATGGAATATTCACTAAGATAGATCACATGCTGGGTCATAAAACACACCTGAACAAACTTAAAATAAAAATCGTACAATGTCTGCTCTCAGACCACAATGAAATTAAACTAGAAATTAATAACAGAAAGATAACTGGAAAATCCGCAAATATTTGGAGATTAAGCAACACACTTCTAAATAACACAGGGTCAAGGAAGAAATCTCCAGAGAAATTTAAAAATATTGTAATTAAATGAAAATTAAAGTAAACTTATCAAAATCTAAGCAGGGCCTAGAGGGAAGTTTATAGCACTGAGTACATATATTTGAAAAGAAGATCTAAATCTAAAATCAATAATCTAAGCTTCCACCTTAGGGAACTTGAAAAAGAACAAACTGAATTCAAGTAAGCAGAAGAAAAGAAATAAAAAAATTAGAGCAGAAATCAGTGAAACTGAAAACAGGAAGTTGATAACTCTCTGGCAGAGCAAACTATGAAAAAAAGAGAAGACACAAAATACTAATGTCAGAAATGAAAGAGGGGACATCACCACAGATCCTACAGACATTACAAAATAATAAAGAATATGAATAACTTTATGCTTACAAATTTGATAAGCTAGATGAATTGGACCAATTCCCTAAAAGACACAATCTGCCAAAACTTACCCAAGAAATACACATGATCTGAATAGGCCTTTCTTTATTAAAGTGAATCAATCATTAATAACCTTCCAAAACAGAAAGCATAAGCCCAGATGTATTCATTGGTGAATTCCGCCAAACATTTAAGGAAGAACTATACCAATTCACTACCATCTTTTTCAGAAGATAGAAGCAGAGGGAATATTTCCTATAGAGTATTTTCCATTCTTCAAGGCCAGCATTATTCTAATAACAAAACCAGATTTAAAAATTACAAGAAAACTATAGATCAATATTTCTCATGATCATAAATGCAAAAATTCTCAAAATATTAGTAAATAGAATATAACAAGGTATAGAAAGAATTCTGTATTATGACCAAGCGGGATTTATCCCAGGTATACAAGCCTTGTTCAACATTAAAAAATCAATATGTGAACCATCACATCAACAGGCTAATGAAGAAAAATCCCATGACCATATCAACAGATGCAGAAAAAACATTTGACAAAATCCCAAACTTATCATGACTAAAACTCTTAGAGAACTAGGACTAAAGGTGAAATTACTCAATCTGAAAAAAGAACATTTCCCAAAAACCCTACAGCTAACATTATATCTAATGGTGAGAAACTAGAAGCTTTTCTGCTAAGATCAGGAACAAGGCAAGGGTGTCTGGCCTCTCTTACCTTTCTTGCCACAGCATACTGGAAGTCCAAGCTAATGCAGTAAGATAAGACAAGGAAATGAGAGGTATAGAGATCGAGAAGGAAATAATAAAACTGTCTTTGTTCATGGACGGCATGACTGTCTACATGGAGAAATGGAAAAAACGGACAGAAAAACTTCTGGAACTAAGATGCATTATAGTCCATTTATAGGATCCAAAGTTAACTCCTTTCCAGCAGCAAACAACTGAAATTTGCAATTAAAAACACCATACCATTTAGAGTAGCACCCCCCAAAATGAAATACTTATGTATAAGTCTAACAAAATATGTCCAAGGTCTATGAGGAAAACTACAAAATTCTGATGAATGAATCAAAGAAGAATGAAATAACTAGAGATTTATCCATGTTCACGAATAAGAAATTCAATATGATCGAGATATCAATTCTTCCCAACTTCACATATTGATTCAACACAAACCTGATCAATATTCTAAGAAGTTATGTTGTGCATATTGACAAACTGATCCTAAAGTTTGTATAGAGAGTCAAAAGATCCAGAATAGCCAACACAATATTGAAGAAGAAAAAAGTTGGAGGATTGATATTATCAATGTCAAGACTTACTATAAAGCTACAGAATCAAGATAAATTGCTGGAAAAAGAATAGACAAATAGATCAGTGGAACAGAATACAGAGCCCAAAAATAGACCTACACAAATATAGTTAACTGATCTTTGACAAAGTAGCAAATGTAGTACAATGAAGAAAAGACGGTCTTTTCAACAGATGATGCTGGAACAACTGGACGTCCATGTGCCAGAAAAAAAAAAAGAATCCAGACACATCCTTATGCTCCAAGAAAAATTAACTCAAAAGGTATTAAGGACTTCAGTGTAAAACACAAAACTATAAACCAGAAGATAACATAGGAGAAAATCGAGATGACCTTCAGTTTGAGGATGACTTTAGATACAACACCAAAGGCATGATTTATGCAAGAAAAGATGAGAAGTTGGACTTCCTTAAAATTAAAAGCTTCTGCTCTGCAAAAGACAGTGTGAAGAGAATGAGAAGAGAAGCCACAAACTGGAAGAAAATATGTTCAAAGACAAATATGATAAAGGACTGTGATCCAAAATATATAAAGAACTCTTAAAAATCAGCAGTAAGAAAACAAGTAACCTAATCGAAAAGTGGACAAAGGATCCAATCACGTTACCAAAGAAAATATACAGAAGGCAAACAAACATATGAGACGCTCAACATCCTATGTCATAAATGAATTGCAAGTTAAAGTGAAAATGAGATACCACCACACATGTGTTAGAGCAGCAAGGATCCAAACACTGATGACACAAAATGCTGGCAAGGATCTGGAGCAACAGAAGCTCTCATTCACAGCCTACTTTGTTTTCTTTATTTTTTAAAAATTTTATTGTTTTGACTTTTAAGTCCAGTATAGTTAACATAGTGTTAAATTAGTTTCAGGTAAACAATATAGTGATTCAACAATACCATACATTACTCAGTGCATTATTTACAATAGCCAAATTATGGAAGCAGCCCAAGAGTCCATCGATTGAAGAATGGATAAAGAAGATGTGATACACACACACACACACAAACACACACACACACACACTCACATACATACAATTACACAGCCACTTTGAAAGACAGTTTTGACAGTTTATCAAACTAAACATGTTCTTGCCATATGATCCAGCAATCACACCCTTTGGTATTTACCCAGAGGATGTAAAGCTTATGTCCACACAAAACCTGCCCATGCTGTTTCCAGCAGCTTCTTTTGTAATTGCCAAAACTTGGAAGCAAATGGATAAACTGGTACATCCATACAATGAAATATTCTAAAATGAGCTATCAGGCCAAGGAAAGTCACAGAGGAAACCCAAATGTATATTACTAAGTGGAAGAAGCCAGTCTGAAAAGGTCACACAGTATATGATTCCAGCTAGATGACATTCTGAACAAAGACAAAACCATGGAGACAGTAGAAGATTCAGGGGTTGCCATGGGTTGTGGGGAGGAGGGATGAGTGGACGGAGCACAGAGGATTTTTAGGGCAGTGAAAATATTCTGTATGATATTATAATGGTGGATACATGTCTATACATTTGTTCAAACCTGGAGAATATACAACACCAAGAGTGAACCTTAGTGGAAACCATGGATTTCAGATGCTTATGATGTGTCCATGTAGGTTCATCAATTGTAAACAAGTGCACCATCCAGGAGGGTTGCTGATAACTGAGGAGGCTGTGCATGCGTAGGGGTGGGGGTACATGTGAAATCTTTGTACTTCCTGTTTGATTCTGCTGTGAGCCAAAACTGTTCTAAAAAATACACTCTACTTAAAAATCCTCTTCGGGAGGGTGACTTACAATATCAGAGGGGCTATTTTTAGAAGAGAAAATGGACAGTGAGGTGGCAGAACTACACCAGTGGGTCTACTCCACAGGATGTGTATTTGTATATGTGAGTGCATGCATGTGTGTATTTGTGTATGCATGGGTGTGTTTATATGCATGGGATTGTGTGTATACATGTGTGTAGATGTGTGTGCATATTTATATGAATGAAAGTGTGTGGACTCTAGATAGTGACTCAACAAGAAGATGGGGTTTTTAGCAACAGGTAGTTGAGTCATACAATAGGCTTCTTTGCTCTAGAGTAAGTTCCCTGTCCCTTGAGGCCTCTTAGCTGAATCTGAGTGATCCCTCTTTAGATATGTTGCAGACAGGACTTCTGGGTTGGTGGGTCCATTTAGTTTTGATGACATCGAATCTCCCTTCTAGTGTTAAGTCTGTGAATCTGGGTCCCTCTTGCATGAGGGTTTCTGCATCTTTTCTTAGTGACCTCTTGCCAGGAGCACTTTCTACAGGTGCCTCTTCCTAAGAGAAGACTCTTGAGTGTTCACTTCCTGCCTTATGTACATTCACCCCCAGCTCAGAGAATCCTGAAAGCTCAGCTTGGGGAATCAGAGAGTGCTGAGGAAGCCCAGGGGCCCCAACTGGGGAACAAGAAGCTGTCGGGGCTGAGAAATGGACAATTTCCTTGCATCTCTTAGTAACCCTTTGGGCATCCCTCTTAATATTTTCCTAATATAATTATCTGAAGCCTTGTTGTCTCTCTGAGGTATTGAGGGGTTTAAATAGCTTAATTGCCATGGAAACAAATGGTAACACCCTCCTTTTCTGGAAGTCCTGGAAAATTCATGGCTTCCTCCCCATTGCTTCCTAAGTACTGATTTGTTACCATGTTGCACGATAATCAGAAATTTGAAGTGATTTATATCCCATCCCCCAACAAGATGCATTTTACTTTACTTGTAGCTTCACATAATAAATTTAAACCCTACTTCCCAAATCATTCAGTGATGACTTTGTGTAGAGCTATAAATAAGAAATAGCTGTTATCATCATATTCATTGTGAAATCTTGGAAAATAAAGCACCAGCCCTGGCCACATCTCTCATAGTCTTATTTAAGTAATACTACCCTTGGAAATTTTTAGTAATGGTTCACCTAATCAGTTAATAGTTTTTCATTAATATTAACCATTATAGTTACTTTCAGGTGTCAATCTGACTAGGCTCTACTAGTCATTTTTTAGGTCAGATCTAGCACCATGCTGCTGTGAATATATTTGTGGATGTGGTTAACATCTGCAATCATCTGACTTTAGTGAAGGAGGTTGCCCTCCATGAGGCAGGTGGGCCTCATCCATTCAGTTGAGGGGTTGTAGGAGCAAACATGGAGGTTTCCTGGGGAAGAAGACATTCTGCCTCAAGGCTGCAGCATCAGCTCTACCTGAGCCTCCAACCTGCTAGGCTGCTCAACAGACTGCAGACATTCCAGCCCCCACAATCACATGAGCCAATTCTTTTGGTTCTATTTCTTTGAGGAACTCTGTATGACAGAGATTTTGGTACCAAGAATGATACTAGAGGAGAAGAATCCTAAATATGAGTTTTCTGAGTTAGTTCTGTGTTTTTTGGAACTGGTTCTTTAAGCTCACAGATTTAAAGGCCCTATGACTCTATTTTCAGTGGTAAAGAGGACGGTACAATGTGCCAATAGGAACACACAAAATATCACCATCGGACACTCTTAATCAAATACGTTTAACAGGCAAGGTTCTGGGTGATCTTCTGTATGATACTTAGAACATTTTTGTCAAACCTATGGGTATAATGAGATTGGCCAGTTGCTCTTAACTGTGCTGGACAAATGGTGAGTTTGGGATTTCAAATTCCCAGCTCAAAGAACAGGTAAATAACCTGTTTCTATGTCTGCCCTGAAAGAAACGCTTAACTTCTGTAGCCCCAGAGCTGAGACTTCTTACCACTAAATCTAGAGGTTCATCCTGTGAGTGGCTGAATTACCATGCAGATTGAATGCCTATGCTCACAGTAGGTCCATTGTTGCAATGAGGACATTGAATGGAAAGGAATGGGATCCTGGAAATCTGGGAACATATGACTCAATTCTGATGAGGCTTGGGACACTGAACCCCTAAATTTTGCCAAGTCTTCTTTGCCAGTAGACGCTGACTGTCCAGTCCTGCCTGACCAGGTGAACCTTCCTTTGACAGAGGAGCTCACTATTGCCTCCTCTCAGGTACTTGCCTTGTAAGATATTGTTGATCCTCAGGACCTACCTCTACCTCCTCTCTTTGCTTCTAGACCTAGAACTAGACTTAAATTTGAGAGGACCTCAAAGGGTGAGGTGCAAAGTGTGACCCATGAGGAAGTGTGCCATGCTCTGATGGAACTACATGACTTTTTCAAATTTTCCAGAAAGAAATCTGGGGAATATGAGTGGGAACAAATATTGAGAGTGTGAGATAATGGTGAAAGAAACAGAGTTAGAGTTGCGTTTATTCATGTGGGCCAATGAACAGAGATTCTTGATTTAATGATGTGGCTCACAGGATTAGAAAGGGATCCAACTGGATGGTTGGTTGGCTGGCTGAAATATGGACCAAAAGATGGCAAATAGTAACTTAGGTTGAAATGTTACCTGCCTTGATATATTCTAGAGAAATATACCCCAAAACTTTGGGAGATTGGAATGTTGAGTGTATGTGTCACGGAAGACCTGCTCGCTCATCCCAGAATGACACACACCTCATGCCCACTGTGAGGAACATATTTGTTGTGAGAAGAGCTTCAGAATCCTTAAAGCTCTCTGTGGTCACACTTCCACACTGACCGAACCTTACAGTGAGAAGCGTGGTGCAGAATTAGGAAGCCTGAATGCAATGAGAGGATGTGGATCCTGAGCCGACAAGAGCCAAATGGAGGCACTTAATTGTCCAAGCCAAGATGGTCACGGCTGCCATGATGGACGGCAGAGTTCAGGTGGCTGTCAGACACTGTGGTACTCAGTAGTGGATCAGGGCATCCCAGCAGAGGAGCAGCTGGGCATTCTACTAAATTCTGACTTGACTTGTAAGCAGAAGAGTTCTGGGTTTAGTGAACAGAAGTCTAACTAGCGTCATGACTTCCCTATCAATTCCCAGATTGAGGGTCTAGAGACCCAGAACCCCTCAATGAAGGGTAAGCTAGGTCCTCTTGAGCAAGGACCCCACTACACTGTCAATAATTTATACTGTGACTCTTTTTCCCAGCTCTCCCCCAAAGGACCTTTTTACCAGGCTAACTGTGCATTGGGGAAAAGGACATAATCAGACCTGTCAAGAGCTCCTGGATGCTGCCTCTGAACTGACACTGATTCCAGGAGACCCCAAATATCACCATGTCCCCCAGTGAGAGTGGGGCTTATGGAGGTCAGGTGACGAATGGAGTTTTAGTTCAAGTCTGTATCTCAGGGGGTACCAGTGGGTCCTCCAACCCATCCTGTGGTTATTTCCCCAGTTCTGGAACGCACAATAAGAATACACATACTTGGCAGCTGGCAGAATCCATCATGTTCATTCCCTGACCTGTGGCGTGAGGTCTTCTGTGGTGGCAAAGGCCAAGTGGAAGCCACTAGAACTGCCTCTACCCAGTAAAATAGTAAACCTAAAGCAATACCACATTCCTGGAGATACTGCAGAGATTAACGCTACCATCAAGGACTTTAAGGATGCAGGGGTGGTGATTCCCACCACATCCCCATTCAACTCTCCTATTTGGCTCATGCTTAAGATAGCTGGAGTTTGCAGAATGATGGTGGATTACTGTAAGTTTAGCCAGGTATTAAGTTTAATTGCAGGTGTTGTACCAGACGTGGTTTCCTTGCTTGAGCAAATTAATACATAGTCTAGTACCTGGCATGTGGCTATTGACCATGCAAATGCTTATTTCTCCATACCTGTTCATAAAGACCAGCAGAACATTTGCTTTCAGCAGGCAAGGCTGGCACTAGACCTTCACTGTCCTACTTCTGGGGTATAGCAGCTCTCCAGCCCTATGTCATAATTTAGTCCACAGGGACCTTGATCTCCTTTCCCTTCCATAAGACTCCACACTGATCGATTACATGGGTGACACTGTGCTAATTGGAACGATCGAGCACTAGGCTTCTTAGATACTAGACTTATTGGCAAAACATTCGCACATCAGAGGATGCAAAATAAATCCAACAGAAATTCAGTGGCTTTCTACCTCAGGGAAGTGTCTAGGGGTTCAGTGGTGCAGGGCATGTTGAGAAAACCCTTCTATGGTCAAGGATAAGTTGTTGCATCTTGCCCTTCCCACAATGAAAAAAGAGGCACAATGGCTAGTGTGCTTCTTTGGATTTGTAGGCAATTTATTCTCCATTTGGGTGTGCCTTCCACCCCATTTACTGAGTAAGCTGACAGAGATGCTAGTTCTGAGTAGGGTCCAGAACAAGAGAAGGCTCTGAAACAGGTCCAAGCTACTGTGCAAGGAGGTGTCAAGGAGGTCTGGAAAAGTGGTGAAAGGAGAGACCTCAATGAATGGGCAAAAATCTGAGATAAAATTGTGTCCTCCATGAATTCTCACTCAAGGCTGCACTTAGCAGAGGATGGTTTAATGACACATTCTGTGGATACCAGGTATCCTCTTTCCCCAGCCAGTCCTGCCAAGTGGCTATTGTTACAAGGTGGAGGTCATATATGGCTTTAGTATGGTAGATTTCCACTCACCAATGATGACTTGGTTATAGGAGCACAGAGACCAACACTGAGCCCCCAATATGGCACCATTCTCTGGGATGAGCAGCCAGCTATCTGGTGTCAGGTTAAGGACACTGCCCTGCTTCCATCATGGAATGGGCAGCATTTTGTTCCCACTGAAAGAGACACTTATTCTGAATATGGATTTGCCTTCCCTGCATGCAATGCTTCTGTCAAAACTACTATCTGTGGACTTACAGAATGCCTTATCCATCATTGAGGCATTCCACACAGCATTGCTTCTGATCAAGGATCTCTCTTCACAGTGAAAGAAGTATAGCAACGGGCCCACTGATCTTATGGTGTTCCTTACTATCCTAAAGCAGCTGGCTTGACAGAATGGTCTTTTGGAGATCCTGTTACAATATCAGCTGGGTGGCAACACATTGCCGGGTTGGGGCAAGGTTCTCAGGAGGATGTACATGTTCTGAATCAGTACTCAGTTTATGGTGCAATTTCTTCCATAGCCTAGATTCACATGTCCAGGAACCAAGGTGTGCGAATGGGAATAGCACCATGTGCTATTACCCAGAGACCCACCAGCAAAATTTTTTATCTCGGTTCCCATGACTTTATGCTCTATTGGCCTAGAGATCTTAGTTTCAAAGGTAGGAATGCTTCCACCAGGAGATGCAATAAGAATTCTAATGAACTGGAAGTTAAAATAGCCACCCAACAATTTTGGATTCCTCATGACTGAATAAACCGGCAAAGAAAGTAGTTAGTTACATTGCTGGCTGGAGTGACTGGTCCTGATTGTAACTATTTCAGTCAGAAATTGGGTTTAGTTTGGGTGAAATTGGGCTGCACTCCACAATGGAGGTGAGGAAGAGCATGGAACATGGTATGTTCCTCAAGGCATCTCTAACTACTACCATGTCCTGTGATGAAGGTCAATGGAAAGCTCTAACAAGCCAAGTCAGTCAGTATTGCTAGTAGCCCAGACCGTTCAGGGATGAATATTTGGGTTACCCTACCAGGTAAGGAACCACAGCTTGCTGAGGTGCTTGCTGAAGTCAAAGAGAGTATGGAATGGGTAGTGGAAGAAGTAGTTAAGAATACCAGCTATGACTAGGTACAGAAACAAGGATTATAATTGATTTCATTACGATTATGTTTGTATGTGTATGTGTATAGTCTTTTTCTTCCCTCTCTTATCCCCTTATGATGTTATGTAAGTTGTACTGACTTCCTACCATATTACTTAAATATTTTTAACTTTACATCACAGTATTCAAGTTATGGGATATCAAGGAGAAAAATGAACATCACCTAAGGACTTTAACCCTCTTCTGGAGAAAGGGTTAGTGCATTTTCAGTTGTATACGGCATAGTTGTATTGTATTAGGCAGAAGCATGACCTCACTGTTGTCTTTATTTGGAGACTAAAATGCTTTACAGAAAAGGCTATGAGGGCCAAGTTGACAAAGGGTAGATTTTAACAGTTAGTTCTATGTGTCAACTTGATTGGCTATGGTGCCCAGTGTTTAGTTAAGTACTAGTCTAAATGTTGTTGTGCAAATATGTAGTAGACATGATTAACTTCTACACTCAGTTGATTTTATTTATTTATTTATTTTTTTAGTTGATTTTAAATAAAGGAGATTACTTAGAGTATCTTCCTGGATATGTAGGTGGGCCTCATGTAATCAGTTGAAGGCCTTAAGAGCAATCAGGTTTTGTGGGGAAGAAAAATTTCTGCTTCAAGATTACAGCATCAACTCTTGCCTGAGTTTTCAGCCTGCTGGCCTTTCTCACAAATGGTCTTGCCAGCCTCCACATTCATCATGGGAGCCAATTCCTAAAATAAATATTTATATCTATATGTTGTATTGGTCCTCTTCCTCTGGAGAGTTCTGAATTATACAACCAATAATTGATTGTTCAGTGGAAGAAGATATTATTCCTATTTTAATATCAAGCAAACTGAAGTCCAAGTGATTTGTCCAAGGCTATACAAAGTGAAGCAGAGAACCAAGAATCAGAAGGAAGTTGATGTAAGCCAGTAAACTAGTCATTACTGCTGGTTTGTACAAAGAGATTAGAAAGCAATAATGTTTTCATTAAATTGACCCATTAGTTCTACTTGAGATGGACAGAAAGAGTGTGAATCCACCAAAAAGATTAATGGACTTCATTCTCCTGCTATATGCAAATGTATCTTGTAATTTACCAAGACATGGCCTTGAAATTACTAAGTGCATAAGATATTAGGTAAACAAAAATCAAGTCTACCCCATGAGTGACTTCACCCCACAGGAAAAAGATGGTGTAAAGTTATCTGATCTCAAGGAGCTGGTATAATGCCCTCACTTCTGCCACCACTGCCTGGGTAGTGAGCACCAACAAAACAAAATAAAACCACAGCAAACAAAATGATGACTGCAGCACTCTGTTCTTTCTCGCCATTGCCTTCAGTTAAGTGGCAAAACGGAAGAGCACTCACAAGTTCTCTAGAACATTAGAGATGCCCCATCAAGCTGACATTATCTGCCTTCTAGGAAGGACAGCCTTTGGGTCCATTCTGCAAGGGTTACTTTCTGGTGTGGTTTATGGGGTGCATGTGTATGTTTTTCTTTTTAATTGATTTCATCAGCTGAGTTTTTCCCTGGGTAGGGAAGACTAGAAAAAAGTTCCTTGTCTTTAAGAACAGAGTGAAGCAACATCATGAGAAAGAAGGCAGTAAGTGAAAGAATTTTGCAGAACAGAATCCAAACTTGCTGTGGGAATCAAGTGTGTTCCATGGCTCCTGGGCACTCACATGCCTGCAGTCCACATCACCAACCTTGCTACCACAGTCTGGGAGGGCTAGGTCATATGCCACTAGGGTGTAAAAATCCCCCAGCAATCTTGATGTGTTACAGTGGGCTCTGCCCTCTGGGGAGAATCACAGAACCCCCATGTGTCCTTACCAGTAATCATAAATTCTTCTCCATTGCTAGTTTATTTCTATTTTATTTTATTTTTTTTTAAAGATTTTTTTTATTTATTTATTTGACACAGAGAGAGAGATCACAAGCAGGCAGAGAGGCAGGCAGAGGGAGAGGGGGAAGCAGGCTCCCCGCCGAGCAGAGAGCCCAACGCGGGGCTCGATCCCAGGACCCCGAGACCATGACCTGAGCCAAAGGCAGAGGCTTAACCCACTGAGCCACCCAGGTGCCCCTAGTTTATTTCTATTTTAAAAATGAATTTTGGTTTAATGTTTTGCAGTTGAAACGTGACTTCTGACTAAAATTGTTTTCTTGCACTCTCATCCATTGTTTAGGCTGAACATCGGGTAGAAAACTGACACCTTAAAAAACTGTTTTATAGCTACGTTTCTCAGTGGACATAGGAAAAAGAAACCAGAAAGTGGAACCGCCGGTGGGAGAGGAGATGAATAAATCCCGCTAAGAGATTACACCGATCAGTTTGGGTTCATTTTTGAGTAGCCCACATCTCTCCATTTGGCCATGTTAAGTGTCTTTTTTCTAAAACTGCAAAGTCAAATGGCCTTTCAATCTTTTATTAGAAGCCTCCAGGATCTAAGTTTTATATCTGTATCTATCTCCTAATTCTTATGGGATCTGGCCTTCCCTTACCTATCAAATGCTTAATAATGATTTCTAGTATTTTTTTTCCAAATACTAGACTGAGCATTTGTGAGATTAACTGATTTACTCCTCCCCAAAACTCAGGGTGACGGGTGCCATCGTCCTCATTTACAGGTTAGGAAACAGAGGCACAGGAAGGTGAGGGACTTGCTCAACGCCACAGGGTGGGTGGACAAATAGAAGGTCCCTGATTTACACCTGGCAGCCGCGCCCCAGACACAGCCTCTATGCTCGTTAAGCAGTCTGCGCCTTCTTTCATCCGGATCCTACCCTGAACGCTCTGTGGCAGGAGCCCCTGAGCTCCCAATAGGAGAAGCTGGCCAACAGAGGCAGAGGAGAGGAAGTGGCACCTGCCTAAGCACCAAGGGGTCTGGCTCTATTCCCAGTAATGACTAGCTGCATGGGCTCGGGCAGGCCACCTGGCTACCTGGACTTCGTGTGCACTTCTGTGCCCTGAGAGGGTCCCCAGCATCCTACCAAATAGTCAGCCAGAAGTGCATTGGATAGAACCTCACCTCAGAACAAAAGCTGGGGGTTTCTATGGAAGACCTGGGGGAGTGGCTTGGCCCTGTGCTGCCTTCCCGGGAGATAGTCAACCCCTGCAGAAGGTCTCCAGCTGCCTCTGAACTCTCCACAGATGGGGTGGGGCCACTGTCCTATCCCGCCAGGGGTCCGTGCTCTGACGGGCATGAGGAAGAGGCTCTGTCATTGTCATCAGGGACGTGACACTCCAGCAGCACGCTCCCTTCCAAAAATAAGTTGCCTACAAAACTTCAGAATGGCTTTGTTTTGACAGCTGGGATTCGTTCGTGCTTTCAGGATGGGTTCAACTTCAGCCTAAAAATTACTCATAAGCTAAATGCCAGCTTTCCTCATCCCACAGGAGGCAGCCCAACCACAGGGAGGAGAGTAGTTCTGAAGTCGTTGGGGCTCCTAGTGGCCCACAGCAGTCAGAAAGGGACCCACTGCCCAGCCAGAGTGCCAACACCAGTGCCAAGGGGGATAGGAGCTGCCCAGCAGGGGCGTTCCTGGAAGGAAGGGGGCCTCCACAGCCCACAGCTGACCAACTGAACACCAGACTCCTAAGCAACTCATTTATGGGGCACACAAGTTTCCCAAAGCCCATGAAGACATGCCACATGGGTCTGCGAGCCCACACATGCTTCACGAGCTACCCTCTTCTGCTTTGGCCCCACCAGAAACACTGCACCACTCGGAGGCTGTCTGCAGGTTTGGGTCTGACCTGCAAGCGAGTTGGGGGCAACTCTCCCTGCAAGAGCTCAGTGTGAGGACCAGGCCTAGAGCAGAATTCAGATCTGGTGAGGTCAGCCCCAGCCCAGCCCCAGCCCTGATTAATGTCGTCCGATGCAGCAGGACACCTCCTCAGCACTGGTTTGGTTGGTGGGGCTCACACAGCTAGTGCGTGACAGCGGGAGGGTGTCTGCCTGTCTCGAAATTGGGAACATGCTGGCAGCAGCTGAGATGCTGCTTACAGACCCCACAGTAGCCCCCCTTCCAGTTCACATCTTAGAAACAGTGCAAGTCAAGGCTTGCTTACTGCCGAGAGCCCAACTGGAGAGAAAATGATTCATAAACCAGTGATTCTTCAATTTAGGAAAAAAACCTGCCTGGTTGTTCTCAAGAGCTTCACCCTCAAGATTTCTTTCTGTTGAACCTGCCTGGGTTTCCACTGAAAATATAGTCGTAACCCTATATAATGTATGCCTTGCTATACTCTTAAATGGGTGGGACGTAGATAATACAGATGAAGTTCAAAGTTCACCTGCAAACACCCATAGGTCCTGTCCCCACTACAGGCCAGGCCCAGCGGCTGCTGTTATCTGTCGTTCTGTCAGGTCTGCTCTTCCTCTCAGACCAGCTCCCCAAAGCCTTCATTATAAAGGTCGTGCCAGCCACGTGGCTTTGATCACACGGCTCACTGCCACATGGGCTCTGGCGGCAGGTGAGGGACTTTTCTGTTTCTGAGGTCTTGTGAACACTCCGCACCAGACGATATGGGTCAGTTATCCCTCTATTCCAATTGCCTGTTTACCAGCCTGCATTCTGGTACTAGACTCAGCATCCCTCCAGGCCGGAGCAGAATCTTCTCTCACTATAGAATCCCAGGGCCCAGCATTCTACCTGGGCCACATACATATTCCTTGTAATAAACAGGAGAGAGAGGGGTGACTTGAATGACTTCTAGCCAGATGGCTGGGGAATGCTTCCTGGCTTCAGGAGGGCCATGATCTTCTACCTCCTTCCTCAGCATGTCACTGCTGCTAGTCACTGACCGTGGCCTCTGTCCAGGGGCACAGTGCTCTCTTTACGATGACTCTCCCACGGAGTTGACCCTGAGGGATAACTGACCCATATCTGGTACGGAGTGTTCACAAGACCTCAGAAACAGAAAAGTCATGGTATTTGATGGTGGTATTTGATGTTTGTTTCAAGCACAGAAATGGATTTAAGCATAAAGGGGTTAACTTAAATACTCCAGATCATCTGAAAATTCTTCCAAGATTTTCTTTCCACTCTGCAATCTGTGGGCACCAAAAGATGACTCCAAAAATTGTATCCAGTCCCTTCTTCAGAAACATTAGGCCCAAGTCCTTGGTGGGAAGACCTCCAATGACGCCCACCAGCTGCAAGTTCTGAAGACTGTAACCTTCATGATTTCCGTATTCTGGGGCCTTTCTCATGCTTTGGGGTCTTCTCTGTGCCCTGAGGTCCTCCCCATGCCTGGGAGACCAGGAAGGGATCCACCCAGCTTAGGGTACCCTGAAGCTATACAACACACTTCCTTCCCATGTCTTCTTGGGGAGGGGGCCTCTTCCATGCGGGGCCACCCCCAGCAGATCTGTCCCCAAGCAGAACAGATCCCCAGTCAGCCCAAATGGTTCCAGATGCTGGAAGAGTCCCTAGTGCTGTCCAGGGCTCTAAGTGAATCCCTGGGTCAGAAGTCCCCCATCTCAGACCTGTCCTCTGTGCACCCTGTCCTGTCCAGGCTTCCTCACTGTGGGCTTCAGGGCTAAGGCACAAGGGCACAACTCTGGAGTGGGCCCTGCTAGCAGGAGTGGGCAGCTCTCCAGGAGGCTGGCAGCTGGGCCACAGGGCAGCCCCTACAGGCAGTCATAGGACCAGAAAGATGGGCAGGAAGAGCCTTTGGGAGAGAGGCTGGAGGCTGCACACTCAGGCTGAAGTCCTGGGCCCAGAGAGGAGCTCTGGCTCAGGATCCAGTCTACAGAACAAGTGCCCATCCTGTCAGCCCTTGAGTCTCTCTGGAGGCCTCAACCCAAAATTTGGGTTGGGCCAAAATTTGGGCCAAGTAGGGCCAATGCACAAGGCCTGCCTGGAGCAGGGCTGAGAAGCCCAATCCCCAAGCATAGGACCAGCACAGTGCCAGCCTCCCAAGGGTCTCCAAAGCCATCAGTGCCCACGAGCCACATTTGGGTCCTCTTTGTACCCTGTATGCCGGGATGCCTGGGAAGAAATCTCCCATGCTCCTAGAAGAGAATGACGCCTGCCACTACCTCAGGGGCCAGGAGACCCATCAGTCATGGTCTTCTCTCTTGTGCCCACGTTTAGAAGGGCCTGGATCAAATTTCAGAAGAGCCTGGCCCTGTGAAAACTCACAGGCGCTTTGGTTTGGGTCTCCATGGACAGCATGGCTGGGAGCTCCGCCTTTTTCAGAGGAAAATTCACAACAGAAACAACCTGGAGAATACTGCAAATTACTTAAAAAAATTCCTTCCACTGTAATTAGGTATGGGCACATCTGTGATAGGTTTACCCAGAAACAGATTTGAAGCCAACTGCTGTGTTTTCAAAGTGGGTGAAATCTGTTCGGCTGTGGTCCCGGTGGGGGCAGGGGGCAAGGGGCACAGTGCAAGGGCACCAAATCCCCTCGGCCTGGGGGCACTCAGCTGGCTTGGGGTACACCGCATGGGTTTGCAGGAATAGCTACTGTCTTGGCGCTTCTGCTAGAGATGGCAACTGAATGGTTTGCACTTTACTCTGAAGTAGGAGAAATTCAACTGGGAATACAAAAGGAAAAAACCATGAACAGGTGGTTTTTTTCAGACCAGTGCTTTTTGTTTGTTTGTTTATGCTTTGTATGAGAGGTGAGAAGTGAAAACCACATATCACACTCCGAAGGACGATATATAGTATTTCTCCCCCTGGGTCTGACGTGGACGGTTGCTGCCATACCTACGAAGATGTGCTCGCTTCATCCCGCCAAGTCCATTTCACCTCCTCCTTGAGAGCACAGCATGGACAGCCCCCGGGCTGTGGCCATCAGTGCCCAGACCCGCGCAGGCCACTACAGGCAGCGGCTGGCCTGTGCATTTCTGCTGCCTGCGCAAAGGGCACATGTCTGCTGCTTTCCTTCTGTGAGCAGGCATTCCTTCCACGGTGCCTTTCAACAAGAGGGACCCTCTGGGTGTCCCCTGGACTCAACTCATCCTTGCTGATGTAGGAGAACTGGTGGCAGAGAGTGAACCCTGAGTGAGAACAAAATGCCTGCTAGGTATCTAACAGGCTGGGAATGTTGAGAGCAGGTCCAGCGCTGGTTTTCCTTAGCAACATGCTTAAGAGGGCAAGATGGTGAGTAATATCGCTTTCCTACAAGACTGACTCTAATGTCATGAGCCCTAGCCCTATCTGTTTTGCAAACTAGAGAGAGGGAATTTTTTGGTAAAGAACCAGAAATGTTTACAGAACTATTACTGCCTTTCCCTTTCCAAGTCCATTGCTTTTTTAAGGCCTGGAGGAGCTAGTCTTCCAGGAAGCATTTCCAAGTGTGAGGGGGGCTTGTACCCCCACTCTGCCCCCTGATGAGGCCCAGCTACATCTCCCAACCAGGCTGCAAGGTGGAAGGGAGCAGGCCGAGACCAAAGGATTTGCAAACAGACATGGACACAAACAGCAGAGCAATGATTTCACTTCGTGCCTGGGACCCTGCTGGTCTCAGGAGGGCTTGAGCTCTGTTGGGTGAGAGCACAGGAGCAGTGGCTGTGACTGAGTCTTCTTCCACACCCCTGAGCATGGGAATAAAGTTCCTCCAGACCAGATGAGACAGGCGATGATGAGGCCTGAGCACCACTGATCTGGGGGCCCTGAAGAATCTGGTGTGCACAGTTCCAAGAAGCCTCTGTGCTCCCTCCAAGCCCAGGAAGTGAGCTAGTAGGCATGCCTCCAGGGTCCACTGGACATGCAGCCTGGGCAGTCAACACTGGTTTTGGTACTGTTCCTCAAGGGACAGGAACGGCTATCCTTGCCTTGAATATACCATTCTGTGTTGCAGGGTTCACCCCAACTCTGGCTAGCACACACTCATTGGAAGACTGGTTTTAAGGGTGTCTGGGTGGCTCAGTTGTTAAGTGTCTGCCTTCAACTCAGGTTATTATCCCAGGGTCCTGGGATCGAGCCCTGCATCAGGCTACTTGCTCAGCGAGGAGTCTGCTTCTCCCTTTCCCTCTGCTGCTCCCCCTGCTTGTGCTCTCTCTCTCTCTGTCAAATAAATAAATAAAATCTTAAAAAAAAGAGACTGGTTTTATATAGAAAGGTTCTAAAAGATCCACATCCCGTGGTAAAGCCAAGAGAGAATGAGAATACATTGTTCATATAGCAAGGCAATGAAGAGAGTAGCTCCCAGCTAGACATGTGGGTCCACACTGTCCAGGACAATAGTGGGCAAGGCAGTCACTGTGAGCACTGCAGATGTCTCCCTGGGTTTTAAAGACTGAATGTAAAAAATAGTAAAACACCTCATCAACATTTTTCTTATACAGATTACATGTTGAAATGATAATATTTTTAGATATTGGGTTTAATAGATTATACCACTAAAATGAATTTTACTTTTTAATTTTATTTTTAAAATTCTTTTAACTTATTAAAAATGTGGCTACTAGAAGATTTTAAATTAGATAGGTAGCTTGAATTATAGTTTTATTGGGCAGCACTGATTTAGAAATCTGATTCTAACACTGACTAATCCAGTGCTAGCTGGGTAGTAACAGAGGCAAGCCCACTGGACTTTTGTGAATAAGCCCAATTTCCTTCACAAAAGAATAGCTGAAAGTGCTATCTACATTAACTGTCATTCCAGCATTCCCCTCTTGTTTCTCCTCAGAAAACAGCCTATCCCACATGGCTGAACGGGTTACACATTGCACAAGGATGACACATTGAACGGAAAGGAAGCTGTTCACTTTGTATATAAGTAGATTTGTATATTTATTATTATAATATCCTGGTACCTGGCAATCAGTATCTTGTTCTAACAAAATGAGAATATTGTAGTGACTACCCAACAGACAGAATTAAAGCATTCTGAGGAAATGACACTTTTTCTCTGATTTGCATAAAAGGTCTATCTGGGCTCAGGTTAGCCCTACTCGAACCTGAGGCCTACCTGAATTCCACTCCGAGGAAAGCTGCTTCGCTGGTTTGGCCTCCATCTCTGTCACACGCCTGAGGCATCTGAGGACAGGAACTTGGGGCCCTAATTCACGCCTTAATTTTATAAAATGTCATCGGTGTCTGGTACCAAAGAGTTACAATAATGCTGGGCCACAGCCAGGGCTCGCTCAGAAAGGCCACTTACCTTTTCGTTTTTCTTCTCATCTGGTTTGCCTCCGGTGTTGGTGGGGCTGGACGACGACAAGCCACTGACAGGCCCCCCTGCAGCCTCCCCGTTGAGGTTGGCAGCACTGACGTTGGGAGGCGTGACGGCAGACGCTGCAGATGTAAGTGGAATGGCTGGTCGGGGGCACTGGGCCCCGATGACCGTCTGCATGGGGGGCTGGTGCACGTGCTGTGGCGACACCACCGAGTGGGGCCTGAGGCTGGCGGTGGGCAGGCGGGATGGGGAGTTCTGGGTGCGCAGGGGCGACACGGTGGCAGTTGGTCGGTCCTGGGCCTGGGCTGAGGAGTGGGAAGCTGGAGTGTGGGGTTGGAGAGAGAGTAGGGTTGCAAGGTTAGTTTTGATACTGCAATGTGGTGGCCACCGACTTTTTCCTCAGCCTTCTCCCAGGGCTCACAGCCTCTCTCTGTGGTCATTCCACACCCAGCCACGCTCCACAGGGGAGAGACTGAGCCCAGGTGACCAGGGAAACACATCCCATCTCCCGAGCCCTGCCATGGCACAAAACAGCTCACCCTCAGGAGGACCGAAAACATCTTTTCCAAGGTTGCCACAAGCATGGGCTTATTCCTAGGTTCTCATGAAGCCTTCTAACTGGTTTCCTCTGCTGTGATGAATTAATACACGCACAAGTTCTCTTATAACGTCTTTGTGGAAAATGTTCATAAAAGTAAAGCCTGTGACAGAATCCTAAAGAAGCCCCAAGATGCCTGGGGATTATTAGACCCCACTCCCTCTAAGGTGATCACTGCTGACAGCTTGACTCTGGTTGGTCTCAACCCCAGAACTGTAACCCGGTCCCCTGTTCACACTTGGTATTAGGGCCAGCTGAGCTCAGGCTGAGCACGTGTGGCAGCTTTAGCTGGTGACAGTCATAGGAGGAAGGCAGCTGTAGTCTTGAGGCAAGCCATCACCCCTCTCACTGCGACCTGCCTGTGGCCATTGCCTTGCCCGCACCCTGAAGCAACAGCTCCTGGATTTACAGAACAGGAACCTCACAATGACGACTCTGGCCCCTACTGCCAGCAAAAATGCTTCCTAAGGATGGTAAGGTTCTGAAGGCCTAACATTGGTAACAACCCATCATGCGAAAACATAAGTTCCTTCTAAACACAACACTGAATTAAAATTAATCTTGCTGCAACTCACATTAGTGATTTTGAAGAATGGTCTCCTTACTAATTACAGAAGAAACATACTGGGCAACAGAGTGAGCCACACCAGAGGAATGGTGACTTGTGGCCTGGGCTGGTGACCCAAAGGGAGACACAGGTTGTGGCAGCCCACATCACTTCATGCCACATCAGACAACTCAGATCACATCATTTTTGCACTGTCCCCCAGAGAAGAATTACACCTCACACCGTCCTTATTTCCCATCACCAGAATTCATGGCATCTGTGGCTTTGCAACATGAAAAAAATACACATCATGAAACAAAACGATATTCTCAGCCACCAAATATGCCTTGAATAGATAACCTACTCATAAATCCTCAGAGCATTTCCCTGGAACGTGAAGTAACTCAGCACGACAAACCAGAGCCCCTTCTCATGCAATCCAGGCCTCTTCCCTCTGACAGTGCTGCGTGGGAAGAGCTGGTGAGATCTAATTATGTGATCCTGGGTTCTCCGGGACTCCGGGACTCTGGCTGTGGCCTGTTTCTAGGAGGTGAAATAAATAAAGGCTGATTTACGGTTTTTGAAGTATTCAGGGTTTGGGGTGGGTTTGAATCCTCACTGAATGTGGCCCCAAGTTTCAAAAGACCAGGTTAAGCAACTATGCAGATCGATGTACCCACTGGGGTCACTCAATCAGCTCGAGGTAACCCATGACTTGGATAGTGCTCCTGGGGCCATTTGTCTGCCTCTCCCCAGCTGTCTGAACTCTCCTTCACCCCAGCCCCCCAGCCCTGGAATGAGAATTGGCAGCTGGGCCAGGCAAGAGCAATCACTTGGGCTCAAGAGCCTGCAGGGGCTGCTCCAGATTCTTCGGCTGAGTCCCACACCACTCCCCTCTACCTCTGGCTGGCTTCCACGTGCCTGCCACATCACCCTGCCAAACCCAATGCAAAAGAGGAGAGGGTGTTCCAGAAAGTTCTAAGCCTGCCTGCCAGGCAATCTCTTTGACATGCTCCCCTGTTTTCTCCCTTGCTCCTCCCCTCAGCCACTCCAGCCTCCTGGCTGTTCTCCCAACACAGGTTCTCTCTCACCTCAGAGGCTGTGGCACAGTACCCTCTTCCCCAGAGTCACACATCCCCTGGCCTGCTTCAGTCACCTCAGACACTGCCCTCCCAGAGAGCTCTGTTTTTGCCAACCCACTGAGCAGTGCAGAGTGCCGCTCTGCAATCCCAGCCCCTCTTGCCCTGCTTCAATTTCCCTCTCCTCCTACGGCACTGTCTGCTCTTACCCATCTGTAGGATACCCTCTTCATCATGTGTTCACTGTTCCCTGCCTGTCTGCCCCCACTACAAGCTGAGCTAGCTCCACAAGGGAGCTCCACTTGCTGTAGTTCACAGATCTATTCTGAACAGCTGGACTGTTGCCCAGCATGCAGCAGGTGCTTAATAAATTTCTTGAATGAATGAACAAGTCTTTGAGAAAAGAAAACTTCAATTAAAATATTTCTCCAGATTTTACAGAATTGAACCACTGGAGAAGATAAAAATCCTCCGTTAGAAAGAGGAGCAGTCTGGCTGATAGAAGAATGTGGGATTCCACTGATCCCCAGGAGGATTTATCCTCGGGATCACCCACCCTGTGCCACCCAAACTTAGACTGACCTGGACTGCTGTCACTCTGGTCATCCTACTGGTTAGCAATACCAAAGCAACCTGCCTCACAGAGGCAGGCAGTCTGAGAAAATGTTCTTACTCCATAGTCTCTGTTCCCCTCTACCTCTCCTTTATGAACCTTTGGCGTGCTCCAGCAACTGTGGAGTGCCTAAATCCTATTGGACCTCACTCAGTTCATCACTACATCATCCCACATGTGCTTTATATAAAGAGTAGTTGAATGAATAATGATCTACTTTACCATCAACGTTGCTCTTTTCTCTTTTTGTTTAATTGTGTCATGTTAGTCACCATAAAATATATTAGTTTTTGATGCAGTGTTCCAAGATTGTTTACATACAACACCAAGCGCTCCATGCAATATGTGCCTCCTTAATGCCGACTACCAGGCTCATCCGTCCCCCTCCCCCCTCCCCTCTAAAAACCTCAGTTTGTTTCTCAGGGTCCACAGTCTCTCATGGTTCATCTTCCACTCCATTTTCCCCCAATTTACTTTTCCTTTCCTTTTCCTAATGTTCTCCATATTATTCCTTATGCTCCACAAGTAAGTGAAACCATATGATAATTGACTTTCTCTGCTTGACTTATTTTACTCAGCATAATCTCCTCCAGTCCCATCCATGTTGATGCAAAAGTTGGGTGTTCATCCTTTCTGATGGAGGCATAATACTCCATAGTGTATATGGACCACATGTTCTTTATCCATTCATCTGTTGCAGGGCATCTTGGCTCTTTCCACAGTTTGGCTATTGTGGACATTGCTGCTATAAACACTGGAGTACATATGGCCCTTCTTTTCATTACATCGGTATCTCTATGGTAAATACCCAGTAGTGCAATTGCAGGGTCATAGGGTAGCTCTATTTTTAATTTCTTGAGGAATCTCCACACTGTTTTCCAAAGTGTCTGCACCAACTTGCATTTCCACCAACAGTGTAAGAGGGTTCCCCTTTCTCCACAACCTCCCCAACATTTGTTGTTTCCTGTCTTGTTAATTTTGGTCATTCTCACTAGTGTAAGGTGGTATCTCAATGAGGATTTGTTTGTTTGTTTGTTTGTTTAAAGATTTTATTTATTCATTTGATAGACAGAGATCACAAGTAGGCAGAGGCAGGCAGAGAGAGAAGGGGGGAAGCAGGCTCTCCGCTGAGCAGAGAGCCCGATGCAGGGCTCGATCCCAGGACCCTGAGCTCATGATCTGAGGCGAAGGCAGAGGCTTAACCCACTGAGCTACCCAGGTGCCCCTCTTAATGAGGTTTTGATTTGAATTTCCCTGATGGCTAATGATGATGAACATTTTTTCATGTGTCTGCTAGCCATTTGTATATCTTCTTTGGAGAAGTGTCTGTTCATGTCTTCTCCCCATTTTTTGAAATGATTCTCTGTTTTTTTGGTGTTGCATTTGAGGTGTTCTTTATAGATCTTGGATATCAGCCCTTTGTCTATACTGTCATTTGCGAATATCTTCTCCCATTCTGTGGGTTGCCTTTTTGTTTTGTTGACTGTTTCCTTTGCTGTGCAGAAGCTTCTTATCTTGATGAAGTCCTAAAAGTTCATTTTTGCTTTTGTTTCCTTTGCCTTTGGAGACATGTCTTGAAAGAAGTTTCTGTGGCCGATGTTGAAGTTACTGCCTATGTTCTCCTCTAGGATTTTGATGGATTCCTGTCTCACATTGAGGTCTTTCATCCATTTTGAGTTTATCTTTGTGTACGGTGTAAGAGAATGGTCGAGTTTCATTCTTCTACACATAGCTGTCCAATTTTCCCAGCACCATTTATTGAAGAGACTGTCTTTTCTCCACTGGATATTTTTCCTGCTTTGTCAAAGATTATTTGACCATAGAGTTGAGGGTCCATATCTGTGCTCTCTACTCTGTTCCATTGGTCTATGTGTCTGTTTTTGTGCCAGGACCATGCTGCCTTGGTGATCACAGTTTTGTAATAAAGCTTGAAATCAGGCAACATGATGCCCCCAGGTTTACATTGCCCTTTTCTTATTCTCAAGTTGATCACTTCCCATTTCATGGGTGAAATGGAACATTCACAACTCCCCAAACTTCAGGCCAGGCTAGCCCCTCTCTTAACTCATCCACATCTAGACCCACCCTGCCCTCCAGTTTCAAGGACAAAGGGTCCCAAGAGGTCTTCCCGTCACACTCATCTTGATCCTTTCTTCTGGCTCTTCCCCTTCTTGCCTGTATTAAGTATCTCTGATAACTTTCCTCCTGTTAATTTACTAACCAAGTTATAGCTCCCATTTCAAAAAAAGTCCTTTTTTTTGGTCAGTACCTCCTTTTTCGGTATTTCTTTATACCTAGTATTCTTGAAATAGTGTCTGCATTGGTTCTTTCTTACTTTTCATTCAGTTCTTTGCACGATCTGTATTTGCTCTCATGGCAGTTTTCATCTCTGCTCTGTGCTCTGGATACACTTCCTCTTCAGATTTCTAGTGTCACCAATTTCCATCTTCAACTGTGTTCAGGCTAGAGTTCATGGTACCTGTAGAGATTCTGTATTTAAATAAATCTATTTTTCCCTTTCCAAAATTTCAAGTTGGTTCTTTTTCATACCCATCAGTTTCTGATTCATAGCTATCCATCCAATTTTTCCCCTTTATAACACCCTGTTTTTTTCTTTCTTTCTTGGGGAAGGCGGGGGTAGTAGATGTTATTCTTTCTTTTCCCTTTTAGAGGATCTTTTATTTTTATTTTATTGTATTTTTTTATATTTTATTTTTATTTTTTAACTAGGCCCCATGCCCAATGTGGGACTTGAACTCATGACCCCAGGATTAAGAATCAGATGCTCTCTGACTGAGCTAGCCAGGCATCCCTAGAGGATCTTAAATATACTGATAGCAAAGTCTTTTTCAGATTGCTCTCTTATTTCTCTCCCATTTCCTCAGTTTATTGGCTATCTTTTTTGCCTTAGTGTTTCCTTCGTGCTTCGAGATTTCCATGTGCAAGTTCTTTTTGAGCACAACTATCTTATTGTCATTGTAGCCTTGTTATTGCTTCTTCTTCTTTTTTTAAGATTTTATTTATTTATTTGACAGAGAGAGAGAGATCACAAGTAGGCAGAGAGGCAGGCAGAGAGATAGGGGGAAGCAGGTCCCCCACTGAGCAGAGAGCCCAATGCAGGGCTCAATCCCAGGACCCTGAGATCATGACCCAAGGCGAAGGCAGAGTCTCAACCCACTGAGCCACCCAAGTGCCCCTTGGTCACTGCTTCTGCATGGTCCTCTGCGACCTCCTCTCAGAACCAGGTGTAACTGGATGGTTTTGGGTCCTCAGGCCATAGCTGAACTCAGCTCCATGTCAAGGTAGCCTTCTCTCTCCTCTCCTATTCCCCAGGCAGCAGCTCAGTACCAACCATTCCCCAAGAATGGAAGAGACGCAGCTGTTTAAACCATTGCATGTGGCTCTGGTCCCCTGATACTCACCAGACTTCCTGTCCATTTTCTCTTGCAGGAGCTGAAAGTCAGCTAATACTGCCTGCTTTTCATCCCAGTAAGCCATCCTACTTGCTATCATGTGTTCCATTTTGTTTCTATCCATAGAGTTGACTTTTCAAAAATTTAAAAACAAAGAAATCTGTGTTTAAAACAGAGATAATAGGGGATTTCCACATGAACTCACTATCCCATAGTATTCAGGAATCCTTCACTCGGTTCTCAGTCACTTCTCAGAAATATGGTTTCTCTCTTTCATTCCATCAAATATTCTCTGAACAGGATCAACTATGATTCCACCTGTCAGCAAACTTAATGGACACTTTTCTGTTTTCAGAAAAAAGTATCCACAGATCTAGTTGCTCATCTTTACACCAATATCACATGGACTTGATTACTGTTAACCTTATGTCTTTTTTTCTAAAAGATTTTATTTATTTATTTATTTGAGAGAGAGAATAAATATAAATTTTATTTATTTAGAATGAGAGAGAGAGAGTGAGCATGAGAGAGAGGTCAGGGGAGAAGCAGACTTCCCACCAAGTAGGGAGCCCGATGTGGGACTCCATCCAGGGACTCTGGGATCATGACCTGAGCTGTAGGCTGTTGCATAACCAACTGAGCCACCACCGAAGTGTCCCAGTAACCTTAAATCTTGAAATCAGTGTTAGCCTTACAACTTTGTTGTTCTTTTCATGTTTGTTTCAGCTATTTTAGGTTCTTTACATGTCTAAATGAATTTGAGAAATAGATTTCTAATCTCTACAAAAAAGTTGAGTGGGATCGTGGTTGGTATTCCATTTTTGGAGAAGAGAGAATAGAGCCCTTAACAATATTAAGTCTTCTGGGGCGCCTGGGTGGCTCAGTGGGCTAAAGCTTCTGCCTTCGGCTCAGGTCATGATCCCAGGGTCCTGGGATCGAGCCCCGCATCGGGCTCTCTGCTCAGCAGGGAGCCTGCTTCCCTTCTTCTCTCTCTGTCTGCCTCTCTGCCTACTTGTGATCTCTGTCTGTCAAATAAATAGATAAAATCTTTAAAAAAAAAAACAATATTAACTCTTCTTACTTATGAATAAAATATACTGCTCTACTTATTTCAGTCTTATTCAATTTCTCTTAGCAATATTTGGTAATTTTCAGTGGACAGGTCTTCCTCTTCTTTTATCAGATATATCCCTAATTTACATTTGTTCTTACTAAAATTACTATCATTTTTTAAAACATCAATTTCTAATTATTCACTGCTAGTATGTAAAAGTACAATTGATTTTGTACATTAATCTTGGATCCTGCAACCTTGCTGCACTCATTTATTAACTATAAAGAAAGCTCTTTGGGTTAGTGTGGATTCTCCAGGGCTTTCTATATTCAAGATCATATTATATGCAAATAGACACCACAATTTTACTCCCTCCTTTCCAATCTGCATGCTTTTTATATCTTTTTCTTGACTAACTGCTCTGGCTAGAATTTACAGTACAATACCTAATAGAAGTGGCAAGAGTGGATATCCCTGTTTAATCCTGATCTCAGGGGGAAAGCTTTCAGTCTCTCACTATTAAGTCTGATGTTAGCTGTGGTTTTCATAGATGCCCGTTATCAGGTCAAGCAGCTTACTTCTATTTTCTCATTTTCTTACAGTTTTTAATCAGGAACATGTGCTGGATTTTGTAAAAAATTTTTTTCCACATCTATTGAATTGATCATATTATTTTTATTCTTTAGTTTGTTAATACAATAAATTATATTGACTGTTAAATGCAAGTCAAACCTTGAATTCCTAAGAGAAACTCTACTTGGTCATGATGTATTATCCTTTTTCTTTATTACTATAATTGACTGCTAAAATTTTGTTTAGAGTTTTTACATCTGTGTTTACAGTTGATAGCTGTAGTTTGTAGTTGATAGTTGATAGTTGTAATTGTAGCTGTAGTTTTATTTTCTTTCAGTGCCTTTGTCTGGTTTGGGTATGAGGGTAGAGTTAACCTTATAGAAAGAGTTAGGAAATATTCTCCCTTCTTTTCAATTTTCTGGAAGTGTTTCAATGGAATTGTTGTATTTTTTTCCCTTGGCCATTAGGTATAATTTAACAATGAAGCCACTCAGGCTTGGAGATTTCTTTGTGTAAAGTTTTTAACTAATTCAATTTCTACTTCAATTTTAATAGACATAGGCCTATTCAGGTTATTTATTGTTTCTTAAGTGTATTAATTTCTGTTTTTTAAGAAATTTATGTTTTGTCTAATACATTGAGTTTATTGGCATAATTTTTTATAATACCTTATATTCTGTAAAATCTGAAGTAAAATAATAATCCCTTATTATTCTGTAAAATCTATTATTCCTGGTATTGATAATTTGTGTGGTTTCTCTATTCTTTATTTCTCTGTCTTGATACTTACCAATTTTATTACGGATCTTCTCAACGAAACAAGTTCAGTTTCATTGATTTTCTCTATTGTTTTTCTGTTTTCTATTTCATTTATTTCTGCACTGACTTTTTTCTGATTCTTTTAGCTTCCTTTGCTCTTTTTTTCTAGTTTCTTAAAGTAAAACTGAGGTGACCGATTTGAGCTCTATTTTTCCCTACCATCTGTGTTCAGTGCTATAAATTTTCCCGTAAGTACTGCTTTAGTGACATCCCACAAATTTTGACACGCTGAATTTTCATTTTCATTCAGTTCAAAACACTTTTTAAAATCACTTTTGATTTCTTCTTTCATCCATGGTTTAAGTGTGTGTGCTATTTAGTTTCAAATATTTAGGAATATCTCTATGTTATTAATGTCTAATTCATCTGTATTGTAGTCAGGGAATATAATTTGTGAGACTTAAATACCTTTAAATTTATCGAGATTTAAATATTATGGCCCAATATGTGGTCTATGTTGGTAAATGTTCTGTGTTCATTTGAAAAGAATGTGTATTTTGCTGTTGGTGTAGCACTCCATAAATGTTAATTAAGTCAAATCAGTTATAGCTTGCTAAAATGTTCTATATTCTTACCAATATTCTCTGTACTTGTTCTGCCAGTCATTCAGAGAAGTATTGAAATTTCTGACTCTAATTGTGGATTAGTCTATTTATTTCTCCTTGCAGCTCTACCAGTAACTGCTTATATATTTTGAAGTTCTGTTATTTGGGCATAAATATTTAGTCCTCTTGACACACTGACCCCTTAATCATTATGAAATTGCCATTCATATAGTAATAATATTCTTTGTTCTAAATTCTACTCTGATATTGATATAACCATTTCAGATTTCTTTTTAGTAGTATTAGCACGGTACATTTGATCCTCATTATCCATAGATTCTATCTGTGCAAATTCACCTACTAGCTACGATTGATTTTTAACCCCCAAATCAATACCTGTGGTGCTTCTGTGGTCATTCACGGACATGCTCCTACTAGCAAAAAACTGGAGTCACTGACACATTTTCCCAGCTGAGGTACAATAAAATGATGTTCTTCCTTCTTGTTTAAGTTCATGCAGAGAAGCCCAGGGACAGACATGGGAGAGGAAAGGGCAGGGCAGTGCAAGATGCTCCAGCTCTGGGACTGACTGGACAGGCTTGAACCCTGCTTCTCACATGTTAATGGGGTGGCCTTGGGCAGTCCCTTCTGAACCTTATTTTCTTTTGTAAAAGAAATAGAATCTACCAGAATGACTTATTTTTAGTATTTAAGATTATAATCTCTGTGAGATATACATGTATGTATTTCACTTAGGAGCAATAGTTTAGTGTTCACTAATATAGTGTCCATGAAAACTTTATACAGCATAGCTACCATGGATAATGAGAATCAACCGTATATCTTGATCCTTTCTTTACTATTTTTACTTTTTTTGTATTTGAAGTATTAAAATGTGTTTCCTGTTCACAGCATAAGATTAGGTTTCATCTTTTTTAAAAATAATACTTGACAATCTCTGCATTCTCTTTAAAGTTGTTTAGACCATTTATATTTATTTTTATGACCAGGACTAAAACTACACTTTATTACATGTTTACCATTTTACTCATGCATTCTTCATTTCCTTTCCTCTCTTTTTATGCCTTCTTTTGGATTAATTACAAGTTTTTGTGATTCCATTTTACCTCCTCTGTTAGCTTATTGCTGTAATTCTGTTTTGATATTTAGTGCTTGCTTACATCTTTAATTTATCATAGTCTACCTACAAGTGACTCCATAACTCTTCACACATAGTATAAGAGCATACTTATAATAGTATAATAGTTTATAATAGTATAGTATAATAGTATATTTCTCCACTCCCAATGTCCAAATGCACCCCAAATGGTACATTTGCCATTATACATTTTAATTTTAATTTTACTTCTTTATTGAAGTTCACTTTATTTAACATATACCATATTATTAGTCACTGGGGTAGAATTTAGTGATTCATCAGTTGCCTACAACACCTAGTACTCATTTCATCAAGTTCCCTCCTTACTGCCCATCTCCAAGTTACCCCTTCTCCCCACCCATCTTCTCTCTAGCAACCCTCAGTTTGTGTCCTAGATTAACATCTCTTCTGGCTTGCCTTCCTCTCAATTTTCATCTTATTTTATTTTTCCTCCCCTTCCCTTATGTTCATCTGTTTTATTTCTTAAATTCCACATATGCATGAAATCATACTGTATTTGTCATTCTCTGACTTACTTATTTTGCTTAGCATAATAACCTCTAGTTCCATCCATGTCACTGCAAATGGCAGGATTTCATTCTTTTTGATGACTGAGTAATATTCCATTGTATGTATATGTATGTGCATGTATACATACATAGATGCATATGTACATACATATGTGTGTATGTATACACACACACACTGCATCTTTATCCATTCTATTTAAATTCATCTGTTGATGGGCATTTAGGCTCTTTCCATATTTTGGCTGTTGTGGACATTGCTGCTATAAACATTCGGGTACATATATTTTAAATGAGAAACTACATTGTTTTTATTTTTGTTTCATTTGCTATAGTTTAAAGATATTTAAATAGTCAGAAAAAGTTATATATTTATATATGCAGTTATCATTTCTTGCGTCCTTCACTCCCTTTTATAGATCCACATTTCCATCTGATACTATTTTCCTTCTTCCTAAAGAAATTTGTTTAATATTTTTCATAGTGTGGTCTGTTGGTAATGAAATCTTTTAGCTTTACTATAGGAATGATTATTTTGCTTTCATTTTGAAAGAAACTTCTGCTGGGTATAGAATGCTAACTTGACAGATTTCTTTCTTTCTTTCTACTACTCCACTATTTTCTCACTTAAGAGTTTCTGACAAGAAATACACTGTCATCCTTATTTTTTCCTACTTTATGTATCATTTTTCCCTTGTTGTTTTTTAAATATTTTATTACAGATTTTGAACAATTTGATTGTAATTTGCCTTGGTGTAGTTTTCCCCATGTTTTTCGTGCTTGGGGCCCACCAGCTGTCTTTGATCTGTGAGTTTGTAGTTTTCATCAAATTTAGCACAATCTGATCTATTATTTCTCAAATAATTTTTCTGTTTCACCTTTCACTCCTCTACTTTGGAGACTCTAATTACACATATATTGGGCCATGTGACATTGTCACTGATCACTGGTGCTCATTTAAAAAAGTTCTCTTTTATATTTGTGTTTCATTTTTCATAGCTCCTATTGCTACATCTTCAAGTTCACTAATATTTTCTTTAGCAATGTCTAATCTGCCATTTTTTCTATCTGCTATATTCTTGATCTCACACACTGTAGTTTCTATTCCTAGTATTTGACTTGGGTCTTTAAAACATCTTCCATATTTCTACTTAATTTTCTGAGTATTTTATAATATATGAGCACATAATAATAAATGCAATTATAATATCTGTTTTTACCTTTATCTGCTAATTCTACAACTGGATTAGTTCTGACTGACTGGTTGACCTCATCATTATGGGTCATATTCTCCTTTGTGTGCCTAGGAATTTTTTATTGCTATCAGACATTGTTATTTTTATGTTGTTGAGAACTGGATATTTTTGCAGCCCCATCAACTTTTCCTTTTTGCAGTCCTAAAGACTCTTAAACTCAGTTCTCCATCACAGTTAAATGAGTTGGAAACAGTTCAATCTTTTTGAGTCTTCTTTTAAGACTAGTTGGGTAGGGGGGCACCTGGGTGGGTCAGTGGGTTAAAGTCTCTGCCTTCGGCTTGGGTCATGATCTCAGAGTCCTGGGATAGAGCCCCACACCAGGCTTTCTGCTCAGCAGGGAGCCTGCTTCCCTTCTTCTCTCTCCTTCTGTCTGCCTTTCTGCCTACTTATGATCTCTGTCTGTCAAATAAATAAATAAAATCTTTAAAAAAAAAAAGACTAGTTTGGTAGAACTAGGGCAGTGGTTTATCTAGGGACTGAGACAGAGCCCTTCTGCATAGACTACTCAATGTCCTGTGAACAGTTTTTTTCATCTGGGTGGTGGAACAGGTACTATTTCCAGCACTTTGTGAATGGTGGGCCCTGACAGCACTGATCCTTTCTCTCATAGTTTCCCTGGCTTAGCACAGTTTCCTCATAGATATATGCTGATTACGTCTTGGTCTACTACTCAAGAGGAGACCCTGCATCCTCTGGGGTTTTCTTTCTGTGCAGCCTTCTCCTCTCAAGGCTCTGTCCTTCAAACTCCAGCCACTTCGGTCATCCAGACTCTCATACCACATCCTCACATCAGGAAGCTCACTGTGCTCTACTTTGTTACTCCTCCCTGTGCCAAAGTCTGGAACCTCTCTCCAGCCAGTAAGCTGGGGCTCAACTCCTCGTTTGCTATTCTCATGGATCACTTTCCTTGGTTTTCCAGTGTTTGGCATCTTGCAAACTTTTGTTCTTTTAAACTGTTTCTGGCAGGTTGATAAATCCTGCCCTCATTATTTTAGGTTGGTCATAAGTAGAAGCCCAGCTTTATCCTTTAGACATAAAAATCCAACTATATCTATTATTTAACCCCTCTGATGTGTCCCTTAGGATATAAACCAAAATTGCACAACATAGTCTAAAGGAACCTCCATGATCTTCCCCTGTTTACCTTTCAGCTTTGCCAGTGGCATTCATCCTCTCCTTTCTTCATACTTCCACCCTGACTTCATCTCAGTTTTCAAGTGCCCTAGTCTTCTGCCAGCTTTGGAGTTTTCCCCATGCTTCCACCCTCAGGGGCTGCCCTGCTGCATGCCAGCTTTAAGACCAAAAATTAAATTTTGCCTCTGCAGAGAAATTGTCACCAACACCCTGGTCTTCTCCTTCCATGCCTTTTGTTTCAGTCACAGCAAAATAAATAAAGTTACCCAAAATAGAAACTCCGGTATCTCTCCTTGTCACGTCCTTGTCCTTGCTAGTCCCTCTGCTAGAACTCTCTTTGTGCTTTGTCTGCTCAGATAGTTCCTATTTGTACTTTAAGAATCAAGGCAAGATCAACACCTCTTGAAAATTTTTCACTCTCTCATTTTCCTCCCCAATCTGAGTTACGTATCTCTCCTCCATGCTTTCTTATTACCCTCTCGATACCTCTGCTACAGTGCTTTTCAAACTCTATTGCAAGAATTTGTTTTCTTGTCGTTCTCTATAACTGGATGTAGAATTGGGGTTTATGTGGTTCTTCTATGCATTTCCAGAGCCTAGCAGAGTATCTACCTTTTTTTCAGTGATTTGCTCGCTCGCTCGCTCTTTTTTCTTTTTTCTTTTTACTGTTGAATAAATGGCTGTACAAGTCTCTTGGCCCTGCTAAATACCGAGATGAGGATGTGTGGACACTGGCACTTCACAGGGAGAGCTCTGCCCTTGGAAAAAGGAGTTACATTAATCAAGCAGAACAAATCATATTGGATGCTATGGCCAATGCAATTAAGCCTTTGTCAAACTGCCTGACTTTGGCTCAAGATGAGAACATTGATGAAATGCCTCTCAACTGCCTGGGTTGGGGTCTGCTGAAATGGGCAATTACTGCAGTGAACAATCCATTACTTGTACTGTCAACAGTATGTTGTTTTTTTTTTTTCCCTCTCTAAATGCAGAATGAAGTGGAAAATGCTATGGGAACTCAGTGGCATTTAATTTACTGATATGATGTGGTAGGAGCCATTCTTTAACTTGACTGTGACAGCAAGAGTGTGGGGATAAGCATGAGGTTGGAATGCATTGGGAAAGCTGTTTTAAACATCCTGTGCCTCACTCTTCCCATATGTAAAATTAGACTGATGGAAGAGAATGCTTGTCACACCATGGTGGTTACTATGGTGATCAATGACTGAGATGAAACGTTGTACTGCTCCTGGCCATACCAATTTCTTTCAATTCTGCTTGTTATTCCATAGAGGGAGAAATGACTGGCAGGTCTCATTTTCTTCTTTGAACTGGGAAAGTTGCTAGCAAGGCATGGCTTAGAAAGGCCATCATACTGGCATTTTGTGCAGATAACCCAGGGCTACTGTGCTGGAATATTCACTCCCAGTGAAGACCTGGGTTGCCCAACCTCTCCAAATTGTGGTGCACATATCGTGTGTGTGGCACACTGGGGTGAATCGAAGAGTTGGGACCTGACCTGGGACTTTATCTGCCCCAGGTCCTGCCTGGTTGCTCCAAGGGTCAACGAGGCAATGAGGTCAGGATCTTGGGTACTTCTGACCCAGTCATGGAAAACCAGTCAGGAAGCCCTGCTGTGGGCTCACTTAATCACTTGGCCACTACAGTGGCTGTGTATCTAGCTAGAGGCTACCAATAAATACCATCAGATGAACTTCAGCCATGCTACAAGCATGGCTCATTAGGGAGGTCATTGTTGGGGGCAAGATGGCTGGCACCAGATAATATTGTTGCAGAACTCTTGTACTATAAAGACAACTAGTTCTTCTCTGTGGGCCAGAGTTGCAAAAACAGAACTCATTCTTGGCTAACGTAAGCAAAAGAGACATATATGAAAGACTGTTAGGCACTTACAGAGTCTCTGGGATGGCACAGTCATTCTTGGAGACTCTATCAGTGCCAAGCCCACCCATGAGGCCTCCCTGGTGCATATCCCATTGCCACAGGAAATGGACACTCTCCAGAATGAGTCTGGACATACTGATGACCGGGCACTGGACACCAGAAGTCTACCCTGCACCCACAGATGACTGGTTATTAGACACCACAAGTTTACCCTGAATGCACTGATGACTAAGCCCCACACACCAGAAGTTTATCTACACCCACTGATGACCGGCACTTGACACCACCAGATGTCCACCCTGCTGCCCCCTGAAAAGCTAGTTGTTTCACCACTACCTTCTCTCCCAAAAAGGATCTACAATGGCCCCTCATGTCTGTATTCTGAATGGAAGTCACATCATATGCAGGTATGCCTACTCCCAGCATCTAGATCGCATGTCTATTCCCAACATCTGGGTCACGTGTCTGCGCTTACTACAAGGTGAGCTGGACCAGCAGGATCAACCTTCTATCATGGTGAGGCAGGATTCACACAAGGGATACCAGCCCCATGTAAGGACGGGGATCCAAATCAGCGTGGGGGCCACAGCATGACTAGCCCATTGCACTCTGCAAAGTCACATCATTGTCTTCCACCATAAACTAGTCCCTGCTGGTATCTTCCAGGCCAGGGATGCCATTGTCGTTCTCCCAGTCATTGGTACAGAAACCTGGCAAGTGGACTTGGTTCCTTGGTTTCCCTGAGCATCAGCCCATTTCCAAGTCATAACCATTCTGCCTCCTAAATATCCCGTCATTTGTCTCAATTCGGAAGCCCCATTCCTCGGGTCTGGGCCCCTCTGATCTGTCACACGGGGACAGCAACACCACTCTAATGGCTCCCAGTTTTGGGCTGCCCCACACCAATTCTTCCTCCCTACCATGCATGGTGATATTTGATAAAGTGTTGTCCCTCTTGTGTAAAATCCCTCAGTGAGTTCCCATGGCTTTCATGAGAGAATTCAACCCCCTAGATTCTTCAGTAATAATTTATTTTTACTTTTTGGACTTTTGTGCACTGAGCACTGCGGTGATATTCTTCTTCTTTAACAGAAGAATAGAAATAGCTACATGAACTGAATACACACTAGATATGCCACGTGAGACAGTCCTCACACAATGCCCCAGAGGTAAGTGCCATTTTACAGAGGGAGAAACTGAGGCAAGCAAAACCAATGGCAGCCCAGCCTCCAAACACAGGTCTCAAGCTCATGCCTTCAGCCAGACCTGTGTTCACTCTGTGTTCACCCTGTCTTCACTGAACTGCTGCAAGCATAAGACATGCTTTCTGTCACTTGTTTGACTATTCCTTTCCTTCTTCCTGCTTCAAATGGTGCCCTTCCTTGTTCCCCGACCCAAGTGTTACTTTGCTGTTTAGTCTGGGATCAACCTCCTCTGAGGAGGATCTCCCAATCTCCCCCATCACCAATGTCCTACCCTGGACTCTCCTCCACCAGCACTCAAAGCCTCCCTGCCTGGCAGCATTGCCTCTCTGCCAGTGTGTGGGAGCTGAGAGCAGGAACAGGGTCCTGTTTTGTCAGTGAGCATGCTGATGGAAGCGGTCCTCTAAAACACTCAGAATGTTCATGTCACATTCCGGGACACCTGAATGGTCTCAGAAGTCCTTGCTGCCGCATGCAAGCCCAAACCAGCGGCAGCATGGGAACGTGCAGGCCAACTTCCCCAGAATAGGTGGGAGGGCGGACATCATTCTCCCACCCTCTAGTCCCATCAGCCATGACTTGGGAGAAAATATGGCCCCTGCTGTGCTAAGTATTATCTTGACTTTTCACACTTGAGAAGGCGCCTTCTGGAGCACTTCTAATGGGCCATCTCCTGGCCGGCTAGTTTCTAAAAAAAATCGTGTATTTTATTGCTCCAGAGAGTCGACACTTTTTGTCCTTTAAGCCTTACTCTGAGGAGAAGAGAGATGATTTCTGAGAGAGTAAGCTTGGGGTTGGAGCTGGAATTCTGTCATTTAAATGAAATTCAGAGTCACAGCTTACTGTCCTGGGTTCCTGTGCTACACAGTGACATTGTCGCTGGCTCCACAGTCTGGGAAGGCGACTGGTGTGGGTTTTGAGGGGTGCCATGAGCCACACTTCAGCAGTTCCTAATAGCTCAGGGCTAAGCTTCCAAGCCAGACGTGCTGACCTTCTTTATGCCTGTAAGATCTGCCCCATAATTTGTCTACATCTCACACTGTCCTCAGATCAACTGGATTTCCCCTAAACTACATCAGCCTGGCTATTGATAAAGCTGGCCTAAACGTGAAGGGTCAATGACCATCACTGCTTCCAGCCTCAAAGCCTTTCCGAGAAGGAGCAGGCTGGCTCCGTCTGGTGAGCAGCTGCCTAGCTGGGGAGCCCCTCAGTGCCCGACACGTGGAGGGCCTGCGCAATAGGCCCAGATACTGGTGTCAGTGGGTTAATCCTAGGGGTCCATGCAGTCCTCTTGCTACAGTGAAGTGTATCAATATTTGAGAATTCTCTAATCCATTTCAGTTGCCAGGACAGGGTAACATAAGTTAATGTATTTCCTGGAGATTAGCAAAAGCTTATGATCATGATAGGCAAATATAACTTGCCCCATCATGGACTGCTTGAAACCTGGGTCAACAAGTTTCTCATGAGAACCCCTTGTTAAATTTTCCTACAGAGTGAGACCTCAGGGGCTGCACATACCTGTGGGGACGGTGCCCCGGGCTTGGCTGGTGGCCGGCTGGGCTGTGTGCCGCAGGCAAGTGGCCATCAGGGGAGAGGCCGTCTGGTGCTGGGCCTGGGGTGTGGTGAGGGGAAGGGCCGGCCTTGTGGCAGTGGCTGGGCTGCTCAGACTTCCACCACCTGGGTGGATGGTTGTGGCCATCCCTTTGGCCAGCGGAGAACCTCCAACAACATTATTCCGGGGTGGCCCAGCCCCTCCTACAGGAGCCCTGAGGAAATAAAACAGAATCATTCAGGTGAGGTCACAGAGGAAACCATACAATACAATCCATTAATAAAGGTCCACGCTTACCTCCTGGCTTTGAGAGATGAAGGCCACACAGCCCAGGGCACAAATACTAAAACAATGCCAAGACAATCCTGTAGGTAAAGGATGCCCAGAGCTCAAGCCTGGCAGCGGGGCAACCTTTATGAAACCTTCATGGGGGCAAATTTTCAATGTAAATAGGTAAGAAACAGCAAAAGAACCCAAAGAACCAATACCAATCAAATATTTTGTACCAGAGCTACTGCCCTGATTCATTCTAATAAATAGCTGTGTCTGTCCCCACACACATCCAGAAAGAGTGGATGACTCAGCCACATCCCACAAGGCTTGGATGTATCTGGCACATGGTGGGAAGCAGTGGCAAGCACCCATTCCCCTCCAGACACGGCCACCTTCTCATTTCCGCCAGCCTCTGGGAAAGGGCGCAGACCACGTTCTGCTGACAGATGTCAGGGAACATGTAGTTTCATACCAGAAATAGATGCCCTTTCACCCCAAGTTTCCAGATGAAACCAGTTTCCAGCATTTAAGAAATGGAAGAGGAACACAACTCTGAAAATGGGTTGTAGCCCTTTGACCTCCATGTACTTGCTCCAAACTTGTGCACTGGTGGTGAGTGTGCCCCACACAGCAGAATATGGGGACTTGAAGTTTCTGTGGGTTCAGTTTTAGGGATCAAATGTCTGCCATTTGTCCAAGAGCTGGGTAAAGTCCCCTTCTGAGCTCTCAGAATCTTGGTCATGAGACACCAGAAGCCATGCGAGCATGAGAAGAGGTACTGCCAGGTGGTTCACCAGGTCGGGGAGCCATACCCCGTGCAGCTTGGTACCGCTGGACCAGAACTTTAGTCAGGGATGGGCTGCGCCCCACTAAATCAGGGTTTCTGAAGAACCGCCATAGGAAGAAGGGCCTCCTGGAAAAGGACTCAGCTGTCCAGGGACCACAGGCAGAGCCTTCCTTTCTCAGCCCCTAGAACTACCTTGAAATTCACCTGTAGCAAGGCACCTTGTCAGTGGACCAGCCAAAACCATGACTATTTTAAAAGATTTATTTATTTGAGAGAGAGGGAATGAGTGGGAGGGGCAGAGGGAGAAGGAGAGAGAATCTCAAGCAGACTATGTGCTGAGCATGAAGCCTGACACAGGGCTCGTACTCATGACCCTGAGATCATGACCTGAGCCAAAACGAAGAGTCAGATGCTCAAATGATTGCACCACTGATTTTTTTTCTTTTTAAATCACATCTGTTACCTATTGAACTCACTTTTACCCTAGGAAACAAATTGTAAAGCTTGAACAAAGCGGACTCACAAATTATGGGCCTTTCCAGCAAGGGTCCAATGACATACAAGGAAGCCCATCACAGGGCCAGCAGCACTCCTCGGGGTGCTTTGAAAAGTATGAATCAGTCGAGTCATCAGTGCAAGTCTAGGCATTATTTAATTGTCTTCCTCTCAGTCTTGTCCCAGAGAGAGCAGAAACCTAGGGCCATGTCTTCAGCTGATGTGCTTGTGCTGTAGGTAACCCAGAGTTCTGCCCGTGAATGGTTTCCGCAAGGGAGACGGGCAAATAAAATCAGCAGTCGACCCCTCATCTTAGCGGGAAATTCTCAGGCAACTCCAGAGAACTTCTTGATCAAACTTTTAAAATTATATTTTCTGTTTTACAAAAATGACACAACAGGAAATTTGCAAAAATAGGAAAGCACAAGGAAGAAGAACATTTTTAATTACTCCTAATGCCATCACTCAATAACACTTGTTAGCTTTTGAGAATGTTTTTCCTTTGTGTGTATGCATACGTGTGGTTTTTTTTTTTTTAAGATTTTATTTATTTGACAGAGAGAGATCACAAGTGGTCAGAGAGGCAAGCAGAGAGAGAGAGAGGAGGAAGCAGGCTCCCCGCAGAGCAGAGAACCCGATGCGGGACTCGATCCCAGGACCCTGAGATCATGACCTGAGCCGAAGGCAGAGGCCCAACCACTGAGCCACCCAGGTGCCCCCGCATACGTGTGTTTTATGCATAACAGATATACATGTATCTCTCTCTCTCTCTCTCTCTCTCTCCACACACACACACACACACACACACACACCAGCTGTACTCACATGGGACGCACAGGCACAGGGACATGCGTACACACACACACTGGAGAGCTCACTCTCTTGAGAGAATTTCCATTGTCATTTAGTGCCATTGCCCCGACTCCAGCTCATTCTCCTCCCATCTTCTCCCCTCACAGCCATGTCTGCTGAGGGAATGACAAGCAAAACCTAATTCAGAAGGGGAAAAGCTTGCCATGTGGAGCCCTCACCCAAGGGGAACTCTGAGCTCATGTGGCCAAACGCTGTGGGCAGGGGAGCCCTTGCTGACTTCTGGACCGTGTGGTTTTTGGCTTGCTCAGGCCACAGCGTGCTCTCCAGGTGGTAACCCGCTGCAGGGAACGCGGTGGGTGTGCGTTCCTGGGCAGCGACACCAGCCTCACCTGGAGACGGGCGTCACGTAGTTTCCTGGGAACACCCCAGAAAGCCCAGTCCTCAGGGATGTCCCCTTGAACCAGCCATCCTGACACTTCTCTAGGACACGGTACATCTCGCCCTTCCGCAGCTCCAGCTCGTCGTTCTTCTGGGGCTTGTAAGCATATAGCGCCAAGTACCTATGGGAAGAAGAATGGGGCCAAGGATAAATGATGGCTCGAAGGGGTGGGCATATGCCATCTGGCATCACCTAGGTCACAGCTGGGCTCATCTTTGGATGAGTCCCCCCAAAAGGAAGAGCTGATTCCTGCAGGGCTTGTGGCCACCATGCCTGACCTACTCTTCATGATAAATCACTACAGTGGCACAGGGAAGGGGGAGTACCCAGCACTGTGATTGCCCATCTAGAGAACCAGGTCCTGAGAGGTACAAGCAGGGAGGAGGCAGAGCTCGGCCTCTTACTCCTAGAGCCCAGGTCACTCCACAGCCCTATGTTGGCTGACCGGGGCAGGCAGACCCTCAGCACCACCCTCCTGTCCAACAGCTCAGTAAGCCTGTGTGATTCAACCAAAGTCCTGGAGGATGGGCCAGAACTAGATCACAGGTCTTTGGATCCCACCTTCTAAAGCCTGATGCCCCCAGCCAGAGAAAACTCTAGGGAAAACCAATAATGAACCATCCAAGTTTGGGGCTGGATTTTCCTCATTTTATCTAACTAGACCTGGCTTACCTGCCTGGTTCATTGACAGTCTGAGCTAGAGGAGACCCCAAAGGCCTTTTTAAAGAAAAGGCAGTCTAGTTAGGGAATTCTTGGTTGCATCCTTCCTTGCAATATTTGTGCCATGACTTATAATTTAAATTCTACTTTTCTCTTAAGTCTATTTGAAGACAAACCAAGAACAAACTCAGTGGTGTAAATCCTGGCCTAGGGTTTAGAAGCTGTGCCTGTAAGTTAGCCCATGACCCTGGAGGATGCCTCTTTTGTCACATACCTCATGATACCTCAATCTCCAACCCCACAGGGCACTTACTTTGGGATCTTGGGGAAATGGTTTTAAATTGATGGAGAGAACGGTATCAGGCAACCATGTTGCTCACAAGATCCAGGGGGAAAGCTGGTGAGGCTTCAGCTCAATGAGAAACAGCAGATGAATTTTAAAGAAGTGTCATCTCTCGGGTCTCCTACCAGGACGGACGGCTTGGTGGGCATGTTCACCCCTCCCAGGGCCATGGGGATCACAGGTCTGGGGATCTCAGGAAGGCCACCCAGAGCACTCTCCTGAACCTGGGAGAGGTCATCTTTCAGGAGGTGAGTACGGAAATGGGAATAACTCACTAGGGTTCAAGCAAGAAGAAAGGAGGCCCCCTGAAGTCTCAGAGTCCGGCTAAGGAACATGCTACAAAGAATGAGAACTTGTAAAGATGTCCTGTCCCTAGCATAAAGTCAAATAAGGTAAAACAACATAAAAGCTGCCCCCCCACCAACTCCCGACCCTAAACACTGCAGGTGCCTCTGCTTCATTCAATGGAGGCCTTGCCTGGTTAATTTCCTTTGTTTATAGGTCAACCCCCACTCCTCCCTCTTTCCTTAGGGATGAAAGGATGGCTTACATCTTGATTTTTCTCTCTGTTTGAAAAGATAAACACCAATGGCCAGGAAGGATTCAGAGCTTCAGGAAGGATAAAGGAAGCCATCTCTGGAGGGGACCCCCTTGCTTGTCATGGACAGAAAGATTCAGGTTTTTGAAGCAATGCCCAGGTGACAAAGAGAACCAGGGTGTCATCTGTTTTCACATCTGATGACTCGCAGGAGCTCTCTGATGGTGACAGAGGATGACCACAAACAGGAAAGTCATGTGACAATTGCGTTTGTGCCCCAGACCCTGGCTTGCCCTTTAACCTCTCAGGGGCGGCCTCATGTGGGGAGGCAAGGGCAGGATGAACACAAGAGGAAAGGAGAGTCGATGGCTGGGGCTGTGGGAGGCTTGTGAACAACAGCAACGCACGCCTTTTGTGCCTGCTCTCAAGGAAATGTAATTGAAGCATAAATCCTGTTTGCTTGCCTCCTTCTGTCTCTTCATGGGGCGAGAACAATCTCTTTGATTCTGTGAATACACAGCAGCCAGGAGCACAGTGCCAAGCTGGGGGTGACGGCACCTTGGGGTGTGCGTGCACGCAGCACAGACCTCAGCAAACAGTCACATTTCCTTGGTCAGGCAGGGAGGAAGAACACGCTGCCTTTGTTCCCTTCGCCCAGCAGGGGTGACAGGGGCCAGGCTCTCATCCCTGGCTTGGTCAACAAGGGGTGGGCACCGGCATGCACTGTAGCCACGCCTGGAGGCCCCCGGAGAGCAGTAATGCCACCACACGAGGCCCACCACTGGCCTGTGCCCTGCCAGCTGCCTCCTCGGACCCCAGGCCCAGGAAGGGACGATGTCCCACACACCTCGGGCACATCCTCCTCCTCCCTCTGGGCCCCCTGGGTGTCCAAGGACGGGGCCGGCAGGCCAGCACCTGTGTCCTCAAGTGGTGCTCCACAGCTTCCTGCCTGCCTGGGCTCTGCCTGAACAAAGACCCCTTTTCCAAAGGCTGCTTTCATGTGCAGAGGTTCAAGACTGGCCAACCTCCTCAAAGAGGGCATCATGTTGGAGAGTTTAAAGGCCCCACTCTTCCACTCTGATCTCCCCGGTCGCAGGGGATATGAGGACTCCTAAGCCGTTGAGTCCTCCCATGACAGATCATCCTGTCCTCAGCCAGGATCCTGCCACTGGGAAGCCAGTCTAGCTCCAGAGGATTGCGACAGCCCCGGCAGAGAGAGCCCAGTCCAGCCTGGAGGATGGGGACCGCGAGTATGCATCTCCAGCTGGGGTTACCAGCAAACCCCGGCTCAGGGCAGCTCTACACCAATATGTCCCTCGATATGCTAAACTTGCCCCGATGCTCCCCTCTATCTGGAGCTCTCCTCTGTGCCCCTGCTGCCCTCCACTCCCCACTACACTGTACCCTCCACGAGGGTAGAGGTTTTTATCTGTCTTGATCACTACTCTATCCCCAGGATCCAGAATGCGTTTGGCATCGAGTAGACGCCCAATAAATTCTTGTTTTATAAAAGAAGGATAAAACAGGGGCTCTGGTATTGAGATGAAGACGAAGACTGCTGAAGGGAAGTGTGTCTGTGTGTGCCACTGCATGTGTGTGGGCTCATCCTAGAAACAGTTCTGTACAGCCCCAAGGTCTGCCGGCTGACCTCGAACACAAAAACAAGCGCAAACATGTACCAGCTTTCCTCATTGGGGAGGCTGGTATGGAGATGGGACTGTGCCAGGAGGGGATGGGTACCATGGGGAGGCAAGAAAAGGCAGAAAGGACGGGGCTGCAGTGTACTGGTGTCTCAGCAGTGAGGAGAAGAATGAAAAGGAGAAGCAGAGGGTGAACCACAGGACAAGAGAGCAGAGAGACCTGAGTCTGTCCAGGAGGGAGCTGAGCTGTCCTAGAGAACCCAGACAGACAGAAGCTGGCAGAGAAGGCAGTGAGCTGGGGGAGGGAGGGAAACAACCGAGATTTGAGAGGTGAATCAAATAGGGGAGGAGAAACAGGAGTTTGAAAAGCTTCTATTAACATTATTTCCAAACCAGTTTGTCCAGCTTCTGGGGGATCAAGGAGCCCTCTGAACAGGGGCCTGTGGGTGGCCTAGGGAATGGAGCTTTGATGAGGGACTGTCTCTTCACCCCTCCACCTATCTTTGCAGCCCCTGGGACCAGGGTGACTTCTGCGTGCCACCTGCACCGTCCACCTGCTCAGTGGACATTGAAGCTATGGACGGGGGACACCTGCCCAGTCATGCGCAGCCCTCCCAGTGAGCGGACAGACCCCAGGCAAGCCTGTAAGGCTCACGTTGGCTCAGCAGCCCAAGGCACCTGCACTGGCCCACAGCATTCTCAGTGAGTGACGTGCATTAGCACCCAACTTCCACAGTGGGGGAAGCACACTGCAAATCTTAAAGACCAAGCAAGTGTTAGCAAGTGCGATAAATACCCCAGGAGCCATCGGAATTGACAATCATGTTCGAGATCCTGGGGGAGCAGCCATCAAATAATTGAAAGTTAACTGTCTTTTGGGAAGGAGGCGACTCTCATTCCCTGAACATTTGAGGATCTCCATGACATTAAATAGAACAAAGACTTTGCATTCAACTCTTAGCACAAAAAGGGAGTTTCCATCCTTCCCCATCAAAACAACAATGAAGAAAAAAAAAGATTCTTTACATCATAGGCCTCAAGCCACCCTGATTAAGTCTTTTAAGTCAGAAAAGTCTTCTATCAAACTTCCATTGTTATTTCAAAGGAACACAGAATAGTTCCTGATGACAAAAACAGGAAAAAGACCAAACCTGGAGATGAATGTGGCGGGACACCGCTGCCCCGGCTGTCCGACTGGGCTAAGCGTGTGGGTGTACCGAGCCCTGGAGCAGGGGTACCGACACCAGCGCCACAGCCCGCCTGTCACACGCTCTAGCATGGGACCTGCTGACAGACAGCATCACGGCCGTTAGTTTGCGAACAGACAGGCTTGGATCTCGTGCTACCTTGAGTCTCTTCACATGGGAGATCTGGATTCTTAGCTGCGGAAGCTGGTGTTTCCTTCACAGTTTCTGGTCTTCTACTCATTCAACATTCAGTGGACAGGCCTCTTTGGGGGCTAACAGTGTCATTTCCAGGAATGCCATCACCTCCAAGGGACGACACACTCCTCTTCTTCAAAACACGTCTTTAACTCTCAGCTGTACCTCAAAAACTCTAACTGCACCTTCTTTATAAGAGGTCTGTCCGGTAGCCCTAAGAACAGTCATGCCGTGGGCCACCAGCCCGGCCGGACGAGGGCAGGAGCGCAGATGTCAACATCTCACAGGATCTTGCCTAAGCCCCATGTGAACTTGTTGCCAGGGTGAACCTCACATCACAGCTGAGAAAACGAAGGCTCCGAACGGTGAGGATCTGTGTTTCTGCAGCGACTGGGAAGCAGGCGGGGCTCTACGTCCTGCCAATGGGCAGGGCACCACGAGAGGCCGTGGGGGAGGCTGGCGGGCCCCGCCGAGGTCAGGCTGGGCCAGGCTGGGTTCTGGAGCCAGGGAGCTCCTGTGGCCACGGCACGGGGAGGCACTGCTCTGGTCTGCCTCAGGACACTGATGCACGTGCTCTTTCCATCTTTATTTCCAGTTTGTTCTGTGGACGAGTGAGCTCTCCTCTAGTCTCAAAACTTCAAGTCTGGCCTCTAGGTGTGCGTTGCTAGGGGAACTGGAATGTAAATAAATCTGACTTCACCTTGAAAAATCTCTGCCCCTCCCACTTCTTTTTCCTTTGGGTGCCTCAGAGAGAAAAGCAGAAGCAGATGGCTGTGCAGGTCCTCATTTCTGCACGAGGTGTCTGTAGATGTCCCTGGCCCAGGGCTCATGCTGGGGAGGGGCACTGGGAGGGGTGGGGGGATCCGTTTTCTTTAGGGATGGCCCCGCCCACGGCGAGCCAGACACCTCCCGCCCTCCTGGTCCTTGCTCTGCGCACCAACAGCCACAGCAGTGCCACTTCCTCGCTCCCTCTCCGCCCTTGTCCCCTCTGCAGCACACAGCCAGAACGGCCTTGCTGACGGTCTCTGAGCTGGCTGGATACCCCACCCCAGTGCTCAGAGTGCCAGGCCGGTCCTCCTGGAGCCTGCAGGGGCCATGCAGGCTGGCACGGAAGAGGCAGCCCCCATACGGTCCTCATCCTCACGGTTCCCAGGGCCCACGCTCACTTTTTATTGCTTCAGAAGGCCTCTTCAGCTCCACACAGACTTCCACGACAGCTCAGGGTCATCTCAAAAACATGTGTGGGTCAGACAGGGACGGCTCCCGCAGGCCCAGAAGTCACTTCACACACAAAGGTTGGTACTAAAAATACCTTATTGAAGGCAATCGTAGAAGAATGTGGTTCAGAGAGCCTTCTTTCCCACCATCCTGTGGGTTATATGGGGCTTTCAGGTTATACTCCTCCTCCAGCCTGAAGGGGTGAGCCTGAGGGTGGGCGTCAGGCCCCCCACCTCCTCCCCCGGGGTGCTCTTGGACGGAGGGCATGCACATGGAAGCATCCGTCAGCGGTGGCCCCTCAGCCTGGCATCACACACTGTCTGCTTTTACCAGCAGCCTCCTGGACATCTCCAAGGACACTGTCACTCACCCGCATCACTTGCTCATTTCTGTAGCAAGATGTTCACTTGTGTTAATTATCTACAGTTTTCTTCAGCTCTAATCAAGGAGTGAATTGAAGTATTTTAGTGCCTTCATTAATTTCACACCCTTTCTCCTCTATATGGCTTGCTCATGTTTCTTCTAGAATAAGTAAAAGATTCTTTTCAGTTACTCCTGTGAAGCGTTCTGCTCTTGCCCTTTTGGTTACCAGGGTCGCAGCAGCTCAGGTTAGCAAGTTGACTGTACCATTCGACGGATGTCTACAGAATGACGGCCATGTGTGGCCAGGTGGTGGAGGAGACTGCCCCAGGAGCACCCACTCTGGGGAAGGTGGAGACAGCACAGGTGCATGTCAGGGTCTGCAGGGGATGCAATGGGGTCAGGGAAGAAAGCCACTGAAGTCTCCTGTAGGAGGTGGCAGCCGAGCTGGAGAGGAGTGAGCTGATGCCAGCTTGCAGACAAGGCTGACTGCAGGTGCACACTCTTCGGGAGGAGAACAGGGAGCATTTGGGGAAATGTCACGAAGCCATGGAGTGGCCAGCCCTTCACCCAGGACTTCCAGTCCGCAGGCAGCCCCACTCCCTTCGCCCCACCCTCCTGGGCTTTCTCTGGCTCCCATGAAGCAACTCCCAGACCTCACAGGTGGCATACAAGCAGTCACATACTTCAGGAGGCTCTTGGGTTTCCCCCAGGGGTAAACTGTACCCCTCTGTCTGTGGAAGTTTCCTTCCCAGATGGTGAGCTGCGCTCAGGTTTCTGAGCGAGGAGGCTCTCAGAGCCCACAGCTCTGCCTGCCCTTGGCTCACAGGTACGCAGACCCACAGGCACTGGGACAAACAGGGAGCAGCGTCCGGCTTGTGTTGGCCCACCTGACACCTGTGCATCTGCCCCTCCAGCAGGAGAGAGTCCTCAGCACAGCCTCCAAGAGACTGGCTCAGCCCCCTCCCCTCTTCCTGCCCCTTTGGTCCTCACTTCCCTGTCTGGCTCTCAGACGCCTGCATTAAAGTGGAGGGGAGAGTTTTAAGCCCCAGTCTGAGTGGGCCTACTCACAAGCGTACTGTAACGCTGTAGCACTTCCAGATGGACCTTCCCTGACCTGACACTTGTTTTGGTCCCTGGGAGGCACGCTGGCTCATGCAGACGAAACACAGCAAGCCCAATAGCAGGGGTGGACTTTGGGTGGCTTCCCAACACTATAAAAGCTAGCAGGGAGGGCACAGACCCCACAGATCTGAAGACCAGTAGCCACCTCCATGCACTGCATGGGCAAACTGAGACCCCTTTTCTGTGTTTCAGGGCCACTGGGTCCCTGAAAGGCCGTGCCAGCACACACCTTTCTATGCTAGGAGAAGGACGTAAGACCTTCCTGCTACCTAAGGCAGAACTGAGGGGTCCAGTCTTTTAATCACGTGGGCTCGTGACCCAGGCATAGGACCTGACCTGTGGTGGTCAAACCCACGTGCTACGAGGATTACTGAATGAGGGCCGATGGGAGGGACTGCAGCACTGACTGACCTCAGCCCACACCGTGGGGCACTCCCCGAGGCCCCGGGGTCGTTCCCATGTGCAGACCCCCAGCTCCCAGTGGCATACTTGCTGCTGCAGCTGTTTTTTAGAAGGCAGCTCTTCTCACGTTCAGTCTCAAACTTTTGCACGTGACTTGTGTTCGCTTTTGGAATAACAGTCAGATAAAGAGCAACCATGGTTCCCCCAGAGACCTGTTACCATACCCGTGGGACGGCTGACTTGTTGGAGCTAAGGAGGATGGGCAGGCTGGTCCCCTACTTGCTGGGTTGAGGTCAGCCTCATCTTCTCCTCCCTGGGAATCAAATTAAAACTTGTGATTTCAAAGGTCACACTCTCAAAATGGATCCTGTGGAATGCTGTACGGGGTGCCCCTGCCCCGGAGCTAGTTCCACAGCCACAGTGAGCTCACGTTTAACTCTCAACAGACAATCCGGGTCACACCGGTCATGACTCATCTGTTGCTCAGACGTACTTGCCATCTTTTCAACGACATTATCTGACTCATCAGTTTCCCTTCTGTTACTCAGATGAAAATCTCCACCCAAACAGGAACTCTGTGCTCTGGGGGGAGGTGGATGGGGAAGGGGGCAGGGGGCTGGGAACTACAGTGGCCTCCTCACTTTCCAGGGCAGAGCAGGGACAAGAGAAAGAGGTCACTCCATACTTATACCAAATTAAAAAGCCTCCACGACACAGAAGGCCTGGGCATGGCTGAGGCCTCAAGTATATACTCACAGTACTCTTGGACTGCGTTCATAACCTTTGGGTCTCAAAGACAGAGCAGCCTTCTTGGTGGCTGATCTGATGTGTAAGAGTCAGAGGCTTTGGGCTGATACCAGAAGCCCTCTGCACCCTGGATGGGAAACCATTGGCCATCAGAACAAGGAAAAAGTTACTGAAAGAGCCTGTGTGCCAGGCATTCTTGTGGGGGGGACCCCAAAATGAAACACCTGGGCATTGTCCTTGAAGAGCTTCCTGTGTCCTGCCCCTCATTTGGGCAACCACATTAGTGCCTCACAGTCTCCTGGGGATGCTGGTCTGCTTCCTCAGGGATGGGGTCCTGCATCCAGTTTTTCAAGAAGAGCAAAGTCCTTCCCTGTTCCTCCTTGGCCCTCCCAGGTATGAGTGGAAGCCATTGGTGCTTATTAGGACACCAGGTCAGAAGATAGCACCTTCTGTCCAATGATGGTGAAAAGTTGAATTTCAACCTAGAGACACCTAAACATAGCTTACTAATCTATATTCCCTTCAGGAAGCTAGGTAAAAAATAGGTAAGTCTTGATTTCCTTTTGTTTCGTTGGTTGTGGGAATAACGCAGTCACAGCATGGGCAGATAAAGGGAGATGCTCAGGGATTTCCTATCTGCCAAAGCTTCTAGGAAACCTTCTGAAGCTTTGCAACTTACTTTTTCAAGAGGCATTTTTTGGGTTTGTTTGTTTTTGTTTTTCGCTTGGAATACCTTCTGTTTGGCAAAAGGGCAGGTTCTAAGTGTCCTTTTGACCAGCACTGGGGCTGTGGGATGATCTACTTTGCCATATTGTTTGCCAGATTCATATTCTCCACCTCAAAACATTCATTCAAGTAACTGAGCTCATTGCCAAATAAAAGAGTAGAAGGCAGTCTAATTTCTCAGCACACTATTTAAATGGAGAATTTTTAAACGGCACGTAGCTCTTAAGAGCTGTGATTTGACAAGAGCAAATTTTCTAAACAAGATAAGCGTCTCGCTTCCTGGCACTGATTCATCTGGTTCTATTTGGGGATGACGTGCAGCTGCGATGATATAAGTTGCCAGAACCGTGGGGCAGTCGTGGCTGCGAAACACGGAGCTACGTCTGAGCACTGGGTAACTAGCCACTGCCCCGGGCTGACAAGACCGCCTGCCGCTCGGGCCCCCACTGCCCCCTCACCCTGTCCTCCCAGCCCCCCGAGAACATCCCCGTGCTACGGCTGGTGAGCCTTGGCTGGCCAGTGCCTGCGCCCCTCAAAATCTGAATATCCCCCTTCTTATAAATGTCCCGGGGACAGTGACATTGAAAGAACCTGCTAGACTTTTGTTTTCCACACTCTCTTGTCAGCAGTATTGCAGGATGCAACTAAACTGACTAGTTGACTAACTGACTAGTTGACTAACGGACCGGTTGATAACAAATCAGAAATCCTCCAGAAACCATCCGTGTACATGCTAGCAGAGGTGGGAGGGAGGAGCCAAAGGCACAGGACCCCGAAAACAGAAAGGGCAGCTCACACGTTGAGGGGCAGCTGGACTTTGGGAGTGGTGCCTTGCTGTTCAGCCGCTGGGGCGGGTCCGGGCGAGGAAGAGGAGTCCTGGAAACAGACAAGATAGGACAGGAGTGAGTTGACAGGAGGCTCCTGCCCCAGGGAAGAGAAAGGCAAAGTCAGGCTGAAGCCCAGAGGCACCTGTTCTCCCCTCACCGGCCTCACCTTCCAGCCTTCAGAACTCTCAAGTCCCACATGTCTGGGTTTTTTGTTGCTCCTGCATTTGCCAAAGAAGACCCAAACAAAGCACGATGATCTTGCTGAGGGGATTTTTGCACAGAGAATCCTGGAGACCCAGCCGCAAAGCGCAATGCTGTCCCCAACCCCTCACCACCTGCCTTGCCCGTCCTGCCTCAGCCCTCCCCAAGCAGCACCCCTCTTCCTGGGGAGAGGTATTGGATGCCACAGTGAGTGGAACTATGTCCCCCCAAGAGATGCCCAAGCCGTAGTCCCCGATACCTGTGAAGGGAACCTTGTTTGGAATAAGAGTCTCTGAGGATAGTGTTTAAGGTAAGGATCCTGAGATGAGACCACCCTTGATTACAGTGGGCCCTAATCTGGTGCCGAGTGTCCTTCTAAGAGACAGGAGAACAGAGATACCCAGAGGGGAAGAAAGGCCATGTGAAGACGGAGGCTGAGATGGCAGTGAGGCCAGGGATCCAAGCAGCTAGAAGCTGGGAGAGATTCTCCTACAGTCACCAGAAGCGACCAATCCTGCCAACTCCTCGATTTCAGACTTCTGACCTAAGAACTGATAGAGAATCACTTTCTGGTGCTTTGAGCGCCCCCGGTTTGTGGTACGGTTAGAGAAGCCCCAGGAAACTGGTACAGATGGGGGTGTCTAGGGGTGTCAGGAGGCGGGTGGGATCCATGACCCTCAAAGCTGAGGGAGCCAGGGGTCTCCTCCCTTCCTAGAGGGTCGCTTTTAGGCCCCCCAACAAGGGACAAGGATTCTAGAGGGAACTGCATCCAGAGGAACGGGGAACCAGGCAGGCCTAGAATAAGCCTCAGGAGCGGCCCATGCCACCAGGCAGGTGGGGGAGTGGGTTGCGGGGGGCCTGCCCATTGCTCTGACTGGCAGAGATGGACATGACAGCAGGTGTAGTCCTCAGGTGGGTGAAGGTCACTAGAAGCAGAAATCACCAAGATGGAATGAGAGAGGCCCCGGCAGTTGCTCTGGGTCAGCAGGACCACCATACAATGCAAGGGACCCTTTCTTGCTTGCGTGGGGGCTGAGGGCCGCATTTCTCATGAACTCGCTGACCAGTTCTGACCTTGCTCCGCTGATGAGCTCCGTGTGCGAACGGCAGCCTTGCCAGACAGTCAGCTGCCCTCCTCAGCAGACCAGGAAAGGTACAGAGACCACAGCACATCCACACCTCTGAGAAGCCAGAAAGTCTACCTCTTCTTCTTATTTGGACAACGGGGTGCCGGCAGAATGAGAATGTGCAAGCATGTAACTTCCCTCACATCTCCCAGGCAACTCCAAGTCTCACAGGAGTCCCTCCTGTGAGAGACCACTTTGATTTTCAAAGGCAGCCCCTTCATGGATTGCGTCCCTACGGCTGACACACAGACGCCATGTTTCCAGAAAGCTGCGTGGGAGCTAGGCTGAACAGAGAGAGACTTCTTGCTTGCTCGGCACAGCAGCCAGAGGAGACGGACACCACTAAAGGCTCAGGACCATTTCCTTTCAGGAGAGCTGCCGGGGGAGCTCACCACAGCTGGCCAGGACTGTACAGAGCTTCAGGCAGGGACCAGAGGCCCTCCACAGGTGTGGCCTCCCGGCTCCAGGTCCCCCCGGGTGTGGAGGACCTGCAGCTCTCCTTGTATGGCCCTGGGAGAAAGGTCAGGGCCCTTCGTTCACTCCCTAGAGTGGGCGCGGGGCAGGGGTGGTGAGTTCGTGGGAAACGCCCCTCTTGCCCCTCCATGCAGGCAGAACTGTGTGTGATGGGCAGCCAAGGTATAGGGTTGCTGTGGTCGGATGGAGCCTGTTCTTGGTGCTCACTAACCTCTGCTGACCACCTGTCAGGACCGGCTCAGGGCACAAACACAGCCTCTGGCCCCAGTATGGTGCTCATACTGGGGGACAAGCTTTGCACGTGTCATGATAGAGGCAGGGCCACAGGAACACACTGCAGGGACGTCAACCTGGGGGCTGGGGCCAGAGAGGGCCTCTGTGAGCTGCACGCAGGCCTGTGAGGTGTGGTGGTGAGGGTAGGGTGGGTGAGGGAGGAGCAGAGGCCTGCCAGGCAAAGGCTGGGCGAGGCAAGCTTGGCCTGCTTGAAAAGGCTGGGAAGAGGAAAGCCTGGAGGAGGGACAAGCGGGAAGCACCTAAGGATGGTGGAGGCAGGCTGTTCATGGATCCCTGGGCTACCATGAGGGTTCTGATCTTTACCTTGAAGGCAAAGAGAGGCGATGGGAGAAAGGCAGAGGTGAGACCAGACCCATGTCTTACAGGGACCCCACAATGTGGCAGAGCAATTGGCCTCAGGGACAGAAGGAAAACCTTGCTGGCGTCTCCAGGCCCAGGGAAGCAAGTGTTTCTTTCCAAGGGGAAGCCGTCATCAGCCATGCTGACTACTGCCCACAGGACAAGGAAACTGGGGGGTGGGAGGATCCCTTCAATATGGGGACGTAGGCACACCCAGCATGCTTAGAGGGCTGGCGGTGGTAGCTGTGGGATGACTCATGCTCCCTGCCCCTGGCTTCCCAGGACATACAAATGACCTGGGTCTGGTAGGATTCGTATTCTCTGCAGCCGAAACCAAGAGTCGGACCCTTAACCAACTGAGCCAACCAGGCGCTTCCTCTCATTTTAAAAAAGTTTTCCATCATTTTAGTATCAACAAGTGACTATGGTTTTCTGATACATTTTCTAAGTAATATAAAAAGAGTTAACAGGGCTTAATCATTTGAGGACTGTTTTAAGATCACACTGGTTGACGGTGATTCCATGATTCCCTGGATTGTACGCATGCCATCTATGTGGTGATGCCAGGAGTGGACAAGAGAGGACCCTGGGGGTGACCCTTCAGATTGGCTACGGGTGACTGATGGCAGCAGCATGCAGGCAGAAGGCCATCAGCTGAGCCACTGAGACACCTGGTCACTGGCTTAGGTGGAGCCCAAAGCCAGGACCCTGCTTCCACCAACACTCCTCCTGTCCAAATAAACTCTCCTGAAACAGCCAACCAGTCCAAACCAGCCGCTCACATGCCAAGTACTGCTGACCCAGTGTGGGGATTGCTCTGAGTCGTGCTGTACCTGGAAGGCAGTCAGCCCGGGGGCTCTACTCCCCAGGACCCTTGACCAGCTCAAGCCCGAATCCAGCAGGAAGCAACAATGCATGCAGCCAGGAAAGACAGAGAAGATTGATTTCCATCTGCCAGGCAGTGGGGAGGCTGTCTGGGACTGTGCTTGTGGCATTCAGGCTCCAGACCCCATCTTTGTTGGCGTCTGCCAACTCCTGGGGACCAAACATAGGACGCTCCATGCGGCAGAGGGTCAGGAGGCTCAGGGAGGCCTAGGGGGCTACCCGGGTACATGGAGCCACCTGAGACGTGGGTCAGCACCTCAATAAAGCCAGAGGGGAGGGGCCTTCTGACAGGTTTGCTGGAAACCTGGTCTCTAGTTGAAACTCGGTATGTCTAATGCTATAAAGCAAATACAAGGGATCGCACAGCAAACCAGTACTTGGAGCTCCAATGGAGCAGCCTAGAGAGAGCACACTTGTGAAAACGGTTTTTCTCAAAGGTCAAGATGGAAAGTATCGAGGACTAATGTGCCCCAGAGTGTGTGTTCCTGTCTCCCTCCTCTGTGCAATGCAATGCAGAGCCCAAAGCAAAAGGCCTTTCACGGTGTCCACCGAGTAGTGACCATGCCCGTTGGGGCTCGGTTCTCAGGGTCCTAAAAACTGAATAGTGTGACTTTCTGATCAAGATGGGGTTTCCATCCATCCTACTCTGAATCAGATCTTCCTTTTTGTTACTATTGGTAGGAGCTGATGAGAAATGTTGCTGGGGCCAGGGGGTGGATGGGGTGACCCCCACTGACTGCTGAGCTGTGGATGACTGAGGACCACACGCCCAGCAGAGCAGAACGTAACTGATGAGATCTTGGAGCCACTTGAGGAGCCCCAAGAGGCAGCCAGGCCACTGCTACCCGCTGGCAGGTATCATAGCAAGAAGGGGCTCTCCTTTAAGTGATTTTGATTAAAAATTCATGAGCACAGTGCATCCCACCAGGTTCCTCATCATCAGCATCCTCCCAGGGCCTGGGAGGCACAGTGTTCAGTAGAGGCACGGTGTTCAGTGGAGGCACTGCTACACCAGTGGAGGCAACTGCTACACCGTTGCTCCTTGAGCACACGGCACAAACGAAGTTCAGTTTGAGACTGATTTAATGCAACACCAGGGTGTCCTGGGCCTCTTGCCCTCCAGCTCTGACCATGCCAGACTGGGCTTTCTGGGCCTTGGGACTGAGGCCTGGTTCCTCCTAGCCAAGAGCCGCATTGCTGATATTGCTTTGATTTTTAATGGCTTAATTTAAGTGATTCTGGCCTTAAGGGATTAGTGAAGCCTTGGCAGGAGTGAGAGAAATCAGGCAGGGATAAAAATAAGGAAGGAGAAGCCGGTACAGCTGCGTTCAGATAAAAATAATTGGGAGCACAGCCCTCGAAAAGACATTCTTCCCATCTCAGAGGTCAGCAGGTGGACATCTCTACTGTGACTTCAAAGCCCAGCCCAGCCTTGCGCACCATGGAACCACGCCACTGCTCTGTCTCAAGGAAGGTCTGCGGCTCTGATAAAACAGGTTCACGTCATATTCTTCTTGGGTGACTCTAGAAGGGACATGAGCTGGTGTTCAGCCCGGGCAGGTGAGTGCACCCCAGTCTGGGGACGCCAGCCAACACCACCAGGGACCTGGTAGTCCAGCAAGCCCTTTGGGCCTAATGTTCAAAAACCAGAGTCCATGACCTTTGGACAGGAGCCCAGTGTATGTGGGGTCAGCCGGCTGCGGCACAGGTCAGACATGATGCCCCATCAGATGGAACTGACCACGGTGTAAGCAAAGAGCAGGACAGCATGCCAAGGGGCCCAGTGCTGTTGTTCCCTGGAGCCACGCACACACAGTGGCCTCCGAGGATACGTACCTGTTGGGAGGCCGGGGCCAGGCAGACTATGTAGTCCCATAAACAAGGCACACTTCCCCCCTTCCTGGCCTCCTTTTGCCGCCGATAAAAGACAGACCCACCGGGACTGCACAGGTGAGGAGCTCACAAACCCCTGCAGCAGAGAGTCAGTAAAACCTGGACTGTTACTTCTCATGGTGCCCTGTGCCCCGCACATCTTCCTGTGGTTTCTGGCCTCTGCCACTTGGAAGCCCAGTGTCAGGTTCTGGCTGCTGTTCTGTGGCTGTGGATCCCTGATTCTAAATTGTCAGGTTGTTACCAGACACCCGAGGCCCAGAGCTGCATTTTAATGGGGCCCCTGAGCCATACTGGAAAGCGGGCCATTTTATTTTCCTGTCGGGACGAAGAAGAGGGAAAAGGGGGGTCTGCGGTTGGCAGGCCGTATGGGGGCTCCAAGTCGCTTTCCTGGCCATGCTGGCACAGAATAAGACCCTGAGAAAAACATCTCCACGTTTTAATTTTTAATAGGAGTCCAGAAAACACTGTCATCACCCCAAGGAGCCATGAAATGAGCATGTTTTATTCATCACACGTTACCACTCAGGAACATGGAGTGTAAATCAGACCCTTAGGAACGTGCTTCCTAAAGAAAACTTTAGAATGAAACATTTATGGCCTGCTTCTCCTGCTTGGCTCCAAAAAGAGCTGCAGACAGCCTGCAGGGCCAGAGGGCCTAGGGGTGCCTCCCCAGCTCTGGCCCAGGGGACTCGGGCTGGGGAGGCCCAGCAGGGCCAGGCGGTGGGGGTGGGGGTGGAGCTGTGGCTGGGCTGGATGAGCTTACGCTGGCAGCTTGGGGTCAGAGGCTAAGGAGCCTGAACAAGATGCTTGGTCCCAGGAGAGAGAGAGGCCATGCTTCGTACCCACATAACCTCTACTGCTCTCTTGCAGGCACTCGGGAAAGGTGTCTGGCTGCCCAGGATGGAGGCCTCCAGGAGGCCTCCCTTCACCTCCAATGCAGCCCCCTGCTGTTCTCTCTGCAGGAGCTCTGATTCACTCACCAGCATCTGTCTCTAGCATCCAAGCTGCTGACTCCAGGCCTGGGGGTTCAGGCCCCTCACTTCGTTTCCATGGTCTGCTCAGGGGTCAATGGACTCACCCGCAGCTCCAATACGGATGCCCCCTGCTTTCGTGAATGAAGGTTTAATGGCACCCAACTACGCCCATCCATTTGCTGCTTGCTCCCAAGGACAGAAGTAGCTGTGGCAGAGACCATATTGCCCACAAGTCCGAACACTTATTATCTGGCCCTTTCCTGGAAAAGAGTTTGACGACCCCTGCTCTAGGTGGGGTAGGAGGAACCTCCAGCTTCTGCCCTCATCTTACTGGGCCAATATTAGGGATCAAAAAGCCACAGCTGTGCCAAAATATTCATAAGGCATCCCCAGAACATTCTTAAGGGAAAAGGCCAAAAAAAAAAGGTGGGCAGGATATGGGAGAATAGTATCCACAACATGGCTCCAGTTTAGCGAATGAAAATCAGCTTGCTTGATGGTCTTGAGGTAGGAAGGTGCTAGAAGCTCCTGTAGACATAGCTCCTTTCTCTGTGTGTCTTTAAGACCCAAGACATCTTTATCTGGCTTTGCACAAAGTGAACATTAGTCATATCCTAATGACCTGTCTGTTCTGCCTTCAAACAGAAGGTGCCTCCTATATAGGGAGAGGCTACAGAAGGGACAGGCTTTGAGAAACTCTTCTGTTCAACTCTAAGTCAGTGTGTCTGTCCATCCATCCATGCCTCTGCGAGCCCCCTGCATAGAGGCTCTGTGCCAGGCACCAAGGATGCAAAAGGGACAAACAGACCTGTGTTAGTGAAGCTCACAGGCTGTGGTGCCATTAAGAGAGCTGGTGGCTATCCCAGCCTGGCTGTGCAAGCTCAGGGTACAGGAGGAAGGCTGGTCAGGGGAGACCACAGGAGTCTCCTACCCCTCACTGGGTCTAGACGATGCCTGGGGGTGAGGTGTACTCTGGGAAGTGTCTGGGGCTGGATGGGGCAGTGGGTGAAACAGCTAGGAGATCAGGGAGGAGGTGGGAAGGTTCTGAACATCCCATGACCCTCCTGCCAAGAAACCATGAGTCTTGAGGGGACATGGAAGACCCTGAAGGAAGCTGACCTCAGTGAGCGTTGTTGCCTGTTCTTTCCTCCTTTCGTCTTGTTCCCTTCTAGAAGCAATGTCACCCTTCCTCCTCTGACCTGCCATGCCCTTCCCTTGGGCTCATCTGTCGTGCTTCCTACTTTCTAGCCTCCATGGCATGGATCTATGTTCTGGTCTCCTGGTGGGCTGGGTGGGTCCTAGACTCTGGGGTCCATGAACTTGGGGTCCTGAACCAGGTTCTCTGAACCTGGCATGGGCTGCTGCTGTAACAAAAGTTCACCAAACTTGAGAGGATGGACTGGGGGAACCAGCAGCTCACCTGCATTCCTGGACCAGCATGTGCCTACCCAGAGCTCGTGGGCACTCAGCAGGGACCTTCCCTTCTCTGTCCCTCCCTCACCCAACAACAGATGGCCTGAGGCACAGACAGAAACTGTGGCTGCAATTCCTGTCTTGTCATAGCAGCAAGAGAAGCCTGGTTGGCACCTGAGACCATGGATGAAAAACCTGGCAGCTGATGAGAACAGCCAGGCCACGGTTCTCTGTCCCCACCTTGAAGGCACAGCTGTATGTCATGGACACAGCAATTCTCAGATTTGCAAAAGAAAGCTCTCCTCACGCAAGGTCCTCAAGGATGGGATTTTTAAATTCATCCCATGTTCCCTTGTTACTGTTTTTTTGGATCCTTTGAAAGGCATGGAGTTCAATGTGTAACTTTCTGAAAATGTTAACAATAAGCAGCAGTTCTCTGACCTGTGGGAGGGGGTGTGCCGGAGCTGGAGCTGGAGGTAGGGGTGGGGGTGGGGGGCCTCCAGGCTGATCGGGAACGCAGATACCATCACTTCCTCCAGGCTGCCCCCAGCGCTGCCTTGGGACAGAAATGAGAGCCAGCCAGCAAGAGCAGCTGGCAGAGTGTCTCCAGCCTGCCCCTGTGATGGCAGGTGGGGCGAGGGGGGCATCTTAAAGATGCCCTGGAAGCTTCCAAGTAGAGTTCTCCTAATTACTTCTCAGATGCAAGAAGGCACTTGAGGGGTGTTCCCTTTGGATATTTTTCCTGCTCAATTTCAAACGCTTCCCCGTCCATGGATTTCAAAGGGCCTTTTCCTAATCTCTGGGGTTTCTGTTTGCTTAAGAGAAGTTGATTTGTAAGCCATCCAGCTCGGACGCTGAGAAACACTCGGGGTCTGGGGAAGGCACCTGTTCCTGGCTGGACGGGGTCAGCCTGCGTGGGGTCCTGGCCCTGCACGGACAGACAGAGCCCGCTGGGGAGCCCTCCCCAGACATGGGGTGTTAGGCCCCACAGAACCTGTGTGCACCCACAGGCAGCCCCACAGCCACTAGCACCAGAATGCTGGCTTCGGGACTTCAAAGGGCCGGCCCTTCCCATTGTCACTATCTGCAGAGTTCTGCCTCTCAAGCTTCCCAGCCTCCGTGTCAACATCTGCCAACAGATGTGGGGGTTCTGGGGCTGTGGGGTCACGGGGGCAGGTCTCCACTCCTCCTTATGGGCAGACTCTGTCTCCCCACCCTCTGCAAGGACAGGGGGCCTCTGCTCTGGTCGCCGCACTTCCTGCCCCTGCCATAGCGACAAGACAGTCCAAGCCAGAGGGCCCCAAGAGTTTTCCCTACAGAAGAGGAGTATCTTAGGTGCTGTGAGTCATGTGGTCTCTGTCATAGCTCCTCGGTATGGCCTGAAAACACTTACAGATGGGGTATAAATGAGCAGGGGTGGCTGTGTTCCACAAAACTGTACCAAAACAGGTAGAGGGCCAGACTTGGCCTGAAGGTGTCTGTTGGTGCCCAGGCAGAGGGTGCCATGGGCCAGAGCCCTGGGCTGCCTGAGATAGACATGCAGAGTGGCCAAGAAGGAAGCCTCTGAGAGTGCGGGGCTGCTTGTTACCGTAGCATAATCTGCCTCACACGGACCAATCCGGGGCACCCCAGACCTACAGGAAGCCATGGAGGTTACTCAGGCACTCTGGGGGGTGACCTAAGCCATTCTCTTGGTTTCCTGTTTGGTCTATGAGGAAATGGTTCTAAAATGCAAGCAATCGTCTCTTAGTTGGATCCAATGATCTCTCTAAGCAAATAACTGGGTTAAAAAAATGGGAGTCAGCCTGCATAGCCTGGTCTCCATCCTCTCCTGTGGTAACCCTCCCTCCCCCAGCAGAAAGGAGACATGTTGAGTGCTGTTTCATTATTTATGAGGAGCTGAGCTGACCTCTGACCTCTCCAAATGGCAGGGAGAAATAATTCATAAGGGTGCAAATGCAAGCAGGGCAGGCCATCTGAGGCTCAGCCAACCATGCGCCCCCGGGAGCCCCTTCGCTGGTCACCTTGCAGCTGTCCCCTCTCTACAGCCCTCAGGGAGCTGCTAACAGAGGGGAGGCCCTGTAGCACTTCGGGCATCACATTGTTAAGTGTGCAAGACCTTTCAGTCCACAGTGCAGAGGACACATACCCCATGCCCACCCTAGAAGAAATCGAACGGGTATGAGCTCTGCCACAGGTCAGGTGCCAGGATACAGGAGTGACTGACACCCAGTTCCCACCCTGAAAGATGCGAGGGTCAGGGAAGTGGCCAGATACACAAATGACAAAGGCCACACCTTCCATGATAAAAGTATGGAAAAAGTCCTACAGGCACAGAGGAAACAGGGGAATGAATTTGGTTGGTGGAAGGGTGTCCTGGAGCCATGGAAACCTCCAGAGGGGAAAAGACCACTTCAGATGGTGCTTTAAAGGGTGAGAAGGAATTAACTACACACTGCAGTGTCTGTGTGTCATGTGGGGGGTTAGGATGCAAGGGGGAAGAGGGTGAGCAAGAAACACAGTCAGGCTGGGCACAGGCAGCCTTCTCGGTGAGGGGGCCAACAAGCCGTGCTGGTGTGAAGCACACAGGGACAGGTCAGGACAGCCAGTGCAGGAGTGGATGGAGCCTAGGAGGGGGAGGCTGGAGAGCCAACCTGGGGCTAAGTCTAAAGGGCTCTGCAGGCCAAGCTAAGGAGCTTGGACTTTATCCTAAGGCAATGCAAAGTCTCCAGAAGCATTTGTGGAAAGATCAGCCTTAATACAGATGGATTCCATAGGAAACCCCAGAAGCAGGGAACTAGGAATCAGTCAATGCCATGTTGCTGAGGGTGCAGAGAAGCCTGAAGCAAGGCAGAGTGGGTGCCACGGAGAGAGGGACTCCATGGACGTGGCTGATATCGAAGTGCTTCACCATGTGCCCAGCCCCTTGCAGGAAAGCTGGGGCTGAGTGACCGGTGCTAGCAAATGACCTGTGCCTCTCTTCCTGCTGGAGGCCGTGTGCCGTAGGCAGCAGAGCTATAAGAGGAAGGAGGCGGGATGCCATGAGCATGCCATTCAGGAGGGTGGCCTGACCCACGGCACCGGCCCTGATGAACGCTCCCTGTGTTCAACCATACAGTGTCAGGAGTTGTTTGTGACTAATGCCATGGGAGAAATGCTTGGGAACTAGAGCTGACACCTGGTTGGAGGCTGAGGTGACAGGGAGAGCAGACTAAGGAGGATACAGGGTCTTAGCTTTGCGAGTTTGGATCAGATGGAATGGAGAGAAAGGAGGTTTGAGGACAGAAGAGAATGGCTGTCCTCTTCTGACATGGATTGGAATGAGGTACCTCTCCAGGGGAAGCCATCAGGCAGCAAGAGGAAAGAATTGATAGTTGAGTAAAGTGTAGGAAGGCAGAGTTTAGACAGTTTGGGGTTTAGTTGTTGGTTAGATGAGAACACCCGGGGGGCAGGCATAGGAGAGAAAGAAAAGCCCAGGTGAACGCTGGTGTTCATGTGGGAGCTGGAGGAAGAAAGTCCAGTGCAGGGGCAAGAGAACTGCTCACAACTTGGAGAAGGGTCCCAGAAACACAGGGAGGAGAGGCTTGCCCACAGCATCCAAAGCTGCTGGATGTCAAGAAGGAGGACACAGAGTGGGGACACAGGTCCTAGCTAGCTGGGTGTGGGCAGCCAGGGAGGAGGTAGTGGTTGGGACTGGAGAGCTGGGCATGTCCACTATGAGAAAGGAGAAGCTGGAAGAGGGAAGAATGAGTGGAATTTGGAGGAAACAGCCACGCTCCTTCCCTGGACAGTTTCACAATACATCTTCCACAGGTCAGTCTGGGAATCTGAGGCCTATGGGCTTGTTATTTAGGTCATTCTCTTTTTGGGGTCCAGAGAAAACATTTCTGTGAGGTGGCCATCCATCCTATGCAAGGTCCCACGATGAGTTTTGTGGGACCTAAGGGACCCACGTTTCCCATACAGAAATTAACTATAGTGGTCTTGGGTGATTGAAGGCAGGAAGAAATAAATGGACTACTGGTAATAATAAGGACAAAAAATAAGAGTAGGAAAGGCCTCCATGGGCAGTACGGAGAAGACAAGCAGGAGAGAGAAGGGCTGACTCCCTTGCACCTGCTCTGCACCTCCAGGAGGGACAGCAAGGCCGGGCAGAGGCAGCCACACGGCCACCTTCCCTCCTGTTCCTGCTTGCTCTGCCTCGTGCCTGTGCCTCTGGTTCTCTAGAACTCATCCCTGGGGTCAACTCTAGAGCCTTTGGGTTCCCACGTGGTGTGCTGAGACCTCATGAGAAGGCTGTGTCCGAGCGCACACTCTACGGTAAGAAAGGCCCACGGATTCCAGAACCTCCCAGGTTCCCCACCGTCCTGCTAAGCTCCAGACCAGGGCAGGACATGGAGTTGGTGCCTTCGAACTTGGGCCAAGGTCAAAGCCTTCTTCCTGTTCTGCTTGAGGACACCCTGCTCCAGACCTGGGCCAACCCTATATGACTGCAGGTTTCTCGTTTTCTCTTCCTCGTGGCCTCTTCTGCCTCTCAGGGCGAGCAGCAAGGGGTCTCAGCCGCAAGCCTCTTTTTGTAAAGGGCCAGAGAATGCGTACTTCAGCTCTGTGTTGTTTCTTTCTCTCCTTTTTGAAAACAACCCTTAAAAACATGCAGATTGTTCTTAGTGCCAGAGCCCTAGAGAAACAGCCCCCGTGGGTGTCACTGGCCAGCCTTGGGCCCAGCATGGCGTCTGGATGCACAGCTGACCCCCCGGAGAGCTTCTAAGAGCTCCACTGGTGATAAGACCCCTTTTTTGGCCCTCTCTCCCCACGCACAGGAGGACGCACCCCCTGCCTGTTGCTGTGACAGCATGCCGGGCCCATGCCTCGGCTTTGATGGGGGAGATAAATACCTCAGGCCTCAGGGAGCCGTGGTCTCTCTGGCAAGGGCATAAGAATGAGGCCTGGGAGCAGACTGGAGCCCAGAGCAGACTGGACCCGGAGCCCAGTGTGGCTTCCAGCATCCCTGCACATGGGCCTGGCTAACACAGCGCACCCACCTTCCCTTTCTGACTTGGGTTTCGCTGATAGGGTGGGCCCTGGGGCCAGAAGGTTAAAAGCCTCCCCTGGTGGCATGACACACCAATTAGGAACCAGGCGGCCAGGATCCCAGCCTACTTCGCATCTCCTCACTGTTGCCCTACCCTGCTTCCAGGCCTCTGGCACAGGCCCTGCACAGAGAGGACCACATTACGTTTCTGTACAAAGCCTCCACACACCACCCTCTGGAGCCCAGCAAAGGGAACAAAATGCTCTGGGATGACCTGTTGTGCCTGACTGTCCCATTTTTAGCACTTAAGTCCCTGTACCCCAGGACTTCCTCAGGGCCAGGTGTGACGGGATGCTGGTCACCCTCTGAGGACTCAGGGCCCAGGTCTAGGCCTGGCCAGTGGTACAGCTCACCATGTGGGGGAAGGGCAGTGGCTGGGGTCTGAGGTACGGGTGCTTCTCATTCCACACAATGAGCCGGGAGGTTCTCAAGGCCCCAGACCCAGGCCGTGCCCCAGACCAGCCACCTCGGCACTGTGGGGCTGGAGCTGTGCTGAGGGCATGTTCCAATCTCCAGGCCTCCAGGTGACAGTGACATGCTGCCAAGGCTGGACCTTACCACCCTGGATTCCGGGCAGGGTCCCTGGATTTCCCTGGTGGGTGCACGAGGCTGGGGAGCACACATAGCCTGGCCTGGATGTCGCTGGGGACAGACCAGTGGGTGGCTGAGAGTCAGGAGCAGTCACAGGCTTATGGGGATGCTCACTGAGCCGGCTTCATTCACAGGAAGTGTGGCTGTGGGCAGCGTGGTTGCCCCCACCCCTTCAACCACCTGTGGCCTTCTACCGCCGCCAGGGGCCAGTGCAGTGCACGGCACAGGGGGAATTTCGGAACAGAGCAGTGGCCAGAATTCATGAGGTCCGGGCGCCAGTGTCCCATCTAACACTCTGGGGCTGGTGATTCCTTCCCTGGTTCTCTGGGCAGCAGAGACAACCAACATAGCCAACAACACACCCACGGAGAAGAGGACAGCTCGTACTCTCATGTCACTGCATAGTTGCTCCATCATTTAACAGATGAGGAAACCAAGGCTCTGGGAGAAGAGATGGGACAGCTTTTCCAGGGTCAAGAGGTACAGGATAGTGTTGAACCTGGCACTCAGTGGCAGCTCTGTAGGTTCAGAAAGGCTCAGCCACTCACCTAAGGTGCACAGCTAGTGAGTGGAAGAGCCCAGGCCTCCACGAGACACCCAAGCCTGCAAGTTGCCAGATCCCAGACTAAGAGAGAACGGGAAGGAGACAGGGGACAGCCTTTACAGAGTCACTCTCTGCAGGGCCTGGTGGCCATGTTCCTTCTTCACCTCCCCAGGCTTGCGGTCAGTCCTGTATGTTTACACAAGAGGAAGCTGAGGGGTTAAGTGACGTCTGTATCCTGGACTCACGTCCATGCTAGTCTTGATGGCTGCAGGGGGAACTGTCAGATGCACACAGAACTGAGACCTTACTTACACCCTCTGGGCCTCAGTTTCCTCATGTGCGAATGAAGATAATTCAAGCTACTGGCTCACTGGCTCTGCTGCCAGTGGGATGCGCCAAGAAGCCCAGAAGAGGGAGGTGAGGTCAAGAGAGGGCAGGAGATGAGGACGGAGCCGCTCTCCCAGGGGCTGTGAGAATGAGCCACAGACCACACGCATCCCAGAGGCCACTCCAAGGACAGCATGCACCCCTCTCTGCGCTCTGCGGGGACCCTGCCCCCTCAGGCTTACTGGTGCTCACTGCATTCGGGCTGAGAGGAGAGAAACAGCTCCTGGGTTGTGGAGCCATTTCTATAGTAACCACAGCCCCCACACTTCCTTCCCACTTTAAAAAGCAACACAAAGGAGAGCGAGAAGGGTCAGTGACAGTGATGAGCTCTAACCAGCTACGCGGGGCTCCCTTGTCCATGCATCTCACCCACCCAGAGCATATCAGCCACACTGGTGTTGTGTGTGTGTGTGCGTGTGTGTGTGTGTGTGTGTGTGTGTATGTGTGTGCATGTGTGTGTCCTGTTTGCTTTTGGTTCGTCTTGCTCCACAGGGCTTTGGAATCCAGTCAATTAAACAAAGAGCAGCACAATCATCTCACACTGGGGGGCCCTTTCAGATCCGATCTCATCCACATAAGGTGTCTGTCACCATCAGAGCCTGTCTTGCAGACGGACGCAGCTGGAGCTGCTCACCCAAGGCCACGCACGCCAGCCTGGCTGCAAGCAGGACACGGGCCCCGACGCCTCGTCTCTGTCCACTGAGGTTCCAGAGCACACAGGCCCGTTGCTGCGAACTTTCTATACAGCACCGTGCAATGTTCACCCAGGTCTAGGTAAGTGCCAGTGACAACAGCTGCCCTTGTTCTCTGAAAGAAAATGCTCTGGGACCCGTGACCTAAAGTGCTGACACCTCTGCTCCTGTGGCTCAGAAGCCCTGGGTGTGCAGGTGAGGGCTGCATCCACGGGGGCAGAACTGGCCTACGCTCATGATGAGCGGCTCGCTCCATCTCACGGGGGCTAAGAGTCTACCCTGTCAGTGAAGACAGTCAGTGCCACAGCCTGGGTGCACATATTGAGTCTAGAGCGGTCCAGGGGGTGGGTAGGGGGCTGGCAGGACATCTGCTGGGGCCAGCATTACTCCACGCATGCCCAGGTACCAAGAGCCCAGGCGCTCCTGCTTTGCCGGCCTAAGCCTATCCCCTGATGTCAGCGGAGGCCTCTGTTTATGGACAGAGGCATGGCAGCAGTGACGCTGGATTTGTCCAGGTTCATGTTGACAAAGCCCAAGCCTGCCCTCCCAAGCACAGAACCCTGGGACTGGGTCCCCCTCCCAGCGTGCCTGGCATGGCAGGGAGGAGGAGCCACATGGCACTGTGGCCAGCTCCAGGACCTGCAGCTGCCCTGGGTGGTCCTCAGGTGGGCCAGGGATGGGCGTCTCAGTGTGACATGCAAGGCCAATAAAACCCTGCCGACCCGGGAAGGTGGCTGGTGGCTGGCAGAGCTGAGAGTTTGTCTCTGGGTGCATCTGGCCACAGACAGCATGCTGGTGCCTGCAGGTCAGTGCGTGTGGCAGCTCGCCCTTGTGGCACCTCATATGTGTCCCAATAAAAAGTTCATTTGGAATGGGAGATAGGTGGAAACTGCTTTGCTTGACCTCTCACCCTTTTCAATGGCCCTCATGAAAGTCTAGAGTCCAGCCACAACTTTCACTTCAAGTGTAATTGCCGGAAAATGAGACCCAGGTCCCAGTCCTCTACAGCAATAAACTAACTCAGCAGTTAAGTCCTTGTGGAGCAAAGTTGGGCACAAATTAAAAAAAAATCTGTTCCTTCCTATGCTAGAGGTTGACCCAGACTGCAGAACCCGGGAACTTTACCTCTGTTCCATCAACTCAGGAGCTGTGGACAGGAGGGCTGAGAGCACGTGAGGACAAGGGAGACACAGAAAGAACATGAGATCCTGCACGTGCGTACATGGAGCCCACATTGTAGGGCAGGAGGAAAGGGCCAGAGAGCTCCGCTCAGGTCCATTCATAACCTCCAGCGAACACTGGGGAAGCCTGAACCTTGGGCTTAGTACCCATGATGACAGGACATAGCGACCTACAGGGTGTTGAGACTAGTAATGTGGACCATGGGGCACACCCTGGCCTGGTGGCCCTGGGGCCACCTTTGGCTGCTGGATTGAAAATGAGGTCCCTCCCATTTCCTTCATCTTCCTAGTGGAATGGAACCAGTGCCATGTCTAGAAATAGAAGGTAAAAATAATGTAAAAATAATAATCAAAGTACCAAACAATGCAGTTCATTCTGGTTCTGAGCTCTGCTGAAAGGAAACGCGTGTTACAGAGATGCTAAAAATGTACTATTGCTAAAAACAAACTAAACCCAGACTTTCTGCAAGACATGATCAAATGTGCTGAATGCACATTGAGAAAGGAGGACTGTCTTGAGTAACGAGCCGATGTTATTCAAGGGCCATGTCATGGGCCAAGGAGAAGCACCTCACATACCACCTAGACACCTCTGAACACTGAGTACCACTCACATGTTTACTCTGGTAGTGACAAGACCAAGGCTCATGGGGTCCTTGAGGGCAGGCAGGAGAAGGTAGTCACAGTGGCCCCAAAGGGCACTGCTGCCACAGCCTTCCCCATGCAAGTTCGGGGACGGGATGCTGAGCACACAGCTGGGGATGGGACTCTCAGACATCTCCCTGCCCGCTGAGGGACCTTACCTGGGCGGGAGCACTGCAGGACAGATGAGCCAGGTCTCCGATTCTGGCCGCAGCCCGGGGATCGCTGGAACTGATCAAGACCGGAGCGCTAATTTCCATGGAGTGCCTGTGGCTTGTGGCTTGGGAGGACTTGTGTGTCACACTGAGCGCGGTGAAGGAGTGGCGCTTCTTGGCATTCTTCTTGCTGTCCACACGCCGCTGAAAGGCACTGACCGCCCCCGTGCTGCTTAATGCGGGTCCTGGGGCCGCACTGGCTGCCGCGCCAGGGTCAGAGGGCAAGGGGGCGTGGCAGCTCGACGCAGCAGCTGGGCATGGCTTGTCCATCTCAATGAGCTGCTTGGCGGAGTCATTGAGCTAGGTGAGAAAGGGAGAGGGAGGCTTTGTTAAGTAGAGGTCACATGCTCTCCATGCTGACAGCCCGCGTCCCCTATTAAACCCAACCATGTGTTCACAGTCCCCTAGATCTTGCCAAGGGGCCTCCCTATAAATGGCGCCGGGCACAGACACAGCAGAGGCTGTGGTGACATCTGTAGATTTTATTGAGCAGCTCTTTTGTCTGCCCCGGGGTAGCCCCGATCCTTTCTGGGGGTGTCCGTTTCTGGGGTGTGAGGTACAGACCTGCAGAGGGCGTGGGACAGAGAAAAAGGAGGAAGGAACGCCCACCTGTGGGCCCCACACTCGCCACGGTGACAGGTTCTGGCCTGCCTGGGACAGTTCTGGCCACGCTAGCAGAAAAAGGCAAGGTACGTGACCAGAATGCACTTTTTGTCCCCTGAGGACTGCAGGTGGTAGGGAACACCCGACCTGCTAAGCAGGAAGCACAGATGCTCTGGGCAGGACTGGGCTCCACTCAGCCTGTTAAGACCCAGAGCTGACCCTGGCCCCCCACGCTGTGAGGAGGCAAGACCGCACTGTTTCCAGCGATTCTGCAAGGACTCAGGGCACAGCTCCTTCCCTTGTCTCCACACCTCTTCCATAGAAAAGCAGATGCTTTTACAAGAAAGATTGTCTTTGACAGAAGTTTCATCCTAGGTGGTGTTTGTCAGGAAAGGTGTGATGGGATCGAGTCTGTGAGCAGCCTGTGGTAACTGGGGTCAGCTCTCCGGGTGACTGTGGTAACTGGGGTCAGCTCTCCGGGTGACACCCTGTCTGAGGCACCAGTTTAGGGAAGGCATGAGTCCTCAGAGACCACTGTGGGTGATCTGAAGCCTCACGAAGGAATGGGACTGGGCAGGCTTCACAAGGTTAGGCTGCTGTAGGCTCAGACGGAAGTGGAGGCGGGTAGGCACAGGGAGGGGTTCAGGGGACTCCACAAAGCTGGGAGGTCCCTGCAGGCAGGTAGAGAAGAACAGGAACCAGCTGCGGATCTATAGGTCACGTGGTGCGGGAGCCACACCCATGCCCTCAACTGAGCCGGGAACATGGCCTGGAGCTGGGTTGGGGGGCCACACCAGGAAGGGCCACGTCGCCACCTGCAGGGGCGTCTGGATTAGGGAATATTCTTCAGTCCTGGGATGGCAGAGGAGAAACACCAGGTCTTCATGCACCGTTCACGACTAGCATTTGCCGCTGGTAGCATCTTGATGAGTTAATAATAACACTAATAAAAGGTCCCTCTGCATTGGAGCAGTGAGAGCCTGGGAGGCTTCATCTCCATAATGCCAGCAGATCACACACACAGCAGCTGGCCGTCCAGCCACCCACAGACAGCCCAGGCAAGGCTGCAGAGCTGTCAGCATTTCCATTACAAATACCTGCCTTTCCGAGGGAGGTTCTGAAAAACTCACTGTAGGCCCCAAAATGTGTGATCTAAATCCAGGATTATTTCCTTTGAAACGTTTCTTCCAACTAGGCTCAGCTGTTTTGCTCTATTTTATGACTTTATTCATTTGCTTCCTCCACAGGCTCGCCTCCAGAACAAGCCAGTGGCCGGTGCCTCCCGGCCCCCTCCGTGGGCTGCTCCGAATGAACACCCCAGGGCTGGCCTCCTGGAGCCCAGTGCTGTTCACCCATGCAACGGAGCCAAGAGGACCAAGGAGAAACAGGAGGCAATAGGGACAATGCCTTTCCTTTATGGGCACAGATTCGGAGCACAGACTCCACACTTTCTGCCCTGTCTCTCCATGTGGGACATTATTGCATCGACATGATGGCACCAATAATGGCCAAGGCTCGGCGAAAATAACTCAGTTCTTCCCCAGAGCAGCCGACCGGGACTGTATCAGATACTGCATGGTTTAGCTGCATACGAGGCAGCGACAGAGCAGGGGTGTACACATCACCAGACAACATGGAGCCATGACCTGAGCCAAGGCCACCCCGGTCAGTCCTCCAGACATGCCCCCGGCGGGCTGCTTACAGCCAAGCATGCTGCCTCCTCCCTGATGGATACTGGGGTGGGGGGCAGCGTGCCTTTCTCACCCATGCCCACAGTGGGCACCGAGAGGGAAGGCCAATGAACATCCACGGAAGATAGGTGTTCTCAGCCAGCTGAGGGAGTCAGGAGGGCGGCTTCCTAGTGGTGACTCTCCACACATCATCAGTGGACTTAGGGTCCCAGACATCTCAGCAGGAGGCAAGGGACATATCAACGAAAGACCCTCCTGATGAAGAAAGTTCAGTTTTATCTTCTTGACTGAGTCTTTGCTTTTCAAGTCTGTGCCTGGGTCCCTGAGGTGACACTCACGGTTGGGGGAGCTGCCATCAACAAGCTCTGATTAGCCATGATGAATGATGCTCAGGGCTGGGTCTGGCAGCTGGCATCACCAAGGCCAACCCAGTCCACAGGGCCCGTGACTGCGGACACCCCCATCCAGTAGCATCTCCCCTGGACAGCAGCTCCTGCTTTGCACCCCTTAGCTGCAGCCTTGGTTTCCCATTTCCTCATACACCAAGTGAGGGCAGTGTCTGCTTGCCTGCCCACAGCCGTCCATACTACAGGAAACCACAGGATTCTGCTCTCCTGTGCATAGGCTCAGCCCCACCTCGTTGGCCTGGGGGACCCCGGCCAGTTAGCTTGGGGGTCCTGGGGGGCCGAGGAGGCAGTGAACATTGAAATCAGCCCCCTTCTTCCCACTACAAGCAGAATTCTAGAACATTCTGTGAGTGGCTGCTGACTGCCAACCGTGAAGAGTGGTATGTGGTGGGGAGAATGAGTGTTTCCTGTTATTCTGCCCCAGGATGCTCCCTGCTCCCCACCAAGATGCTTCTCTGGCAATGAAAGAGCTCTGCTTCTCCCTCTGAATGTGGCTGGTCCCCTAATCTGTTTCTCCACCCCCACAGAGACAGAACACCTAGGCATAGACGGCACACACACACACACACACAAACACACAACTGATGATTAATGAATGCACCTAATAACCCCCATTTTGACTGTTTTTGGGCAGGAATAGAAGACATTTCCGACTTCCATACAAAATGAAAACAAAGTAGTGGCACCAGCACGTGAAAGTCTTGCTGGGTTTGTACATGGATCGCGAGGATGGTCACTGGCCTTCTCCCTCCCACTGTGCGGGAGGCCCTCTGCCCCAGCGATCCCGAAGTCCAAACACTCAACAGCCACACACATTTCCTCCTCCTCGGGTCCGGTCTTGCTGGGAGGACAGTACCGGCCAGTCACAGCTGCACCCTCATCAGGGATGTCCGTCTCTGGCTTAAGACCCTCTTCGTAGGACTCTGCCTCACCATCTTCATCAGCTCAGATGTGATCTTCCTCCACACCACTCTTCCCTCCAGCCACAGAAACATCTGGAAATGGAACAACTGACGAGTTTCTTCTTTCCACTGTTCAAACTGTTCCATATGAAGTCCTCTTAAATGAGTTACTGGTGGAATCCTAGCTGCATGTGAATTTTGGGACCAGGTTAAATAAAGAAGCCTTTACCCATAGGCTCACATGAGCCCCAAGGCCCCTTCGGTGAGCCTGAGGCTAGCAAGGGATTTGGGCACCTGGCCCAGAAATGTGCCAGAGCTGGGGGCCTAGGCAGAACACGATTACCCAGAAATCCCCAGCTCTGGTCAAGAGGACTTTAAACTGAAGGTAATGGGGGAGGGGATTTTTTTTTTTTTAAAGATTTTATTTATTTATTTGACAGAGAAATCACAAGTAGGCAGAGAGGCAGGCAGAGAGAGAGGAGGAAGCAGGCTCCCTGCTGAGCAGAAAGCCCGATGTGGGGCTTGAACCCAGGACCTGGGATCATGACCTGAGCTGAAAGCAGCGGCTTAACCCACTGAGCCACCCAGGCGCCCCGGGGGAGGGGATTTTTAAAGAAAGAATGAGATTGGAAAACCAGGCATACAGGCTGATATCAGATATAACATGCAAGAAAGGACAATGGGGTGAGGCATGCCCTGTGGTTCTCAAGCAAAGTAATAGGGAAGCCCTTCCAACCTAACCCAGATGTCGGAAGTACAGCCTCGACACATCCATACCCCAGAGCCATGGGCTGGGGGCTGAGATCAGAGAGAAGGAAGTATTTCTTCCCTTTCTCGGAAATCCAGGAAGCCAAAGAGGTGACTGTGCTGGAAGGCAGGGGTCACAATTTAAAATGAAGGCAACCAGTGGCTGCATGTGTACAACAAACACTTTCTGAGCACCTGCCGTGTCCCGGGCTCTGCTCTAGGTCCTAGCGATGCTGTGGTGAGCGACAGAGGCTGGTCTAGTAAAGCTTATACTACCCTGAGGGGTGAATTATTTAGGGAGACTTGTAAAGATGCAGATTTTGGCTCAATAGGTCTGGGATGGCACCCACGTTTCTGCCTGCCTACAAACTCCCAGGAGACACCACTGCTGCTCAAGCCAGACCCTCTTTGACTAGAACATGGACAGCTTTGCAACCTTGGCTTCACAAGGAAACACTCTCCCCACAACAGAGCCACATGACCAGAGACAGCAGCTTTTGCTTGGCATCTACCTTTAATGCATGGCTCCTACCCCTGTTGGCTCAGCAGAGCACAGGTCACCATGCCTGACGGCTGGCCTACTATTCCAGAGAGTTTCATAAATTCAGGAGTGGAGGGAGAGTGGCCTTTACCTGCCTCCAACTTTTGTCAGAAAAAAATCTCAGGAGCCTCCCACTTCACTGAGGGCGGCAGGCACAGACGGCTGACTGCATTCTGATCTGAGCTTATTTGTAAAATACTCCCTTCTTTACGAGACTAGATCAACAGCAGGGGTGAGTGAGAAGAGCATGGTTTGCTTTCAGCTCTGGCACCCCTCACCCTCCTCCTTGAAGGCTCTATCTGGAACACAGCTCGGGCCACTGATGAGAAAGTCTGCCAGAAGGAGAGCTCTCGACCACTGACTGAGCAAGTCAAGACAAGTGGCCTGGTGACATCACCAGCCAAACACAAGAGAGACCCACCTTCATCACCACCAGGCTCATCTGACCTTTGTATTGACCATCCAAGGTCAATACGGCCATTTTACAGAGGAGAAAACTGAGACTCAGAGGAAAAGTGTAAGTGTCTTGTTCCACATCACACAGTTAACAAGTGGCTCACACCCTTTCTACTACATCTCACTGGCTCTACCATCATTCACTTTTTACTGCAGAGTGTGGAGATGCTTTTCTGATCTTGCTATATCATTGAGTTAAAAAATTATTATAGTCATTGAGGTATATCTATGCCTTTGGCAATTAGAGGGGGTTGGGTTCCGTTTAGAGATGCAAACATGAGCCTTTAAAAACCAGACCTTTTTTGGGAGCATGAACATTAGGTCAGCAAATGCTCACCCTGGGAGGACCCTGGCTGCAGTTACCAAGGGTGGGAGGCTATTTCTGTTCCTTCCCTTTTTATTTTAAATGGGTGGTGACCTCACAGGCCTGTTAACAATGCCAAACTTTTTTTTTTTAATTTTTTGTTTACTGGAATGTTGAACTCTAGACATTTGTAATGTCATGTGCTAACCCTCTACACTGACATTCTCCCATTCACGGAATAAATACTTGTTGTGCACCTGCTATGGGAGAGGCTTTTCTTTTCTTTTTTTTTTTAAACCTCTGAAGGGGTCCCCATATCAGAACTAAACATTTTATGAGGTGGTGGGTGCTGTAGTGGCGTAACGGCAGCCCTCATCCCTGGGTGCTGGCATGCCCTGCGTGCATGCCACCCAGCACAGGGCCACTGCTTGCCTGCCATTCTGTTCTCGCCGTGTTCCCTTCTCAAGGCAACAGATTGGATAGGTGAGCCTGTATTGGCCAAAGTGGGCTGGTGAACTGAAGCAATTATTCAGATAACAGAGGTTTAAAACAAGAAATATCCAGCAGTTAAGACAAAGGTGTGGACTGAAATTCACAGAGAACTGCCTGACCTTACTCACAAAGACTGAGTGCAGGCGAGGATTTTGGATGAGATGATCCTAAGAATTAACGCACAGGGTGGGGAATGGTACTCGTTTCAACATCCCATTGTCACAGGATGGACAGAGCCCCAACTCTGTCGGAGGCTGGGCTACTTACCCTGGGTAGATGGCACCACTGCCCAGTTCCCTGGACAAGCCTATAGAGCGGGGCTGTTTCCCCAACACCTCCAAGCCCTGGCTGCTCCCAGCAGGGGGCAGCAGGCATGGCTAGGGGCCACTTAGGCAAACTGCCCTGCCCCTTGCCCTCTTGCAGACCAGAGTGACATTACGTTGTAACCCTCTGTGGCCTCTGAGTTGCCCCGACTGCACCTTCCTGAGAGTCTGAGGGGACCATGGTTCTCTACGGACACCAGTGATGCGGTAGTGAGCCCAGCAATGACCTCACCACCACCATCGCCGCCATGTGGGCTCCCAAGCTGCCCTGAGTTAGAAAGGCGGTGTGTCCCTCCTTGGGGAGTTGGTCCCTCCCCCACGATCAGAGCTACACACGCACTCCTTCTTATCCCTCAGCCTCTGCTCGAAGTTGTCACACGTTTCTTCTCGGGCACTCACCCCAATTACCATGAGGAATGAAGCTACCCCTTCTCTAATCAGCCTCTTAATCATGGGTTATGTTCCCTGCCTGTGCCAGCAATCACACTCTCGGTTCAGTATCAAATCCCACAAAAAGGAAGATTCCAAAGAGTCTGATACAAATTAATATAAGCAAACAAAACTTCATTCATTTGTAAAAATGTGTGAAACTCAGCAAAAGGCTCATAAGCAGCAAAGAGTTATGATTAGCACCTTAACAGGGTGTGTCCTGTAAGCAAAGGGACCACTGACTGGAAGTTGGAGATGAGTGTAAAGACCCTGTCATAATTTTACCTGAAGATACAACTCAGAAGGAAAAAAAAAATGGTTGTTTTTCCACCAAGGAGAGGAACACAAAGGCACCATTTATTCTCCATTTTCTGTAAGAACCCCGGAGGGGACATCTCTGCTTGGAAGGTGGCAGGAGGTCAGTCTGTCCCTGCAGGGGCGCGTATGGCCTCCCGCGGAGGTGCCCCCATCCCCAGAGAGTGCCCTGCCTGTGCTGGGCTTGCAAAAGCATTTCTGACCACCTCAGATCAGCACCAGAGGAAGTCACAGATCTCAGGCAGCTGAGAAAGGAGGAGGAGGGAAACAACGAGATGTTGCTGGTACAGAATTCAGAATTTGGAAGGCAGGTGGCAGCTTCACTGCTGGGTCCCAGGGCCAGGCCAGTGAAGTGGCCCATTCCCTGGCCCTGTAACATTTACCCCCAGCAGTAAAGTACTTTGGGGCATGCAGCTCCAGTAAATTACATGTATTTTCTAGCATACCACTATATTACATACATTAGAAAACACACACATAAGAGAAACTGAAATTTAAAAGTCAAAAATATAATAAATTTGAAGAAAGTACTAATATTTCCTTTCTTTACACAGAGCTTCATGTACTCCTTTTCGGTGTGCGGTTTTTTATTCTTTCTTTTTTTTTAAGATTCTATTTATTTATTTAAGAGAGAGAGAACACAAATGGAGTGGGGAGGAACAGAGAGAGGGGAGAAACAGACTCCCTGACAACCACAGAGCCTGATGCGGGACTCGACCCCAGGACCTCAGGATCGTGACCTGAGCTGAAGGCAGACGCTTAACCAACTGAGCCACCAAGGTGCCCCATCGTGCACCCTACTTTGAAGATCTCTAGCTAAGAGCAGTCATTTTCAAACTGTCAATTTTAATGGGGCCTGACCAGTATTTTGTTTTAAATGAACCAGATTAAAAGAGAAAATACAGAATGCATCACATGCACTAAGGGTAAAAGTAGTTCCAGGAGACGTTGCTTTAGTTTCACATACACACTGGTGTGCACCCTGGGTCAGGATGTACCAAGCATTTCTCATCCTGAGTTGTAATCTAAAAAGGCTGAAAGCCATTGGCATCAAGAGGAAAAGAGAGACATTTCCCTGCTGAGAAATAAAAGTCTTCTTTTCCCCGTCTGCATGGGTTAAATGTGTGGAGGGGTGGGGCGCCTGGATGGCTCAGCCAGTTAAGCGTCTAACTTTGGCTCAGGTCATGATCTCAGGGTCCTGGGATCGAGCCCTGAATCAGGCTCTCTGCTCAGCAGGGAGCCTGCTTCCTCCTCTGTCTCTGCCTGCCTCTCTACCTACTTGTGATCTCTGTCTGCCAAATAAATAAATAAATAAAATCTTTAAAAAAAAAAAAAGATCTCAGAGCTGATAGAGTTTTGAAATTTGGAGCCTACTTCTTCCTCTTGTAAATAATCATCTCACATCGCAGATGGTTAATGAGCTTCGTGCTGGGCATGGCAGTAGATGCTCAACAAACACCTAGTCAATGGACGGATGCAGCTAACACGTGCATGTGTATGTCACAACAGCTACTCACTGAGTATGATCTCAATAGCTGGTCCCATGCTGTCACCTGGGTGCCCATCAACCCCCTGGGAGCTGAAACTCACACTCTGCTTTGCATACACACACCCGCCGGCTAAGAGAAGTGGGCACACTGGAGTGGCACTCCAGATCCTGGCCTGAGCCTTGGGTCTGAGCTCCCAGAGAGAGCCCACTCAGTTCAGAATCAGTCACTCAGCGGCACCAGCTGTCACCTGTGAGTTGCACACTGCAACATAGGGCCAGGGAAGCTTTTTCACAGAAAAAGCTCTCCTTAAGGATCTATCCCACAGTCACAAAAAGGGTGTATGAATATTCGGAGTTCATCGACAGAAACCAAATGGAAGATCTATTAGAAAAGATTGGGCTAAGTGAGGAAGAAACTTAATTTCAGTGGTTATGGACAGGGGCCAAAAGTGATACGAGTATTTCAAGGTAAGCGGGAGGCACAGGCAGGAACCAGAACACACCTGTGCCTGAGTGCATGCACGTGTTGTGTGCACATGGCCTCAAGCCACTGCTCAGAGTATGGCGATTTCAGGCTGAGTGGGGGGTGAGGATGTGACCTGAAGTCCCTGTGGCCTCCTGAACAGGGGACGGGTAGCTCTGAGGAGCTGGCACAGAAGCTGTGAGGAAGATCTGGGTGAGCTGCTGGGAGCTCCTGGGTCAACAGGCAGCAGGGGACATGCCCAGGTGGCCTGGCTGGGGAAGGGGAGATCCGCAAAGCACATGGGTTTGATGCTACAGAAGCAGGGGATCTGATTACTGAGTACACATGTATTAGACACCTGCAGTAAACCAGGGTTTACTTGGCACTGAAGGTCCATCAGTGAAAAAAAACAGACAAACCCCTGTCTTCGTGGAGACCCAGTCAATAAACAAGTAAATATGTAAGTATATTCAGTATGTCAGATGGTGAGAAGTATCTGGAGAAAGAAATAGGAGAGAAGGAGTGCTGGGAGGGGAGGGCTACATGACTATGGGGGATGGCATGGAAAGGCCTCCTCAGACAACAGCTGAAGGAGGGAACCTGTTGACATCTGGGGGAAATGTGATGGAAGTAGGACCTGCAATTGCAAAGGCCCTGGGGTGGGAGTGGAACTGGCATGTCTGAGAAGAAAGATGGAAGCTAGGGTGGCTGGAGCAGACTCATGGGTGGAAATAAGGTCAGAGGTGACAAGGATCAGTGGAGCAGCCTTGTCTTTTCTCTGAGGGAGACAGGAGGTCTAAAGCAGTGGAGGGACATCTGATATGTATGAAGCAGGGTCCCCCGACTACTGTGCTGACAGCAGACTATAGGGCCCAAAGGCTTTGAAGCTATTGCAACAATGTCACTGGAGAAGTCTCACAAATCAGTGAAAAAAAGCGAGACGGAAATACTGATGCAGCACAATCCTAAATTCATTCGCAATATATGTAAATTTATACATAGAAAAGAATAAAGGAAATAAAACAATATGCTAACAACATTTCATTTCATTTTTTTCCTACACACATATTTATATTTACTGGTAGGATTATAGGTGATTTTAATTTCTTTGTTTGTGATTTTCTGAATTTTCCTGTTTTGAACAATAGCCTGGTGTTATTTTTACAATCACAAAGTTATTAAAAACAAAACAAAACAGCAGATTAGGTTGGGATATTGACTGACCTACAAGTGAGACTTCCTGAGTTGTGGCACTGACATACTTTTTTTTTTTTTTCCATTTTGTAAGAAACATGCGAGGTGCCATAAGGCTTTGGTGTTTTTTAGTCTAGTGAGAGGCAGTATTTTTCTGGAGTATGATGTTTCAGGAGAGGTCTGGCAAAGCCCTCCCTCCCCCGGATAGCTTGGTTTCTGGCCCTGGCTGAGTGGTGGTGTCTTGATGACAGCACAGACCTGGCTGTCACCAAAGCCTCAGGAAGCTTCTCCTGGCACTGTGCTCCCATGGGGGCTCGGAGAGCTCAGAAGGGGGAAAGAAATCTGGACCCAAATGGGAGAAAAAGGGAAGCCCAGAGAGGTTAAGCAGAGGATGGAGCAGGGGCCGGCAAACGAGGCCCACGGGCCAAGCCCCCCTGGTGCTTATCGCTGTGTGCCTTGTGGGCTTACCTGTCCTTTCTGACCACTTCTACCTTACAAATTAGAGTTGGAGGAAAAAACAAACAAACAAACAAACATGCCAAGCCTGTGCTGGAACAGTGCTCTGCTCGACCTCTGCTCCCGTCACCTCCCCATCTGACCGCTGGGTGAAAGGTGTGGCATTTGTTCACTTTTTATGCCAGACACAGAAGTAGAAGGATGCTCCCCTGTCATCCAGCTTCAGCAAACACACCATTCTGCTGTTCCTGTTCCATGGGCTGTATGCCCCCCTCCACTGATTTTTCTGAAGTATTTTATTTTATTATTATTTTTTAAAGATTTTATTTACTTACTTGACAGAGAGAAACATAGCAAGAGAGGGAACACAAGCAGGGTGAGTGGGAGAGGGAAAAGCAGGCCTTCCGTCGAGCAGGGAGCCCAATGCAGGGCTCGACCCCAGGATCCTGGGATCATGAGCTGAGCCAAAGGCAGACGCTTAATGACTGAGCCACCCAGGGGCCCCGATTTTCTGGAGTATTTTAAAACAAAGCACAGAAACCACATAGTTTCATCTGTGACTGCTCAGTGTATGTCTCTAGTGGACAGAGATGTCCCCTGTCTCTGGTTCATCTCCAGGGACTGGGTGGTGGTGCTCCATTCTGAAGCTGTAGGCCCTGGAACGGGCAGCAATACCGGGGGGGAGCCTGGTTTACCAGTCTCTACTCTGGTGGGTGTGGCAGTCCCAAGGTCCACGCTCAGTGTGGGGGTTGGAGGGGGTTGAGGAACCGTTAAGTTCCCCTGCTTCCAGATCTGATCGATGTTCTCCTACTGAGATTTATCTGTAATAAAGTTAACCTTTGAGTTTCCATCTCTCAGACACTCATCTTTTCCTCAGCTGGATCCAAGAACAGGGTATGAACACTTCTTATGACCAAAAACCCCAATGATAACCCAACCAATTCTCCCCAAATTGATATATTTAAGAACATGTTAACATATGAACTGGGTTGTCAATTTAGCAAGAGAAACACAAACAAGAGCAGAGTTTCAACTACGCCTTCATCCCCTTCCAAACATAAAAAGGTTTACAGAAGCGTAAATGGGCCCCCTGGGAGTGTTTTTCTGTACCTGGTCCCGGGCCTCACTTCCGTGGTTGGCCGGCACAGGCCTCTGGCGTGGGTAGCTGGCTGGGAAAGCAAGCGGCCTTCCGCTGCTGGTGACTGGTGCAGCCCTGCACTGAAGCACCCACCTGAGACTCCGTTGCCCCATTTCTAAAAGCTTGATTATTCCAGACCAGGCTCCCTTGCCCTACCCACTGCATGGACACCCATTCTCCAAATGACTGTTTTCCTTCACTCTGAATGAAAAAGAAGCCTACTCCAGATACATTTTTCAAAGCGTTGAAATTATTTTTCCTCATTCGTATGATAGGCCTCAACACTTCAGCAGTAAAGCACAATTTTGCAGGAAGACCTGTGTGCTTCCTCTCCCTGCTCTCTACACAAGGGTCTGATGATAAGGTGAGAGGCAATGCTATTTTCTAACACCCAGTTCGCACCCTGAGCTAGCCTGTGTTCTACGCACTTCATTTACATTCCTGATTTAATCCACACTTGAGCACAGTGAGGTAGGGTATATTATGCCCAGGTTACAGATGAGGAAACTGAGGTACGGGGAGGGGAAAGTCTGGTGAGCAGCAGATAGGGGCTGAGCCCAGTGGCTCGGTGCTGTGACTGAGCCTCTGCTCTCTGTCAGGGCGGGGAGAGGCCAGCACCATGGAGGCAGTGAGCAGGGCTGGGCAGAGGCCAGGAAGTTTCCATGGGTCTGCTGGGTGCAGTGAGGAGTCTATATTGATTCTAAGAGACACGGGCCCCAGAGGAGGCTTAGCAGGAGTGAGGCCACTAAAGCTACCTTTTTGTGGTCACTGTGTGAGATGGATCTTAGAGATAACATGCAGCACAGGGGGGCTGGGAGAGGTGAGAGGTAGCATCCCTGTACTGAGGCGCCCAAAACCCTATAGGTTTCTGACCACCACAACTTGAAAACTTTTAGTCTGGAAGGGTCTTTCTACATTCATGTTATACTAGCAAAGCCCCCTAGGCTGAGGCAGGAGTGGGCATGAATGACAAGGACATGGTTAGGGAGAGTCAGTGGACCCAGGGACAAAGGCTGTGTGCACTGAATGGGGAGTGGGTCTCGAAGAGAGATGGACCCCAACCCAGACCCACCCACTTGGAGCAAACACCGACATCTTCAGAGAGGCCTGCTTCCCACTGCTCCGAGCTCACTGTACTCAGCCTGCTCTGTCACCCTGGCCATCACTGTCCCTTGGCCATGAGCCAGTTCAGGCCACCACCTGGAACCTGCAGCACTCACCCATAGGTTGTGTCCCCAGTGAGGCCTTCCAAGCACGCTACTTAAAATTGTTCCCTTCCACCTCAGCTTTGCTCTCCTCCTTTGCCAGCTTTATTTTTCTCCACAGAGAACATACTACCCTCTAGAATTTGCTTTTTTCTGCTATTATTGGTTTCCTCCCACTAGAGTGTGGGTTCCAAAACATTTCTCTTCTGTTTGGTAGGCAACAGTATCCCTAGGGCCTGGCACATAGCAGGTGCTCAGTGAATGAATGCACAGAAGGGATGGGTGTGAATGAAGAAATGAATGGTGGTCTGAAAGGTAGAGGCTGTGGAGCACCATGGTAGTGGAAACACTCATTCAGCCAAGGGCGAAGACGTACCCACAGAGACCTAACGAAGGAACAAGCAATTCCCCAGCTCTTGACAACGACCCTGGCATGGGCAGATGTAGTTCCGTTTTACAGTTGAAGTCGGCAAGACGGAATGTAGCTGCCCTTGCTCTTGTTGGAGACACCGGCCAGCGTACTCCTCCTGGCAGGGCTGTGGTGTAGAGGATAGGCTGCCTTCACCTACGAGGGGCCAGCCCCGAGTAAGTATTATGGTGACTTGGAAGCTTCTAGGATCTCATTAACATGAGATTTCCCAGGGAGGCTTACACAGCCCTGCAGTGCACTGAGGGTCTCTGGGCAGAGTGGTAGGAAAGAAAGTCACTGAAAACAGAGACATCTGGAAAAGTGTCGTTGACAAACTGAGTCTTTGTCTCCGCTTGCAACAGAAGGAAAGTCCTCAATAGCTTCAAACTATAACTCTTAATTGTTCTCACTTTGGAGATTTGAAAGAAATAAAAGCAACAGAAAATGGCTTTGAGTTTCTCTGAGTAAATCAAGCAGAACTCAAATGAAGCCAGAATAAGCTGCATTTTCTCATTTTGCAATAATCGGTTGAATTGCGGTAGTTATGGAAAGTCCCCTGATGGCACATGCATGGCATGGAGCATTTTACTTGAATCTTAAAAAGGTCCTGGGCACCAGCAATTTACACTCCCTCCTTTCCAAACAGGAAGGATTAATAAAAGGTAACAGGAGAGAACAGGACAGCAATGTCGGAGGCTTTTTCCAACAGGCCCCCAGGGTCAGTCTTAGCAATAATTTATTGCCAAGATTCGGAACTAATGGTGAGGCAGCAGCTCGGACCTACAGGCCAAATCTCTCCACTAATGCTTGGTCAGCTCTGGAGGGAAGACACCGGAGTCCCGCAACAACCCCAGTGATTCCAGATGGGTGTGTTTGCTTCCCGCTGCACAACCAGACTTGCTGTTCCTTCTGCACTAAACACAGGCCCTGAACCTCAGCCAAGACATATTCCACTGTCACCTTATTAACACCCGCAGTCAAATCTTTCCATGGCTAAATATGCGTTCATCATCACATCTGAAAAACAGCTACTACCATCACAACCCGCCCCAGGGGGAGGGGGGCTCCCACATCAATGGCCCAGACCCACCCTTGGGACTAAGTGGAATCTGACAAAACAGGTTTCCTCCCCAACTTCTTTCTTAGGCTGAGGCCCACCCAGACCTGTTGTATCCATCAGGTTCCCCGTGGCCCAGGGCTTTCCGGAGGATTCTGATGTTCACTGAAGTTTCTGAGCCACTGGCCTGGACTACTCCAAAAGGCAGAAATGAAGAGACAGGACAGGAATGTGAAAAGCTGAGTTCAGGCAGCAGGGTATAGCTGTGCTGGAGGGAGGGTGGCTGGGAGAGGACAGCTCAGGACAGCCTGTGGGGGAGCAGCCAGACTCCCGTGTCTCCCTGAGTAACAGGAGGTAAAGACAGAAACAGTCTGAGGTCACAGAAGGCCCCGTGGAGGGGGCCCCAGTTAGGTCAGAAGAGAACCAAACTTCACCTCCTCTGTATGCTGCATTAAGACAACCCGCAGGAGTGACCTGTGAGGGGAAGGAAGGAAAGCAGCAGGAGCCAGAGGCAAAAACAGCGAGTACACTGCGGGCATGCCTGGTTTCCCACTGGATGAGCTGGAGGCCACAACACAGGTGACAGGCTTGGACATGGGGGTAGGAATAACAGCTCTTTACTAATGTCACTTGCGTTTTCAGCTGACCCCAGCTGGAGACATTTTCCGTCCTTACTTGTCTCTTGAAGATGGAAATTCACATAAGCCTTTTCTGCTTTCTGTTTGGCTGGCCGGCAGCTGCAACTCTCAGGTGTGGGGAAGACTGTGGGGTTCCTCTGTGTCCCCACAGATATTCCTGGTGAGACCAGTGAGCAAGGACAGGTGGTTTCACGGGACCTGCTAAGTCCTATGTGCTGAAAGCATCCCAGCCAAGACCTTCCCAGAAGCAGCCATGGGTCGGTCCTCTTACTTTGATTAGCTGTGTGAAATATTGGCTCACAACCCAGCAACTGCACAAATGTATACATTGCCTATTTTGTGCCAGCACCCCGCCAAGACCGAGAAGGGAAAAAAATTACGTGCTGCAGGGTCTGGCTTCTTACATTTGTAGTTAGGGAGACAACAACAACAACAAACCCAGAAACTATGAAATGTACAATATTATACTACAAGATGCTAACTGCACAAGTAATTCAAAAAAAGTTAAAGAATCAAGAAAGCAGGGTGTGCTGGGACCTACGCACTTGTCTCTCTTTTTTGGGGAAACCCCCGATGATCACATATGTGTGTGCGTGCCTAAACCCCGGGGGTGCAGAGGCTGGGAGAAAAACATGCCGACCCAGACCGTGGCTGGGCCAAATGCACAAAACTGAAGTCTTACTCTTCTGGGGAACTGTCTCATTTCTTTGTGTCATGTCTTCCACTGTAAAATAATGGGGGTGAAGGCAAGGCACTCTGCTTATTTTCCCTGTGGGTTTAGGAGTTGGCCTCCCAGACCACTTTGCTCAGATGCAGAGAAAACACGGAATGCCAGGACCTGCCCTGCCTGGCTTCCAGTCAGTCCTGTCTGCTCCGCCCACAGCCTTCCTCGGCCAATGCTCTCTTGGGTGACTGCGAGGTGCTCTGTTAAGTGCATTAGTTTTCAGGAAGGCGTGGTCCACACCTGGACAGAAATGCAGGCAGGATTCAGAGCCAAGTCCGGGTGGGGAGGAATCCCCGCCACGCACCATGCAGGGCTGTAGAAGCTCATAAGAAACGGGCTAGCAGCAAGAAAACATAAAACAGACTTTAAACAAAATGGCAAAGCCCTCTCCCCCAACAGTCTCTGGCAGAAATCCCTGAGAAGTTTCTTTCCCGTGTCCTTTCTGGGGTCTTGTTCCCACATTGCCTCCGACATGGTGAACTTAGGTGTCCTGAGAGAAGCTGGGTGGGAAGCAGGGCCACAGGGCAAGGAGGAAATGGAAGAAAACACCAGCAGTGTGACAAATACACCCTCTGGCTCACCTTCAAAGCTGGACCACATGCCAGTGTTTGGAACTTGGTCATCACCAGTATCCGTAGTGAATAATTACCTCAAAGGCTTTCACCAGTTCATCTCTCTTAAAAAGTCCTTGATTACTTACTCTCAGCACTGGAGATGGCGATAGGCAGCATGGAGAGCCGCAGCTGACCTCCAGCTTTCCTGTTCTACCAAAAATACCCCTGTGAGCCTAACTTTCTCAGCCCCATCTACCTTCTCCCCCATCTTCCTGAGATACAGCTGACATACAACACCGTACTAGTCTATAGTACACAACATAATGACTTGTTGCCCTTATTTCAAAATCCCTAAACCGTCCCAGGTTAACACCCACTTAGCCAAGGCGGAACAAGGATCATGTTTACCCTCTTGCCTGACATGCTGAGAGCAGATCTACAAAACACGGCTTTCAGACATGGGGTATCAGCAGCTCAGGACAGTAGCTGTGGAGAGAGGGGAGGCCCGCTGCGTGAGGCCTCTGGTTCACCTAGGTGCTGGGGCTTCTCCCTGAGTTGGGAAGATGGAGTCTGGGGTTTGGGGAGGCCACAGTGGCTGGAGACCATGGACCTGAGTCCTGGAAAGGAGGTATCTGTGGAGGGGTGCCCCTGCCAAGTCTGTAGCCCAGTACTGATGGGGACATTCATAGGAGGAAATTACCCAGCGCCGGGGAAACAACCACCCAAAGGGGAAGACAGAACAATTCCTGAGGCTCACACAAAGCTGGGCACAGTTTGCATTCCCACCTTCAAGAGTGAAAAACCTTGTAAATCACGGGTCATGGAGTGTAGAAGATTATAGCTTCAGAAGTAGGGATAATTAGCTCTACATTAGAGGCTGCCCTCGCCCTGCAGACCAGAGCTTAAAAGCAAGGCTCAAAAGCATCAAACTGTTTGTAAGTGACCTAGTGACATCCCAGGACAAAGCTTAAGCATATTCATAGGAATAAAAAAAAAACAAACCAGCATCTGAAAAGGCACAATTCACAAAGTTGGTATCTAATTAAAAATATCAGGAATGCAAAGAAGCAGGAAAATGCAATCTACAAATCTGTTTTATAGTTATTTATAAAGGAGAAAAATCAGTCAGTAGAAATAGAACCAGAAACAATGCCGAAGACAGAAATCGTAGACGAGCATATTGGAATATGTACTAGGACTACGGTATATACATGAGTGTTAAGGAGACATACAGAAGCCACGAGAAAGACTCCAGTCAAACTCCGGGATGGAAACATGGTGTCTGAGCTATACTCCCCAAGACGCTCAAACCAGCCACCCCACTGCCCCAGTCAGAGGCATAATCTGCTCCCATCTGCCTGTCTGTGATGGCTCTGCACTTCTTACTCGCCAGTTCCCTTCTCTGAGGCTGCTTTTCATCTCCTTCCCCAGACAGCGGGAATTCTAGCACCGTGCTTCCAACAAAATCTCTCTGCAGGAAAGAATGGGTGAGGTTTGGTCAAATGTGCTACGCAGAGAAAATGTGCCACCTCTGTGGAAGGATCTGGGGTCAGGCCCACCCACTGGCTCCCACAGCAGCAGACCTGGCCAGGAGGAAGGCCCCAAGGGCAGAAAAGCTGTGGGAAGGCTGCGGCCACATCAACTCACCTCATTGCTTCGCAGTAAAATGTGAAGACGAGGTTGAACATCATTGGTTTAAATGTGCATCAGGGTAAAATGTTATTAAAGCCTTATCAGGCCGCTAACCTGATACTTGGGGGGTTTTTGTGGGTCCCCAGTGAGTACCTGGCATCAGCATCACTGTTTCTAATTCCCACCTGTCCACACACTCTGAGCTTCTAATGGCCCTGACAGTAGCGCGTGGGGAGAGAGAAGCAGAGTCGGGGAGACGAAATCCATCCCCGTATTAGCACTGGGGCGTTTCTGCCAATGCTCCATACAAGTTAGCAGAGCTGATGATTTGTAGACAGTAAAGAATGATAAGGGAAAGAAATAAAAAGCAAGCAGCCAATGAATGCCCTTTATCCATGTGAGCCCCTTAGGCTGGGAGCCACTCACCCCCACTCGCTGGGCAGCTGTGAGTATAGGGAATGGCTGGCTCTGTCCTTGGCAGCTGTCAAGAACCTGAGAAGTCCTTTTTCCTCTCCCATTGCCCATATTACTTCCTGACATGCTGGCTTTCCCTCTGAGGAGCAAGGAGAGTCCTTGAAAGGAGGGGGGAGACACAGAAGCCAAGAATGGTGACAAAGAACAAGCACTCCCCAACCAGGAACACACCTGTGAGTCTGTCCACCCTGGATCCCAGGTAGTATAGGGTCTGTGGAGGGCGCTGAGGGGAGGAAGAGGGTCTCTGAACATCAGTGTCTGCTGCTTTCCTCAGGAACCTGGGCATGGGCATTCCTTTAGAAGCCATACACCCTCCTCATCTTCCTCCCTGAAAACATGCTGCCCTCCCCAGGCAAGGAGCTGGAACACCAAGACAAAGTTGAAGAAATCATGAGCGATCTCTTCTTCGCATTGGGAGATGGCGAATCCAAGGCATGGAGCGGTACAGAGCACGTACGGTGAGTAACCTCCGAGTTCGCTGGTTCCCAGTGAAAGCTGCCAGTTGTACTAAAGAGTCATTACCAAACATTTTAATACCATCTTTTGAGATGCAGGGTCAAAATACTATTCTCTTTTTGTAAATTCTGAAGTGACAAGAAGACAACTGTGCTACAAACAGAGTTCAACATTGTAATCAACTGAAGCTTAGAACCAAACTGTGTAACGATGTACATTGTAATTATTGTGCCAAAGACAAGGACTCCCAAGTCGGAAACTGCTGTCATTGGTAACTGCCCCTACAGATTTAGGCATTCATTTATTTGGCTAATTCAAGACTTTCATTTCTGTCTCCAGAAGAGTGTGAAGCTCAGCCTCAGGAGCTGTGTGTTTGAAGCCTGGAAGCGAGACAAAGGGTTCCCCATCCCCTCCTCCATTGTGTCCTTGGACGGGTAGGAGCTGGCCCCACGCAGCCAGGGAGTCCAGGACAAGTGGGATAGACAATGGCACACAGCTGTGAGGGGACAAGTCTGTGCACCCTGCAGTCCACTGGGGAGTAAGTGAGACCCAGTAAAGGTGCATGGGTGCGAAGGGAGGTGCCAGCCGACCTGGGAGAGGACCGATAAAGGAAGATCTGGGCAAACTCCAAAATCCAGGAGCAAGGCAACCACATTCTTTCTGCTACTTCCCGACAGCCAGTCTCTGGGTTAGTACCCCGCTAAACATCACATGGTTTGTCTTTAAAGTTAAGAACCAGTCCAACCCCATTTCCTCCCACTCCTTGCCTCTTCTCAGTGTGCCTCCAAGTCCTCCAAACAGCCTCTGGCTCTGGACCGTCACTGCATTTTGTTAGATGCAGAAAATGGCTCCTGGTTGATGCTTGTGCTAATCTCCTGACAGGCTATCACTCCTGCAAACATTTATTAAGCACCCACTGTGCAGTCACTTTGCTAAGTGCTAAGGGTATTAAAAATGGACAAGAGAAGGACCCTGACTCGAAGGATCCTTATCTGAACAGAGGAGGGAACATGTTTAAAAAATGCTGGAAGCCCTGTACCTTGACAGGAACAGATTTGTAAGGCTCAGGGAATGGTTTGATGGAGCAAGGACCATTTGAGTTGGGTTTTGAAGAGTGAAGAGGAGCTCTATGGGTCCTTGCATAGGGGCCCCGGGCTAGGAAAGGCAGTGTGGAAGTTTAGGTGGCTGGATGCTCGTATGCCTGGAGAGGATCTGGTGCCACCATACTAGGTGGAAATTGGGAAGCTGGGTCTTGGCATCTGGTGATGGGTTTGGAGATTGCTGCATTGGAGACCATGGAACCCAGGCTGGGAGGGAAGGAGGAAGCTGGGGCTTGGGGTGGAGAACAGGGGAGGGTGGGAGAGGGAGCCCCTTGTGAGCCTACCTCATGCCTGGTCTGTGCACTCTTGAGGTCTCGCAACTATGCCCGTGAGGGACATGCTATTGCCCTTGTATGTGAGAGGAAAGAGGCTCAGAAAGGATGAGAAATGTGCCAAATGTAACGTGTCTAGTACATGGTGTTGAGCCCAGGGTGATCTACCTCTGAAACCCATGATGCTCTGTAGGGCTGCCTCGGGCCCACTCAGGGATCTGCCACTGGCGTTTCCATGGCCCATGAGAAACGGGCCCTGCTCTTAGGAGAAGACGTGAGATCCATATGAAAGGCAGATGCCAAGCATGCCATCTTGGAGCCCCATGGGAAAGGACGATGGGTCTGGCTTGGTGGGACCTCTGGTTGGGTCTAGTCACACTGCAGGGTGGAAACCCAAAGCCAGACCCAGCCTTGCCAGGACAGAAGGACAGAGTGCCTTACATTTACCCCATGGCAGGCAGCACTGAGCCCCCACACATGGAGGAGGAGGGCTTCCTGGCCCCCTGGGCCTGAAGAATTCTCTCAGATTTATTCACTCTGAAAAAGGAAAATGATGACAATTCCTTGGCCCCCTGGAGACATAGAAGGAAGGCCATGTCACTGTCACGTGATTGGGCTTATTTCCCCCCGGGGCCAGAGCCATGCCGAGTCCTCTCTCTGTCCTGAGTAGACACCCGCGAGGCTGCCCTGTCCCACAGGTACCCGACAGACAGGCAGGCGTCAGTCAGCAACACGGCCTGCGGGCCCGGTGTGGCAATGGCTGTTGGAGGCTGATCATTCACGAAACCAACAGGGAGAAAAGAACAAGGAGGCAGGTTCCAGACATAGGGCCAGTGGCTGGGGAAGCCAGGAGTGGGGCTGGAAAGGTGCGGAGAGAAGTCACACAGGAGTGGCAAGGACCTGAGGGCAAAGGAGCCAGGTGCAGGCAGAGTCAGTGCCTGAGACCAGCTGGCCCAGGTCGCGGATGGTGATATGGTGGCAGCCAGGCCCCTGGGCACTATGGGGAGCGTGGAGGAGAGGGTTATATCTGCAGTACACCAGAAGTACAGATCTTTCCAGAGACTGGGACAGCCTTCTCAGAAGACGGGCCGCCAGTAACTCCAGGCCAGGCCACCTCTAGCCTGGCCTTACAGCCTGTCCTGCTGGGCCTGCTCGGCAAGCCTAGGGTGAAGAAACAGCTCTGCTCAGGAGACGACTGTGTAATCCGCAGAGCCAAAGTGCTTGTTCACTTCTTACACATCCACCTGGGTCAAGCATGAGAGCAGAAACCGCTTCAACGGGAAGCTCAGGTTCAAACTCCGCAGAAGACCTGAGCTCCAACCCCTCGGATCTCAAAGACCTGCTCAGCCTCCTGGAGGGAAGACAGCCTGAACTCTGCAACCCCAGAATCCACCCCTAAGGCTACGCGGGGAGCAAAGCCACTCAAGTACTTCAAAAGGGAACTGAGAGAGAAACAGTGAAAGCAGGCTCAGGAAATAACCTGTTTGGGGCTTCTTGTCTTCAGGGGTTGCTGAGTGAGAAGCCAGGAGTCCGTTTCAGAGCGGATCGGGGTGCTGTGGCTGTGGCCCGGGCTTCTGGGGCAGGGATGTGTGGCCAGACACTACCTGGGCCATGGCCCCGCCCAGCAAGGAGCGGGATCCAGAGGAGCAAGGCCCCTGCCCACGGCTGCTTTGGGCCTTGCTCTGCCATTGTCCCTGGGAGGAGGGCTGAGCGCCCCTGAGCCTCAAGGGCCCTCAGGGCTTCCTCTCTGAGCAAACACACAAAGGAGTAAGGGAGCCATGTTCAGAGCAGACACAGGACTGTCACTGGAGGTACAGGGCACAGAGGGCTTCTGGGCCAGAAGAGGGATCCTGCCTGTAAGTCCTCAAGGGAGAAATGTTTGAAAGCCTGTCTCCCGTGGCTGAGCGCTCAGGCCCTGGATAGGCGCAGAGAGGCCAGTCTGCCCTCCAAGTGTGTCTGTGGAACTGAGGAGAGCCCTCAGAGAGCCCAGCGGATTGGTTTCCCAGCCCCGAGCCCAAGCCCTCAGCCTCCCTGACAATGCCTGAGCCCTTCCAGAGGGCTGGTAGCTGATGAGTCTGACCTGGCCTTCCCCAGAGGGTGCCCATGGGACCTGCCTCGGTGTTCCTTCTGTCTTAGCTTCTTAAACTGCACTTTCAAGTGCACACATGTTAACTGTACACCATTTTACAGTGGCACACAACTGTGTAAGCACTCCCGAGATGAAGACATCAAAGACCTCCACCTCCCCGAGGCTTCCCTCTCACTGCTTCCCGTCAGTCTCCCTGCAGAGGCCCTGCTGCTCTGCTTTCCATCACCCTGAAGTCATTCTGGCTGCCTCCGAGCTTCCTAAAGGCGAAAATTGTACATACTCTTCCGTGTCTGGTTTCTTTCAAAAGATTTGTCTGTGAGACTCAGCCATGCTTTTAAATGCAGCAGTCTTCTGTTCGTTTTCTCTGCTGGATAGTATTCCATCATATGGACATACCATCCTTACTTATCTATCCCACCGCTGATGCGGGGTTTCCAGTCTGGGGCCACCCTGAGAAAGTTTCCATAAGCATTTCTGCATATGTGTTTGAGTATCCTCATAGGTCTGCCCGGGGAAAGAGGTTCCCCCAGCTACAAATGTCTGGGAGACCAGATTTTTCACTTCTGGACTGCACTGTAACTGTTACCCAGGCATCAGGTTCTCCGATCTTAAGCAGCAGGATAAAGAAAGCACTCCTGGAAATTAGAACAAATGCACATGTGGAAGCTTACAAGGTGTTTGGGGAATCTGACTTCTACAGTGTGATAGAGAGGGGTGTGGGTGTGGACTTTGAATGTGAGAGTGTGTGCTAGTGTGCGTATGAGTCCATACAGATATGTGGGTGGGACTGTGTGTGAGCACTGTGTGTGTGTGTGTGTCTGTGTGTGTGTATGTATGTAGACTTACAGTTACTGCGTGAGAGGGTCTCAAAATCTCCTGGGCACTTTATCCAAAATGACTGTGAGAGATCCCCTGGTCCAGAGCATTTAGAGAAAGAAGAGGAAATGACCAGAGATGAGGCTAGAAAAACAGATGAGGGTCAGACTGCAAAGAGTGGTGAACGTCTTACTCTAGCATTTGGAGTAAGTACCACACCACTTGGTAAGCATGGCAAAGCCAGCTGTGTCACTTACCAGCACGTGGAGTCCCACACCAGGATGAGTGAAGTAGAATTTGCTAGTGAGGGGTCCTGGAGGGCAGGGCAGGGAAGGGCTAAGTCTACAGCAAACAGCCTGTGTTTATGTTCCGGCTCTGCCATTTACCCACCAGGGGACCTTTCCATGTACCTTACCGTGCCTCTATTTGTTCACTTGTAAAGTGGGGACATTCCTGGCTTTCATATGCCAGAGTTGCTGAGAAAATTAAATGAGCAAGTACTTGAAAGTGTTGCCACATAGTGAGCACACAGTAAGCACTAGCTAAAATGATTCGTACAGATAAATGTTGTGATTAATAGATGAAGCGTGTCTTGGCTTGTGGGTGTACACATGTGACTTGCACTGACAAATGGCACACGCACACAAATGGGCAAACAGTCCTGCCCACACACAAACACCCTACAGAAAACAGGGGTTTACAGGGGAAACATTCAAAGATTCTCCCAGTGTAGCCACTGCCCATAACTTACACACTGGAAGCCAAATGCTCCTTAGTTACAGAAAGGAGACAGGAAATAAATAGACCCCAAATCATCTTTGCTTTAGGGACTCACAGTTGGATGAGCACCCCAGTTACCCAGGTCCTGGGAGGACTGCAAACAGCCCTCTAGAGCCAGCCAGCTTCAGCTCCGTTTGCAGGGACATGGGGAACGCTGCCTTCTCCTCTGCGGCTGGGGAGACTAGAGCAGCAGCACCCAGGAGAGCCTGGGGAAAGCGGGTGCCAGTACAGGATTTCCGGGAAAAGTAGGGAAAGCCTGCATCTGGGCCCTCCTTCACTGCCCACACAGTGAGATGGTCTGCAACCAGGCCTGGGACAGACGATTCAAGGAGCTGACACAATTCTCATAGCACAGCAGTCTGTACGAAAACCCAACACAGTCCCCATCTCCCTCTCTTGGAAGAGGGGCTCCCAAGCCAGGAGCCCACCCCTACCCCCTGCCCCGCCTGGTGACACAGTCAGCAGGGTGGAGAGGGACGCGCGTCTGAGAGCATGACCTTACCTCCACGTACAGCAAGGGGAAGATCCCAATCTTGTCTCCCAGCATGCCTTCTGCCCAGTTGTCATCCACTCTTCGGATGACGGTCAGGATCTCGTCCTGTGGTGGCCGCAGCCCATCACGAACACAAGCACGTGGACACGCAATGGAACACACACAACAAAAACAGAGACCAGTCAGTACCACAGAAGCTAAGAAAAGATCCTACACGATGATGCAAAGAAAGGTTTATTATCCATCTGGGATATGACATCCAGAACAATCTGCCCTTACATCTTCACTCACAGTCTCCCGCTTTCTCTCTTACTTATTGATTATAGCTGCAAAAATCCTCAAACAGAAACGTGTGGTAATTTACAATATGGCTAGTATTTTAAAATTCATGTTCCTATTATTTATTTACTGAAATAAAATTATTTTGAATAAAAATAAGTTCAGCAAGTATAAAGCTTTTTAAGTTTCTGGCTCCATCCACAAATGAAAAATGACCCAATCCAATTCCATTTATTTAGAGTCGTGGGTACAAAAAGCTTTGGATAACCCTCCTAAATTCTTTGGCAACTCAGACAATGCCAAGTATAGATGCACAAAGTGGAAACAGATGGAAGGGAAAGGAAGAGGCATGAAGCATGGAGGAAGAGGAGCTTTCCGGGGAGACTGGCAGCCTGGCAGTTGTGAGAAAGGACGTGCCCGGGATGCCTTCGCGGGTGCCAGATGCTGCAGGGACACGTGACGGGGGTGCGGAGAGGAGGGTGGGAGAGAGAAAGCACTGAGCAAGGATGGAGAACAAAAGGGAGAACCCACCAAGGAAGAGGAGTGGGGAAGGGAGACAACACAGGCAGCAGCAAGTGCTAAGAGGGCCAGACAGAGATGCCACAGGCAAAATGGCGCCTACACCAGGGGTCTGTGGCTGGCCTCTGTTCCCTCTCCAATATCCATCCTCCTCTCGGTATGCCATGGGCTGTCTGCCAAACCACCCCGCCCCCTGTCCCGCCACATCAAAACCTCCCTGTCACTTGTCCCTCAACAATCTGCTAGGGACCACCAGGCCCATCTGGGACTTGTGCTAAGGAGCTGATGGCCGGCCTAGTGGGGTAACCCCTACTGGATTTGAAGGTACCATCTGAGTCCTCAATACTTTAATGGGAAGCAATAATATAGGATTGGTGGGCCTCCCTTGGTTAAGAGGCACATTTTAGGCCAGCATACTACATGAAATTACCAGAAAACCTGGCTTCCCTGTGAGCTAAGGGACCAAAGAGATTTGGAGTATTCATCTGGGTCAAGGTAGAGTCACCTAATAGGAGTGAGAAATGTCTTTCAGAGAAAACAGGTAGCAAAAAGCAAGGATGTGTGTCTGTGAGGGGCAGCTCGCTGTGGTCTCTTCCAAACCTCTCTTCACCCAGGGGTACAGAGTAGAGCCTAGGAACAATCATACCCCTCATTTTCTCTGCCCTCATTCCAGCCTCCCAACTTCAAAAAATTCCAAATAACAAAATGATCTGTGATTTTAGAATATTCTTCTCTCAATTGATACAAGCCAGAAAAATGCAATAGACACTACAAGGGGACCATATCATTTCACCTGTTACAGGGTAGTCGGTTCTCAGGCTCCAAAATGATATTTGTAATGGTTTCCTATTCTAGCTCAGCCATTAGAATGTATGGGCTTTTCTGGTAACCATCAGCCAACGTGGTCAACTGGCTAGAGGGGAGATGTACAGAAAATGTCCCTGAACTCCCATGCCTTGCTCACCTCACAAGTTCACAGCTTGTAAGAGCCCTGGGCCTGTGATGAACTCAGCTCAGATTCAGCCAAGGGAAGCCCCTAGGACTTTGCTGATCATGCAAAGGGAAAGAAAATTGAAGGCTTCCTACATATCAGAGTTTTTGCAACAATAAAATAGCACAATAAAGACATTAAATTTTGTAAAATTCAAAAGAAAAAAATGCCAGGTTAACTTTGGTTTAAAAAAGAGAAATTACCACACTATACACACTATTACTTAAGACTCGTCTAGAAATTAGAGCCAAAGAAATAAAAGAATATAAAACAGAAAGCATTAATGTTGGAAAGAAGGTATAAAATTTTTTACCTAGAAAAAAAGTGTCAACTAAAAATTAGAATAAATTTGAGAAATACTGCAAATTCTAAACTACATACATAAAAATCATTAGTTTACTCATACACCAGCAATAGTAAGTTAGAAAATGTGATTAAAAGTGGCTATTAATAAAAGTTCTCTAATACACTGTATATGCCAAAATTAATTGCATAAATAGTAAAGCTTCAAATGTTAGAAAAAACCTTGAATACTCAAGAAGAAAATATGAATAGATGTTTAATCTTGAGCTTGGGAAGTTCTTTTGAAGTATGATAACAATGATTTGGCTATACAAAAATGAAATTCTCTATGCTAAAAACAAAAAGGCAAAAACCTAGTTAAATACTTGGAGGATATATTAGAGACAAAGACTTAATATCCATACTATATAAAGACTTAAAGACATAATAGAAGAAAAAGACAAATACCTTAAAAAGAAAAATAAGCTAAAGGTAAAAATAAGACTACTCACAAAAAAAGAAGAAAAGCAAATTGCCATTCAACATATTTTTAAAAGTTATAACCCACAAATAAAAAAATATAATTGTAAGAAAGAAGAGTCTTCTTTTTCTTCAATGTTTTATTTTGCCCATCAAATTAGCAAAGAAGAACATAAAGCCAACTCGGAGTTTTGGTCAGGATGGAGAGAATAGGCACTTCATCATTTTTGGTGGACACAGAAATTTATAGCATGCAGTTTGTCAATTTCTATCAAAGATCAAAGCCTGTATACCCACTGATTGAACAACAACACTTCTAGAGACTCTACACTAGGAAAATCAAAGATGTGCAAAAAGATTTAGCTCTGAGAGTGTTCATTACAGTGTTGTTCAATTAGATGGAAACTATGGACAAATGCACAGCAGAAGAGATTTGGTTAACTAAATTATGGTACTGTCTGCCAACTCCAGCCATCCTGTACTACCTAAGGAGGAATGGGGGAAATGAAAACATGCATGTGGAGTTCACAGTCTAGCAGTACAGGCTCCTTAAAAGACTGAAACCCAATAATAGGACCACAGGACTATACAGTGCTCTCTCTCTTCCTAAACACCATGACCACATTACTAAAGGCCAATTTACAGCAATTCTTTTTACCTGGTACACCATGTCTGTCTACCAAAAAAATTACTACTAGACATACAAAAAGGCAAAATAAAACAAAAACCAAAAATATAGTTTGAAGAGACAGAGCAAGCATCAAAACTATAGGATATATGACTCAGACATAGCCAGGATGTTGGAACTATCAGATGGGGAATGTAGACCAACTATGATTAATATGCTAGGGGCTCTAATGGATTAACTGTACAGCATGAAAGAACAGATGGGCAATGTAAGTAGAGAGATAGAAAGTCTGAGAAAGAACCAAAAAAGTAATGTTAGGGATCAAAAACACCATCATAGAAATGAAAAATCTCTAGATAAGAAAATTAGTACTCTGAACTTGGCCGAGGAAAGAATCTTTGACCTCAAGTACTTCTCAACAGAAACCTCCAAAACTGGAAAGCAAAGAGAACAAAGACTGGGGGTGGGGAGAGAACAGGATATTCAGGGACTGTGAGACAGCTATAAAAAGTATAACCTATATATAATGGGAATATCAGTAGGAGAAGGAAGGAAGGAAGGAAAGAAGGGAGGGAGGGAGGGATGGAGGAAGGAAAGAAGGAAGGAAGGAAGGAGGAACAGAAGATATATTAGACACAATAACAACTGAGAATTTCTCCAAATTAATGTCAGACACCAAACCACAGATCAGGAAGTTCAGAGAACACCAACTAAGACAAATGCCAAAAACCTACCTAGGCATAGCAAAGTACCGAAAATCAAAGATAAAGAAAAAAAATACTGAAAGAGGCCAGAGGGGGAAAATACCATATCTATAGAGGATCAAAAATAAGAATCACACTTGACTTCTCTAAAACCATGCAAAGAAAAGAGTAGAGTGAAATATGCAAAGTGTTGAGAGAAGAAAACCCACCAGTCTAGAATTATGTACATTAGCTTCTCTAGTGAGGGAGAAATAAAGACTTTCTCAGACAAACAAAAATCAAAAGAGTTTGTTGCCAGTAGACCTGTCTTGTAAGAAATATTACAAGAAGTTCTTTAGAAAAGTAAAGTGTACATAGGTCAAAAACTTGAATCTACATAAAGAAAAGAACATTGGAGAAGGAATAAGTGAAGATAATATAAAACTTTTATTTTTCTTGTTCTTTGTTCAAAATTAAAGTAGCAGCAATGCATTCAATTACATATGCTATGTACATATATTATATATATATATATATATATCATGTATATACTTATACAAGTGTGTAAGTGAAATGAATGACAGAATGATATAAGGGGCTGAAGAAAAGAGATAGGATTATTTTATTATTATAAAGTATTCATACTACCTGTGAAATAGTACAGTGTTTTTTGAAAATGAGCATTATTAATTGCAAATGTATATTGCAAACTCTAGGACAACTACTAAAATTTTTTTTAAGGTACAACTGATATGCTAAGAAAGGAGAGAAAATAGAATCACATAAATTGTCCAATTAAAACAGAGAAAGCTAAAAAGAAGGAAGAGAGGAAAACAAAAATAAGAATGAAAATCAAGGGCAACAAATAGAAAACAGAAATAAATATGGTAAATATTAATTAAAAAATATCAAATAATCACACTGAATGTCAATGGTCTATATTCACAAATTGAAAGACAAAGATTGTCATAGTGGATCACAAAGTAAGATCCAACTGTGTTGCTATGTTATCTACAATAAACCCTTAAATTTATTTTTATTATGTTCAATTAGCCTATATATATGTGTGTGTGTGTGTGTAGATACCATATTTTATATATACATATATATCAGTTTTTGATGAAGTGTTCAACAATTCATTAGTTGCGTGTAATACCCAGTGCTTATCACCACATGTGCCCTCCTTAATAGCCATCACCCAGTTACCACAACCCCCCACTCTCCTCCCTTCTGTAGCCCTCAGTTTGATTCCTGGAGTCCAGAGTCTTTCATGGCTTGTCTCCCTCTCTGATTTCTTCCCATTCCTGATTTCCCTCCCTTTGTGACCCTCCACACTATTCCTTATGTTCCACAATATGAGTGAAACCATATGATTATTGTGTTTCTCTGCTTGATTTATTTCACTTAGCATAATATCCTCCAGCTGCATCGATGTTGATGTGAATAGTGGGTATTCATCCTTTCTGATGGCTGAGTAATATTCCATTGTATATATGGATCACATCTTCTTTATCCATTCATCTTTATCCACTCATCTGTTGAAGGGCATCTCGGCTCCTTCTACAGTTTGTTTATTGTGGATATTGCTGCTATGAACATTGGGGTGCATGTGCCTCTCGTTTTCACTACATGTGTATCTTTGGGGTAAATACCCAGTAGTGCATTTGCTGGGTTGTAAGGTAGCTCTATTTTTAATTTCTTGAGGAATCTCCAGACTGTTTTCCAGAATGTCTGCACCAGCTTGCATTCCCACCAACAGTGTAATATGGTTCCCCTTTCTCCACACCCTCGAAAATCCATTTTAAATATAAAGATACATGTGAATTAAAAGTAAATGTATGGAGAAAGATATACCATGATAACACTAATCAAAAGAAAGTGGGAATAGCTGCATTAATTTTGAACAAAACAGAATTCAGAGCAAGGAATATTGTTGGGGATAAAGAAGGAGATTATATAATGATAAAGGACTCTATTCCCCAAGAAGACATAACAATCCTTAATGAATATGCATTTAAGAACAGGGATTCAAAATATATTAGTCAAGACTTACATAACTCCAAGGAGAAATAGATAAATCCACTATTACAGTTGAAGACTTTAACATCATTCTATCAAAAATGGACCATTCCAGCAGGCAGAAAATCAGTAAAGACATAGTTGAAGGCAACAACATCTATCAATCAACTGAATATAATAGTCATCAATAAACTATCTCATCTAAGAACAGTAAAATATACATTCTTCTCAAACTCACATGGAACATTCACCAAGATAGATCACACTTGGGGCCATAAAACACAACATAGTGGAATTATAGAAATCAGTAACAGAAGGGTGACTGGAAAATTACAAAATACCTGGGAATTGAACAATACAATACTAAATAACTAAATCTTAAAATATTTTCAACAAAAGAAAATGAAAACATAACTTATCAAAATTTGTGGGCTGAGGGAAATTTATAACATTGAATGTATACATCAGAAAAGAAGAAAGATCTAAAAATCCACAATCTAAGCTTCTATCTTAGAAAACTAGAAAAAGAAAAGCAAATTGAATCCAAAGTAAGCAGACAAAAAGAAATAATAGAACTTAGAACAGAAATTAATGAAATTAAAAACAGGAAACTGATAAAGAAAATCAACAAAACCAAGAGCTAGTTGTTTGAAAAGATCAATAAAATTGATAAGCCTCTAACCAGGCTAACTAAGAAAAAAAGAGAAAGGACAAAAATTACTACTATCAATCATGAAAGAGAGAACATTACTACAGATCCTAGACATTAAAAGGATAATAAAGGAATATTATGAACAATTTCATGCCTACAAATTTGATAACCTAAATGAAATGGACCTTTAACAATGTAATCTGTCAAAATTCAATAAGAAATAGACAATCTGAATAGACCCATATCTATTAAAGAAATTGAATCAATAATTAATAAATTTCCAAAGCAGAAAGCACCAGATCCAGCTGAGTTCATTAGTGAATTCTTCCAAACATTTAAAGAAAAAGTTATACCAAATTATCTAACAATCTCTTCCAGAAGGTAGAAGCAGAGGGGTGACTTCCTAACTCATTCTGTGAAACTACCATTACACTAATACTGAAACCAGACAGAGACACAGCAGGCAAAGAAAACTACAGACCAACATTTCTCATAAGCATAGATGCAAAAATCCTCAACAGAATATTAGCAAATTGAATACAAAAAGTTTAAAAAGAATTATTCAGCATGACCAACTGGAATTTATCCTAGGTATGCAAAGCTGATTCATCATTCAAAAATCAATTAATATAATTCATCACATCAACAAGCTAAAGAAGAAAAAAAATCACATCCTCATATCAATAGATGCACAAAAAGCACCTGAAAAAATCAAACACTGACTTATGATATTAAAAAAAAAATCTTTTAGCAAGTTAGAAACAGTGTGAAACTTCCTCAACTTATGAAGAACATTTATGAAAAAACCCTACAACTAACAGTATAATGGTGAGAAACAAGAAGCTTTCCTGAAAAGTTCAGGAATAAGGCCAAGATTTCCTCCTCACCGCAGCCTTTCAACATCATAGTGGAAATCTATTAATACAATAAGATAACAAAAGGAAATATAGGGCATACAAATTAGGAAGGAAGAAATGAAGCTGTCTTAGTTTGCAGATGACATAACTGTCTATGTAGAAAACCTAAAAGAATCAACAAAAAGACTCCTGGAACCAATAAGCAATTATAGTAAGATTGTAGGATATAAATCTAGCAAAATACCTATAAGAGCTATATGAGAAAACTGCAAAACTCTGATGAATAAAATTGAAAAAACAAAATAGAGATATGTTCCATGTTCATGGATAGGAAGACTCAATACCATCAAGATGTCAATTTTTCTCAACTTCTAGATTCAATGCAATTCCAATCAAAAGCTCAGCAAGTTATTTTGTGAATATCGACAAGCTGGTTCTGAAGTTTATATGGAAATGGAAAAGACCCAGAACAGCCAACACAATTTGAAAGAGAAGAACAAAGACTGACACGATAGAACTTCAAGCCTCACTTAACATTACATTACTGAAGACAGTGTGGTATTGGTATTAGAATACAAAAATAGACCAATGGAGCATAAGAGAGCATTTAGAATTAGACCAATCTTCAACAAAGGAACAAAGGCAATACAATGGAGAAAGATAATCTTTTCAAAAGATGATATCAGAATGGTTGGACATCCACATGTAGAAAATGAATCTAGACACAGACCTTACAGCATTCACAAAAATTAACTCAAAGTGAACAACAGAATAAATGTAAAACACAAAAATATAAAACTCTCAGAAGGTAACATAGGAGAATATCCAGACGACCTTGGGTTTAGTGATGACTTTTTAGATAGAATATCAAAGCCTGGTCTATGAAAGAATTGATAAGTTGGGAATCCTTGAAATTAAAAATTTTTGCTCAGCAAAACACACTGTTAAAGAGCATAAAAAATAAGCCACAGGTTCATGAAAATATTTGCAAAAGACATATATGGTAAAGGACTATGATTCAAAAAATACAAATAACTCTTAAAACTCAACAGTAAGAAAACAGAGGCACCTGGCTGGCTCAGTCAGCATGTGACTCTTGATCTCAGGGTTGTGAATTCAAGCCCCACACTGGGCATGGGGCCTACTTTAGAAAATAAGAAAACAAAAAATCCAATTTAAAAATGAACTAAAGATGTAACAGACACCTCACCGAAGAAGAGACACAGATGGCAAATACGAATATGAAAAAATACTCCATGTTATATGTCATTTGGGCAATGCAAATTAAAACAACAAGATGTCACCACACACCTATTAAATGGCCAAAATTTGGAACACAGACACCACCAAATGCTGGCAAGAATGTGGGGTAACAGGAACACTCATTCATGGCTTGTGGGGGATAGAAAATAGCACAGTTACTTCCAAAGACAGTTTGGGGGTTTCTTACAAAACTAAACATACTCTTAACTTATAATCCAGCAGTTACATTCCTTGGTATTTAACCAAAGGGCTGAAAATTTACATTCACACAAAACCCACTCAGGATATTTACAGCTGCTTATTCATAATCCTAAAGCTTGGAAACAGTCTAACGATGTCCTTCAGTAGGTGAATGGATAAATAAACCGGTACATTAAAGACAAGAGAGTCTGATTTAAAGCTAAAAAGACATGAGCTATCAAGCCATGAAAAGTCATGGAAGAAAGATATATGAATATTACTAAGAAAAAGAAACCAATCTGAAAAGGTTATATGTTATGTTATTCCAACTCTGTGATACTGTGGAAAAGGCAAAACTATGGAGACAGTAAGAAGATCAACGGTTGTTAAGGGTTGGGAAGTAGGGAGGAAAGGGATGAACAGGTGGAACACAGAAGATCTTTAGGGTGAAAACACTCTGTACGATACATGATGGAGAGACACATCATTATAAATTTGTCCAAACCCACAGAATGTACAACCCCAAGAGGGAACCCTAACATAAACCATAGACTTTGGGTGATTATGATGGGTCAGCGTAGGCTCGTCAATGGCGGTTACAGTGTGTGCATCTCTGAGGAGAGGTGCTGATAGCGGAGGAGGCAATGCACATGTGAGGCTAGGGTTATGGGGAAATCTCTGTACATTCTGTCAATTCAGGAGTGAAACAAAAATTACTCTACAAATTAAGTATTTTTTTAAAAGGTAATAGCGCCACAGAGTGATGACCGTGGACACACTAGAGCATGCTAGAACCATGCAGACACGGCTCACAAATGTAATGTTGAGAGAGAGCAAAACTGGACACAAAAACATATATGTATGGTCCATGTCTTTGAAATTGAAGAATAGATACAACTCATCTGTGGTGTTAGGCACACGGGAAGACGGAAAGGTTGAAGGACTGGGTGCTGGTATCTTACCATCCCCCCTCTGGGCAGAGAGTATGAGGATAGCTGTATAATTTTGATTAGAGGACTTGATGATATATTATGGTTTATTTAGATTTAAAGGGTTTTTTTTTTTTTTGAGGTAATAGTCCATTCAGGATAGATAAGTCACAACATGCCTTGAGCACTGAATTTGATCCTAATACCTCTCTAAAGAGACATCACATATGGAGAAAGTCAACCATTATGTGGACAGTCTGAAATCGAGTCACAGAAAACCAGAGAAGAAAGTGGTATCCCTAAGCCTGAGACATGAGGAAGCTGGGTGGGAGGCATGGAAACTGTCTTTCAGCCTTGGCATCATTACCACACTGAAGAGCTGGGCTCATTCGGAGTCACCTGGGAGGGCAGGACACACAGCGAGGGCTACAAAGGACTGAGAAGCAGACACAGCCCCATGTAAGGGAAAGCTATCCAAAAACAAGTGTCCCCTCTTAGGCTAGGGGCTCTGCCATCACTCCAAGTGTTCAGCAGTGCCAACCTGTTCCTTATGTGACCACCAATATGCAAGCATCCCCTAAGAGCCATGCATGGGGAAGAAACACTATCCCTTCCCAAGAAGAGCTCAACACTGGCTGGGAGAGGTCTGCTTCTAACGTCCACTGATACAGTGTAAGTACAGTGAAATCCCAGCACAATGCAGTAAGTGGGGTTCAAAATCCAATCCTGTCAGCTACTGTGAAGTTAGTAAAAGGAGCAGGTGGAACCTGCCATCCCCACCTGCCTCTCAGATGCAAGACCAATGCAGTCCCTGCTGTGGTTTGGTGGGACCTGGTGGGAGGTCTCTGATCTGGCCCAAATACTGATGGGGGCAATTCTTGGTCCTGTGGCTGGCTGGGGTTTCATGGCAGTGGTAGGATTTAGAATGATCCTATTTAGCTGGCTTGAATTTTGTTGGGGAGACTGGGCTGGGAGGACAGTGGGTACAGAAACCCAGGCACTCTCCATAAACACAAATAAGTCAGTTTACCTAGGAACATCAAGAAAGGTTTCCTATAGCTCTGACTCTAACCCAAACTCACACACTAGAGACAGCCTCCAAGGAGGAACATTTGAGTGCTGGGCGATGAGAAAGTTCACCCTATCATGTCAGGGCTACCAGCATGAAATCTGTTGTGTTCTGGAAACACTGATCACTTCTCTTGTCACCATTGTAGGACCCGGGAAACAAGGACCCTTTTTTGGTGGCTAGATCACACTGGGTGTCTGATTCACTGTCAATATTTCAAAAAGCTGGAACCAGTGCTTCCCGAAGGATAAGAAAAAGGGGAAAATTCCTGCTCTGGGCCTCTTTGGAATACAGAGAATTGCTCCCCCCTCAAATAGTAAATGAGCTTTCCATATGACAGTGGCAAGACTGAGCTGCGTGGTTCAGACCTGAGTTTTTGGTTGCTGTTTTGTAGAGAATGGTGTCCCCTGCATGTCACACTCGACGTGGTGGGCTGCTGGTGGCCTGAGAACAAAGCCATGCTGAGTGGAATGCACAAGGAACAAGAGGGCTTGGCCTCATAGTGCTGTGCTCTGTAACAGGTCAGCAAGCCTTTCTAGAAAGTGCCAGACAGCCAATATTTCAGGATTTTGAGGCAATCCTGTCTCTCTCACATATTCTGTTTGAGTATGAAAGCATCCAGAGATAACATGTAAAGGAAGGAGTCTTGCTATGTGCCAATAAAATTTTATTTACACAAAGGACAGCGAGTGGGTAGAATCTGACCCACAATCACTAGTTTACCAACCCTTGCTTCATGTACCTGAGTAAATGAAATCTAAATAGACACCACTGATAGGAGGGCCACACAAGCTTTGGGCCAATTCGAGGATTTTATGGAGGAAACCTGTTCCCACCACATCATTTCATTTTCAGATGCACGGCTCAATTTCATTCACATGTCTCAAGTAAGGTGCTCATTGCTCACTGTGGGGCAGTGTAATTCTATGTGCTGTTTTCCCTCTTCCCTCAAGTTTCCATGCTTTGAAAATATACCAAGTGCCATTGTGGTACAGCAGTGGCTCTCCTTTGCATCCAGCCAGTCTCAGGGTGGTCCTTAGTGATGGTAAGTTTGGGCTATGAACATAGCCTGGTTATTAAAAAAATATATTGCTTTTCCTCCCAAGGCTCAGTGGGTAGTACATTTGAAAAGGATTTAGGTATTGTGGTAGGCCTGCCATCTAAAAGGGGCCTTCAACCTGCATTTCTTTCTTTCTTTTTTAAAGATTTATTTATTTATTTAAGAGAGAGACCAGAGCGGGAGGGGCAGAGGGAGAGGAAGAGAGAGAATCTCGAGCAGACTCCCACTGAGCACATGGAGCCCAAGGGGGCTTCGATCCCGAGATCGAGACCTGAGCCGAAACCAAGAGTCAGATGCTTAACTCACTGAGCCACCTGGGCACCCCTCAAACTGCAATTCTATTTCATTTAACTAACCTGGCCAAATCTGTGGGCTTGTTCCTACCTGGGGAAAAGTGGATCTTCAAGCAGATGGGCTCTGTAAAGAAGCTGGGAAGCGGAGCCCTGACGGTCCACCTTCCGGACCCACAGGGAGGGTGGTGCCTCTGTGTCCACCCAGAGGCCCTCTGGATGCCACCGAAGGTGACTCACCCAGCACCCAGCCCTAATACCGTTTCAGAAATGCAGTTCAGTAAAGGTCACTGCTCACACAACTGGGGCTCGGCCTGAAAACCTAGCAGAGTTCCTTCAGCACGTCTGGATAAACCAACTCCAAGGGCCGACGGTTTTACTCTCCTAACTGAGTGGTGTAGCAATAACACACATCAAGCAGCTAGAAACATCCTTGAAGGGCCACAAGAGCAAGCAGATCCTCCTGGAGAGCCACTTGAAAGCCTTCACTCCCCCTTCACCCGCACTCCAGTGGTTTCTGAGAAGCAGTGGGAACCAGACCAGAGGGAACCCTTCCTTTCATCCCTTCAGGGCGGGCTGCCTGCTCCACGGGCCATGGCCATAGCCACCTCACACTGCAGTGTGACTGGGGACCCACGCCTGTCACCGAGCCCTTCCCTGTCAGAACGCAAGCCAGTCACCCGGTGCCCAAATCACCACTCCTTAGAAAGAAGGGAAAAAAGGAAAAGTTGAAAAACTCCCTCAATCTTTTGTTGCAGAAGTAACACAAATTGTTCCTCTGGGCAGTTCTAGGTGTGGCGCTTAATGGAGTCATCACTGCCATTAACCCTCTGCTGTCCTGCTGAGGACTCTGGGAGCCATGGCATTCCAGAACCCCAGACTGTCCTGTCTCACATATCCCATCTCAATTCCAGAGGCTGTCAGAGGCCTGGAACCACTCATAGAAAGACAACGCTCTAGGAGAGAGAGGCAGACCTTGGGGGGGGGTTTCACTTGCAGCCTCAGGGTGGGTCCAGATGTAAGTGGAGGGGCCAGAGGTCAGATGTCGCACACTCCTCAGTGCTTGCAGATCTCCCCACTGCACACACACACAACACACTCATGCACATACACCACATGCGTGCACACATACATCACATACACACAATCACACACATCAGAGGCACACACACTATAGACACACACACACCACATACCACACTCACACACACTACAGGCACACATACACACTACACTCACACATATCATAGGCACACACACTACAGGCACACACGTGCACCACATACCACATGTACACATGTATCACACTTGCCATACCATAGGCACACACACACACCACAGGCACATACACACCACAGGCACACACATTCCCCAGTAGGATGGAGGCTCAGGTATGAAGACCCTGCTCCCAGTGTGCCCACTGTGGGCCATGAACCCTTGAAGGTGGGGCCCTTCCCACCCACTGGCCCACTGGGAACACAGTCCAGCACTGATAAACATCTGATGAATGAATGAATGAATGGACGAGGAGGCTGGATAAAAATACACTTGTACTCTCCAGAGCAAACACAGCTGACCTCTTGTCCAGGCCAAGGCAGAGTGCCTGCACCCAGCCTCACTGACAAGTACATAGTCAATGTCCTGCTTGCCCTTCACTTTCCCAAGATGGGAATCGGCAGTTGGTAAAGGCAGGATGGCCACACTCAGGAAGCCTGCACTCCAGCCACGAGACAGACAACTGTCATGTAACTACACATATTATGTTCTCTGGAGGGAAAATGTGAGTATAGAGTGCTGGTTGGGGAGGCTCCATCACTCAGGGGTCAGGGGCCATTCCGAGGGACATGTGACAGGTGGGGAGGGTGCTCAGGTCATGGGAGAGCTGCAGAGGCCCTAGGGGAGCCAACAGGATAGAGGGACAGGGGTTGGGAGGCCAGTGTAGCACGAGTGGAGTGAGCCAAGAGCAGGCCTGGAACTGAGCCTGGGAGGGAGGTGGGCACCGGGTCAGGCAGGGCCTCTCAGGCGGCACAGACTCTAACGTTGGCTCTGAGGAGGCTGGAACCAGGTGGGGCAGGCTCCAGCCTCTGAGAGGACAACAGGCTGTGGGTGTTCATGGTGAGCCGGGGAGATGGGTGGAAGGCTGGGAGCCGGGTGGGAGGCTAGTCCTGGGGGAATATTTCCTGACAAAGCTTCAGAGGTAAAAAATATCTTCCTATCTATCTTTTAACAAATCTAAAAGATTCCCTATCAGTTTCTCACACCCTCACCTGGATATCCAAACAAGGGTTTGGGCAAGGACATTCCTCAGAAGCCCCCAGGCTGCCACTGCTCTCCCTGTCACCTCCTCTGTGCTAGTGTTTGGGGCTGGTCACCTTAGTAAAGGTGTCTCCTTGACCCAGGCCGAGCAGGACTCAGAGGTGGCTGGAAGGAGGGAACCAGGAACCGGAGCCACAAAGGTGACTGAGATTCTCTTGTAACTTCTGGGGGCTTCCTGAGCAGAGCACTGCAGTGAGGCTCGTCCCACTTTGCTTCCTGGGTCTTTCCAGCCCTGAAAGCATTCCCAACGCCTGTGGGAAAGAAGCAGAGAAGACAGAGTGGGCCTGGGTGCCCAGCGATGGGGACAACAGTCTTGACACGGGTGGTGATTTCACACACCCTGGGCAATACCCCGAGGGATTTAGCCACCAGAAAAAAAAAAAGGTCTAGCCAACCGGCCAAATTCTCAGCCCCCCAAGCAGTCGGTGACTTAGGAAGGGTGTTTGTTTTCCTGTGAGCATTTTGGACTGACATAAAAAATGATAAGTATCTGACTGAACCTCATCTTTTCCTGAAACAGGAAGAAAGCAGAGGACAGAAAGCAAATATTTATTGAATGCCTATTTCTGAGCCTGGTTCTCTAAATGCCTTTGCTTACTGAATCCTATTATAAACTCCATTGTACAGCTAAAAAAAGAGACTCGAAGACCAAGTACATGTCCCACAGTTACCACTTAATAAGAAAAAAATGTCATGATTTGTATCCTTGTTTACCGATTCCAGAGCCCAAACTGTCTACACCTGATTTTTATCTAAGCCCGTCCCCTGGATCGGAAGAACATAGTTTGGAATTAATGCTGGGGTAATTCACACAGAAGAGAAGTCCCACACTTTTGGGAGACAATGATTAAACATTCAGCAGCATAATAAGATCACATGCAAGGGTGTTGTGCTGACCCCAACAGCAGAAAAGTAGGGCTAGGCCGGGACAGGGTGGTCGTGTTTTATACGGGTCTTTGCCAACTCAGAGCATCCCTCGGGCCCTGAGGGGAGACTGGGGAAGGGACAGTGTGCAGTGAAGGTGGGGAAGAGAGCTGTCCCTATGGCCACTGATCCACAGCCTCATGTGGTAAGCACGACAGGGTTCAGTCCGATACGATGAGCCTCAGGCTCCTGCTGCTAGCCGGGTGCAAAAGTGACTCTGGGCTCAGCCAGGTGCTGCCTGAGACAATCTCATGGCCTCTCGGGATTCCTGAGCATTACAGAGTCAATTCACTAAAGGGCAGCCCCAGGCCCCTGACATCCAGCACAGCCGCCTCACTGGGCAATGAGGATGTTAAACTGGAATGTACACAGTCAGGGTTCAAGGAGAATTTGTTGGATTTTGTAGGTGAGTTAAAACCAGGTAACGTGGACTAAGCTGTCACAGAAAGACTGGAACTCAAAGTCCCCGCTCGTCTGCCAAGCCTGAAGCGTAGCTCTTTACTTGTATCCCTTCATCCCGGCACCCCCCCAAGTAGGACCTGTGTCCTGACCCTGAAGATTAGGTGCCCTGACAAGGTTAAATGTTTCCCCAAGGTCAGCTGTGGGGTCCCTAACTGCAAAGTCCCTGCACAAGGATGCCTCCTCAGCAAACTCATTTCCTCTCTGTGCATGCAGAGGGCGGCAGGCATCAAGGCCCCGCATGAGAGCTGGCGAAAGCACAGGCAGCCGAGCTTTGGGGGCTCAGTGTGCTTCTTTACTTTAGTCTTTGCATTGGCACGTGCCCTGCTTTTTGGAGTGGGACAACTAAGAAGTTATAAAATATGCTTTTTATAGCTGCTTCACTAAAAGTAATTATTCATTCTCTTCTTAAATGAAGCAAGGACTTTGGTTTTAGAATGGCTCTAATTCATGCAATTTTAACAGGACTGTTCAAAAGCCAATGCCGAAGGTAAAAAATCTTGCTTTGATCCACCTGCTTCCTGACTTTTTAAACCCAATCAATCCCATCACCATGAGGTTTTTGAAAGGTAAGTGGGCGTCATCCGTGGATCTTAGAGACCCCTCTCTCCTTGCTAACTCCAGAGTGGAATGCAGGCAAACAACAAAGCATTCCATGCAGGCAAAATCAAGCCGTTCTGAAGGAGCGATGCCAACCCCAGAGTCACTTGAGGTGTGATATAAACGAAGGTTGTCAGATGGAACCAGAGGCCCAGGCTTGGGAACAAATGAGCTGGTCAAATGCACATGCAAAGGAAATGTCAGGCAAGCAGCGTGGGCAAGAGGAAATAGGAACAGAGCTGGAGAGTCATGACTTGTCACCCATGTCCTACAGAGGCTTTGTTTGAAGACGTTTAGAGGTAAGAGCTGTAGATAGAACAGGGGCTCAGTAGGGGCATCAATCCAAGCAGATGGGCAAAAGTGGGTGCTCCCAGAAAGGTTATGTGGGCAGGGGAGGGATGTCACAGCACAATTTTCGCTGGGAATCGTGTGCAGGGGTTTTTAATTCTCCATATTAATCCACAGGATTCAAGAAAAAAAGTCCTTGGAAAACACTCTGAGATAATGCACTTCCTGCCTGGTTTCCCATGGGAACAGCCACATTACCTAGCCAGGGACCCTCCCAGACCCTCACGTGCTGGGTGCCTTTGCCCCTCAATTGCAACTCAAATGCCATCTCTCTAGAAGCCCTCATGGCCACAGATCCCTCAACAGCAATGCCCGCTCATGCCCTAGACACAGTCGTTGTACCCCCAACCCAGTTCCAGGTAAGAACGATACCAACCACAGAATGAGCCTAGAAAACCTGAGTTTTAATTTTCCCCATGAAGACCACTTACTGCTTCTTCTGAAATGCCGAACACCAAGGGCTACCACTGAACGTTTTGGAACCTTTACTAAATGCCTGCTCCAGCTCCCAGGTGACCAGGGTTGTTCTCTGAGGCTGACTCTGGGACACGTCTCTCTTGACTTGCTCCTGCCTGCCTCTCCCACCACACATGAGGCTCCAGAGGGCAGCAGGTCTGTCTGTGGCCTCTGGGTGTGGTACAGTGCCCAGCAGAGTTGGAGGCTAGTACATCTTGTTGGGGAGAGGACAAATGCCTCTCTATCCTCTTGTCTGATGGGCTCTGGTCTTTACCCTGGAGCTGAGTGTCCCAGGCAGAGGCCTGTAGAACACAGCAGGTTATGACGTTGGTGGGGAAGGCAGGCCTCTGCTCATGCCAGCTGAAGCTGTGTGCTCCACGGCTCTGCAGTGGTCAGTGCAAAGTAAGCTCTCCCAGCTCAAAGAGCCTCCTCTGACAAAATTCTTTGAGGATGGCTCTGTCTGTTCCTGGAGCTGGCTGAGCTCAGAGAAGCCTGAAGCCATCACAGAGTCTGCTTCCTTAGCAAGAGCCCAACCAGAACTCGAGAGGTTGAGAGGGGTCCCTGCTCTTGGTCACAAGTGACAGCACAGAGCGTCACAGGCCCCCAGCATGTTCTTCTCTCAGGGGAGGTTCTCCGGAGTCCACTGGGCAGAGAAGTGAGCAAAGTTGGGGCTCTGACATTGCACTCCAGGCAGCCTGTCACTCTAGGCTGCAGACTGAAGGAGAGACAGAGAAGAGGAGGAGGGAGGGGGGAGAGAGGTGAGGGGGACAGGTCTAGCTGCAGCTGCCTGGGGAGCCGCACCAGCCAGATGACAATTGGAATTAGCATCAGAACACCTTGATGAAAGGAAGGTAGAAAAGAGTTGAATCCGTGAATGAAAAATAGATTATTCACTGTCAGTCTGAACAATGGAACAAGACACAAATAGCAGCCATGCGCAGGACATGCCAATTTTGCTCAGAAATGGTGTGCGCAGTACTCCAGTGGCCCTCCAGAGAGCTCAGCAGCACGGCCAAGTTCGGCAGATGTGGGGAGAAGGAGCAGAGGGAGAATAACAATGGCCTCTCTGAAGTAGGAAGGATGTGGGCTCTAAGCCGGAGATTTAGAGTTCTAGCTCTGTTATTTACAACCACACATGCACACGTGAGGCAGGGGGGACGGGGGACCAGGACAGACAGGAGACAGAAGATGGAAGGTGGAAGGAGAGGACCGAGCCACCAGCTGCTGGTAAGCCTCTTGGAGCTCAGGCTACAACATGAGGAAGACAGTCAAGATCAAGCTTGCCCGTATCGGTAAAGTTATCAAGGGCAACTGTGGTTACTACTACTGGGTAGGGGCTCCAGAGGCCCGACCTTGCCCAGCACCAGGAGGAGGGTTTGTGAGTGAAAACAAGGAAGGGGGACACCACAGAATGGAGCTTGTCAGTTGTAGTTGGCAACAGACCATCAAGGCTTACAGGGCCATCCTCTCTGCTCTCTCCGCACTTTACAGTCACAGAGGCCTGGGATGGCCAGAAACTAGGCCCCTTGGCATCTCACTGGGCTCTGCTGGGACAGTTCTGCAGCCAAACACTATTCAGTCTGTCAGCCCCTGGGTCCCTCTCTGCAAGACTGACCTGTCCCTATGCGCACATGTCTGTGCCCTCTGGTGCTGTTGCAGAGGACAGGGCTGAGGCATGCTGGCTTCTGGGCCCTACCGCCACTTCCCTGTGAGCTGAAGGGGTCCCTGCAGCAGCCTCCCCTGATGGGCCCCCTCTCCCAGGGTCTGCCAGTCCTGAAGAGACTTCACTCCTCTGGACCTGAGTCACCACAGAGACACGGTGACTCAGGTGACGGAGGGTCCTGCACCTGTCAGCCAGTGAGTGTGCTGGCAGCTCTTGGGGGAACTGTGTGTCAGGCTGTGTGCCATCTCCTTCCATTCAACAAAAACTCAGCAAGTAGGAAACGGCTCTCCCTACTTACTGAGGCCCAACAGGGAGGAGCTTGGGCACTCTGGAAGGAGCCAGGATTCCAACGGGCAGGTAAGTGGGAATCACAGGGTGTGGGTGGCAATGTTCACAGGGGCCCCCCTTACCTTGGTAAAGGTCAGACAGTCCTTGTCCTGGTCTCTGTCCTTCATCTCGAAATCATAAAGTGCTTTGCCCTGGGGCGGGGTCTGCGGCAAGGGCCGGACGCACTGGATGTAGCTGGCAGGCAGGAAGCCGTGAGCCCCATGCAGCTCCCCATGGTACCAGTGCTCATCCACTCTGCGCCGCAGAATGATGATGTCGCCCTTGCTGAACTTGAGGTCGCCAGGTTCTTTCCCCTCGTAACTGTAGAGCGCCTTCCCATAGGGAAGCTGGGAGAGAGTCTGAAAGCAAAACATAGCATCACGTTACTCAACATGGCCTTCCTCCTGCCCCATTAGATCGGTCTGGGATGAGGTGCTCCTGTGCCGTGAGGGCATGTACAGAATGTTCCAGAGTAGTAAGTACTTCAAAAGAATAGACACCCAATATGGGGATACTCAAGCCCATGTCCCTACTGAGACAAACCCGTCCCCATAATGGCAGCCACCCCGCCCCTCCAAACAGAGCATGTGAGAGGGGGGCCAAGTGTGGTCCCGGACTGTCCACAAGAACCAACTCATGCTGCTGAAAAGGACTCTGGAACAGAAGCTAAATTACTGCCCTTTATAGATGAGGGAACTGAGGCATAGAAAAAGAGAAGGTAAATGGCCAAAGGCCTACCCCCACCACCTCCCCCTGCCGCAAGGATAACAGAATCCCTACCTAGGTAGATTGGCTCTGATATTTTCATCCACTACTCTGTGTTAAATTGTCCTCCATTCTGTGTTATTTCTAGCTGCCAAACTTCCAACAATTATTGTCCAAAAACATTTTCCTGACTTCATTTCCGAACCTTCACAGCAACTCAGACACATGTCAAAGGGGTTCTCAGGTCAAAGGGACAGACCCACATGTACCATGGGACCTTCCCACTCACAGCCTCACAACCAAGGGCATATACTCCTGATGTCCAGCCCAGAGGGACAGTCTGGCCATGGAAGGTGGAGGCCACCCCTAGGACATGGGTCCTCAATGCACTAGGAGTTCTAACAGGTGGTCCCTGGCTATCACAACCCCCGCCCCCATACACACACCAATGACAAATAGCTTTTTGATGCACATAGCAGTTTAGTCCAGAAGTACAATTTCAAGACGATAAAATAGTATCCTCTCAATGTCATGGGACATCTTTGCCATCCTGTCAAAGATTGGCCAACCTTTCTTAAAGTGATCTGCCATCTTGGGTCTCAAATGGTGAGCAACTAGTTCTGAAACCAACACAGAGTTCATGGCAATCTTCTGCTCTTCTGCAATAAGGAGTCTGTTGAACCATCCCGAGACTTGGTGTCACCATCCCCTTCCCAGCTCCTCAACTTAACTGGACCTGTCTCATAAAGACCAGTGGCTGCTTGGGTTTCTATTCCTCTTCCATATGGGTGGTCGATACTCAAGGAAACTCTGCCAGAGGCCAAATCTCTGCCAGAGGAAAACCCACCACTGCCCCTGCGGCAATACCCAACAATTTCCTTGACAGAAGCTGCATTTTCTTACCAGGGCTGTCTATGCCAAAGCTTTCTTTAGTATTTGAATCAATCAATAGAACCACAGAAGCCTGCAGCAGTAGTACATCGAAAAGCTCTTTGTAGGGGACTTAATAGCATGTTGGCAACTCAATCACTCTACATTTCTGTTTCAGCAATGTCAAATGACAGCAGTTAAGAGAGAACCTGCTGGCAAATTGACAAACAGCTACCACTAACCAATTAAGTAGTAACACCAGAGGAGTTTTTGTAGCAGAACTCAATGAGGAAGAAAAAAAATCAGTTTGCTTCCCATAATACTCATCCTGGCTAGCTTTGTACCATGAGCACAATAGCCTATAACAGGCCCTGATTTCAGAGGGCTGAGGCAAAGGGCTGATTTGCAGCACAAGGACTGTGATCAGAAAAGAATGGAAGGGGTTGTCAGCTGTGAATCACCTGAAGAAGGACACACAAAGGCCAGCCAGCCCCTGGCTCAGGGGTTCTCAGGCAGGGACCGTTGTGTCCCCCAGGGACATTTTTGCTTGTCACAGCTGGGAGGTGGGATGCCACTGGCATCTAAAGGATAGAAGCCAGGGGTGCTGCTAATCGTCCCACAACACACAGGACAGCCCCCACAGCAAAGGACGGCCCCACCCAGAACATTAATAGGGCCGAGGCTGAGAAACCCTGCCCCAGCCTGTGAGGTTAAATTTACAAAAAGACGGCGTAGCTTTCTTGTTCTATTTGAACTTAGTCTATCACAACTTTAGAAGTTAAATGTAACACTGACTTCCATGATGGAAGTCTTTTCACTACTGAGCACATGGATAAGTTGAGACACCCATCAAGATAAGAGGCGTTAGAGGGACTGTAAGGCGAGAACTCACTGTCCAACTCGAAAATGGGCTTCAGCTCTGCGCGCAGAAGGTCCCGTTTCCTTTCACCGCAGACCAAGCGGGCAGCGCTCAAAAGCAATGTTTGGAGACCCACAGACACTTGAGGTTGCTGGTAGATTTGCTGCTCTTCATAACAAAGGAGAGCGGGAAAGGCTGGATTGGCACTTATGCTCTGTGCACCCTTGCACACAATTTGCACATTCACACCTCCCCCTTCTCCCCAAGGAGCCAGTAGCGGGGTCACTGGCATTCCCGCTCTGGCCCGCCTGCTCCCAGCTCTCCCAGCTCAGCTGACACAGATGCCACTCACCAGCACCCCTTCTGGGCACCTCGTGCAATCCTGGCCCCTACCTGCCCGGGATGCAGCAAAGGGCCTGGGTGTAGTGACAAGGAACTGAGGCCCTTCCCAGCAGGAGGGCAGCTCCGGGGCTGGTGCTCTAGAGTAATGTGTCCCCCAGTTCCTGCAAGGCACGTACTGCTGATGTTTAGGGGACCTGGCCTTTCCAGGGCTCTCCAGAATGGGCCTGGCCCCACCCATGTGGGCACCATGGCCCCTGGCCTGGTCAGCCCAACTCCTTCCATGGCCCCAACTCTATCTGCCTCTATCTGTGCTTCCAATTTCCCTTCCAAGCGGTAGACTTGGTTTCAATCTGATCGCTTGTTCAGACCTCTTGATCTGGATGTCTCATGACTGTCCTGAGAGCCACCAACCCCTGCATTCCTCACCCGGGCCAGGGAACATCCGCCCACCGCCAAGCACGTGCCCATGGTGACCCGTGTGCCCACTCTCTCCCTCCACCTTAGCACTCGCCCTCAAGTCCTCCTGCCCCCATGGGTCAGCAGGCGCTCAGAGAAATACTAGGCCTGCTCTGACCGCCCATGGCCAGGCCCTTCCTCTCTCCCTCCTACACTGCTGCAAACTTCCACCAGTGAGCCTTCAGGCCCCGTCAGCCCACTGTGAGGCTGGATGCCCCAACACAGAGCCGATCTACCCGCTGGGGCTCTGGAGCTTTCCATGGTTTCTGACCACCCTTGGGGAGGGGCACCAAGCTCCTGAGCATGGCATCAGGACACCCCCACATGGCCTCAGCCCAGCTTCCAGCTCCCGCTGCCAGCGCTCTTCCCCACTGCCCGTGCCAGCCACGGGGGCAGCACCTCGTTCACAGAGAGCACGTGCTTCTGGAACCCCTGGGGCTTGCTTACTACCTTGGCCCATCTCATTTCCTCCCAAACCCAGCAGCAGCAGGCTGTGTTCTCCAAGTTCTGAGCCTGTACCCCATCACACCCTACTGCACAAGCACCTCTCAACCCAAGCCCTGGGACATGAGTGTCCAGATCATGGTAGCTGTCCTGGGCATGTTTGTTCATTCAGCTGGGCTCAGTTTACTCCTGAGACAGAGCCTGGGTGGAGCTGGAGGTGGGCAAAGTCACAAATGACAGATTGGACATGACACCCCTTGTCAATCAGCATGCCTCACAGAGATCCAGGACAAGGATGCCGGTCCCACTGCACCCGGAGGAGCAAAAGAGCAGCTGCAGCAGAAGCCAGAAAGGAACGCCCTGCAAACACAGTGGCCCGGCCGGGGCCAACCATCCTGTGGCTCTGAGGTCAGATCACTGGGCTCAGAGCACAAAGCACAACCTTGCTGGCCCAGCCATGGTTTGGCAAGGCAGCCATCCTCCAGTCTGTGCCTGTGGGTGGGCAAGGACAGGATAAGTGGAGAGAGAGAGCCATGGAGAAGGGAAGGGGGAGAGGGAGGGAGCCCAGCCCACCTGAGCATTCCCACCCTAGACTGCCAAGATCAGCACCTTAAGGAGCAAAACTGAGATGCAGAACATAGCTCTGAGGGCAGTAATGAAAGTCAGGGACAATGCCAAAGGTGGCTTACTGGGGGTGGGGGGGTGGGGAGATGGGGTAGAGCTGTCGGAAACTGGTTCTCGCTGTTAGGAAATGCTCTGAAATGGGGGATCTCAGACCTCCAAGGCACCTGTCATCTTCAAAGCCCTTTGTAAGATTAACTAATTAGTCCATGACAGGGCCTGACCCTCCCAGCCCCGAGAAACTGACCGGGTTTCCATGCCGCCATTACCTCTCGGCCTGCAGACTGCTCCGTAGAACCCCTCAACCACGTGTGCTCTCCTCTGGAGAAATCCTATTCAAACACGGCCACTGAGCCGCCATTCTATGGGCTCAAGACATTAAGGAAAAGAAATAAAAGGAAAAGGGAAATACATCTGGGATGCCTACAGGATAATTTACACCAGCCACCCCTGCAAGGCATTAATAATAATTAAAACTTATAATGTCAATTTCATGGCTCATTACTCAGATGTAGCACACAAATCTTGCTGTGGGCTTAATGCCCTACCCCGTGGAGACATGGGTGCTCACGCACACACAACAGCAGCATCTCCATCTTTTATGGAGATCATCGCGGAGGCGGGCTTTGACAAATGTGCCTCCATTACACCATGCCGCTGACAGGCTCTAAGTCACAAGGGCTTCCCTGGGAGTGGGCGTGTGGGGGAGGGCGGCGAGGGCAAGGCCAGGTCTCACTTCTTCAGATCCCCCGGCAAGCTCGGTTGAACAGTGTGGACAAAGAACTCGCCCATGTTTTAGGCTCTAAGGACTCAACCTGTCTCCCTTACTCGGAGCTTCCCAGGCAACCCTTCATAGTGGCACAGCTTCTAACTGCATGTTACCAATGGAGGGCCCCCCGGTCCATCAGCAACATGAGGACAGATAACATGCCTATTTTTTGTTCAGTGTTGCATCCCCGACACCTGGCCTGACATAGATCTATGCTCACAATATCTCTTGAATGAATGAACATAGGGACCAGTCAAACCAACCCTCCAGGATTGCACCTAGGCTAAGAGCTTCCCCTGCACATTGTTTTTTCCAGGATGTGAGGTTCAGGGTCCACACAGCCCAAAAGCTTATTGCTAAGAGTGGCTGGGCCTGGATAAATGGGGACAATCCCAGTGATTACTTGAGGAGGACGGCATGACAACCTGAGGAACCAGGCTGAGCAAACACACAGAGTTGGACACACGTGGGTCTGCCTCCCACAGACATGGCAGAGCTGATGGTCACGGAATAAACACACCCTGGCACGTTCCAGGGATGGTGAGCAGGCTGCAGAAGGGAGACAGCCTAACCACAAACATGCCAAGCCTGCAGGGCCTATGAAGGCAGCAGAGACAGCTAGCAGTCCCCTGATACCCACCTGCTCTTGCTTCTTGCCAGTGAGAACATTCCAGGTTTCAACTGGGGGTTAAGGTCACCCAGCTAAATACCTTCTTTCCCAGACTTGCTTGCAGGTAGCCATGGCCACGTGTCGTAACTCTAGTCATCTAGTGCACGTGACAGCAGCTCATGCAATTCTGGACTCCCATTTATGATGACATTGGTAAGGAAATCCTAATTCCTGATTCTCCCTCCCACGGCCTGAATGGCGGGGGACAGGGGGAGGTGAGCCAGCTCCTGCCACTCCAAGATCCCCCTCTGAGCAAAGGCAAGAGGATCCTGCTCCTTGACTGACCATGTAGAACAGATCCCAGGACTGTGACGTGGGGAAAAGACACTTCACCTTACTCCAGCCACCATACTTGGGGATGTTCTCACCAGAGTGCAGAGTGCGGCCTGTATCCCAAGTAGGTCAGAGGCTCTGTGGTGTGACTTACCATCTCCCCAGCCCGTACGTGGTTTTCAAGGCAAAGCACTGACCCCCACACCACTGTGGAGATTACCATTCGTATATTCCCTGCTAGGACGGTACTTTGAGCGCGAACCCTCTCAGGTTTAGAATTGCTTGAAAAGCCACGATGTCATGCGCTAAATGAAGCAGTGAAATAGAACGTCCCCTCCCTCTAGTTTACATGTCACATTTGTGATAGAGATGTCACTACATCATACATCAACAAGGACGTTCCCAGGTTTTAGTTCTACAGCTCTTCAAGTGCCTTCTTCCATTTTTCTCATTAAAAGCTTCCCATCAGGTGCTGGATTTTTGTTCCATTCACTCCTCTGTTCTGAGGATTTTATTTTCTTTCCGGTATTTGCATACATGTGCTTCCAAGAATTTACAGAACAGCATGATGTGCCAGACCCTGCAGTAGGCTATGGGGAGTAAGACACCTCCCTCTATTCAGAGGGTCAGCAACCAGGGCAACAAAAGGGAAATGCATGTTTGGCCCCCAACACATGTGGGGTGAGGACAACACTAAGCCAGTACCCTGTGATGCAGGCGTAAGCCATCTACACCAAGAGTGGCCGTTAGCCACTCTGTTGAGCACAAGTTTTGTGTTTCAGCAAGATCTGTAAGGATTAATAAGAAATTGTACATTTTTCTTTTTTTCTTCCTTTTTCCCTTACTTCTCCTGGATCTTGTCAAAGGCCTTCTTCTCAAGTTTGCCTGCTGTTCTATGCATTTTGGCAGGCAATTCGCTGATGTTAGTGGTAATTTGCTGGAAGGTGGGAGGGCTTAACTTCTCAGTCTGAGCTGTTAGGAGAGTGAGATTTAAGGAAACCCATGTTCTGCCTTAGAGACATCTGGTGACTTTGGGCTGGATGGAGTCATTTGTATGTAGAAGGTGTGAAGCCCCTCGGGTTCACACATATGAATGGTTCTATATAAGCAATACCATGCTTATGCCACAGAAGGAATGTGGCTCTTTGAACCTCCTCTCAAATTAGCTGATACAACTTTGTAATAAAATCATCATGGCATCAGAAATTAAACTTTTTCGAAGCAACACACTCCTCTTCAAAGAGTTTATGCTTTAAAGAACTCCAGTCACCCTTCCGAGGGTGTGAAGCCACTTTCTAAGCCACTTGCCTATGTGACCCTGGAAAAAGGAGAGATACCAGGATCCAACAAAGTCCGGCAGAGAGAAGGTAGGATCCAAAATTAAGGTCTTCTGGAAGCTGAGTCTCAGAAAAAGTGGCTCCTAACAAGGACATAGCTCAGTTAGGAGGGTTCCCCCTCCATTTGGGGAGCTTTAGAGCCAACATTAATGGAAATATTGAGAGTGACAATTATTCTGGAGAAAGTACACATGCACACGCATGTGCACACACACACGGACATGCTCACAGGCCTGGCTTTGGTTCAGCATTCACACAGATGAGGGTCACAGACAGTCAGTTTGCTCCCATGCGATAGAGAGCCTCACGTGTGACGATCAGATCTCTAGCATCCTCCTCCTTGTCCTCAGGGAACATGTGGGCTCATTCCCACTGGGGCCAGGAGCTCACTTTTTACTATCCACATGAAGAAGAACAAAAGGGACCCTTACAGTCACTGAAACAAAGTGGGCCTCTGCTGACCCCAGCACAAGACCGTGGCTGAGGCCAGCTGGACTGACTCACGGGTTGCCAGCTTCTTGTCCCCAGTCAGTGCAGGCTGGGAGGGTAGCATGTGTGCTTGTATGTGCCCTCCTTCCCTCAGAGACCTGTGCAGTTCTTCAATGCCAGAGCAGCTTCTCATTGAACACAAGTGCATTTCTGGGCACCAGCTCCATCAAACTCACTGGTTTTACAGTTTCCACAGCAACACTACAATGGGTTCCATTCTGGTCAAACAACGGCTTCACCAAGTTCTGTTTCACCAGAAATCTCTCTATTTCTGGTTTACAAAGACAAAGATGCTCTGGGAGAAGCTTCTCTGAAATGCTTGCATTGTCCAGCTCCAGATTATCTGTAGGCCATGGCAGGGTTGAGGGGGAGCATTACACTTTACCATGTGTTTCAGCCCTCCTGACTGTGCCCCTCAGAGGGCCTTGGACACACAGTGACTGAGTAGTCACCACACTACTGCCTGCCTTTTCACTCTCCTTCTGAGAAGGAAAGGGAACAGCTCGACAGCCAAGGTCAAGAATGAAAACCAGAAAGTTCTATGAAAGGGAGAGCAAAGGAGCTGAAGATTGAGGCCCCTGACCAGAATTCTGTAACTGCCCTTTTCCAGGGCTGTGTGTGCCAGCAGTCAGAGCACACAACCACACAAGAAGATTCCCAGGGGCTGCCAAGCAGGCTGACCACCAATAAAGAGGTGTGGCTTCCCTTCCCCAAAATCAAGACAGATATGCCCAGAGTTCCCCTGAGCGGAGACAACAGCCTGTCCTCTCTCTTGGCTGGGAGAGGTGGAATCTGACTACGCAGAAGGCTGGTGGCCAGCTGAACTGCAGAGTGAGGCCCCATGTGGGAGAGGCTGGGCTTTTCCACACCCCCTTGGTTTCCAAATCACTCCAGCCCGACACCCAGCATGACCCTCACGGGGAGAGTGGGTGCCTCACTTCCCTACCGCCAAAGCTGCAGTGCCAGTCTGCTCTCCTTCATTTTCATAACATTTCCACTCAAGAGCTTACCAAGGTTCAAAGGGTAACAGAATGAGGTTCTCAACCCCTGCGAGACACCCTGTTGTACATACGCATATCTCTGTCCTGACACCATCCTGCTCTCCGGGAACCTCTCCCCTAACCACTCTCCATCCCTGCTGCCTGCGAGCTAGGCTCTCCCCTCGCCATCTGCCTCTGCGACCTCACTGTGCTCCGGAGATCCTGCCACTCTGGGAGCTGTGAAGGCCCCTTTGTGGTTCATTGCATGACCTACCCAAAGTGTGAAGGACACCCCATGAGGTTTGGCTCATAAAATCAAAAGTAATTCTATTCTGACAATTATGAAAACATGAGATCATTAGAACTGCCTGGAGAAGTTTTAAGCCTAGGCTTGGCAGTCATGTAACTAGGGCACCAGTAAGCATTGTTCAGAGACAAAACACCTAGTTCATACCTGTGCAGAAAGAGGCATGTTTGACTAGCACACACACATACACACAAGCACGTCCATGCATACACACACTCAAACTGTTCCTCAAACATAACCCGCCCGCCACATACACAGGTCTACTGTTCTGAAGTCAGAGAGGAGAAAGAGAAGATGGCCTGGGGGCCAAACCATCCTGCCTGCTGTCTCTGTGAATCAAGCTTTATGGGGACGCAGCCACGCCCACCCATTTATGACACCAAGCTGAGGACTTGCAACAGTCCAGATGGGCCACAAAACCAAAAGCATTTGCTGTCTGGCCCTTCACCGAAAAAAGTCCGCTGACTCCTGGAATGGAACGTCAGAGCCAGCAATGGCCCAAGGTCAGAGGCTTGCACAGTTCCTGGCTTAGGGGCGGGGGGTGGCTGTCAGGCCCCTCGGTGTAGGTGGAGTGTGCTACCTTTGAGAACAGCACTGCCACTTCCACTGTCAAAGCAGCAGTCAGGGAACTGGAGCCAGCCCTGGAGCGGTGGTGGCCTTGCCGTGTGCCTTTTGATAAATCACCTCCACACACAGGGCCTCCATTTTCCCATACGTGGGAGATAATCAAGTCTGTCCTTCCAAATTTTCTAGTAATGTCAAGAGAATAAAATTGATGGCACGTAACGAGCTTTCTGTCTCTTAATGGAGAAGGTGCTATAAAAATGATCACCGTAGACTGTTTGCTGAGGCAAACAAATGTTCCAGGACCCTGGATGCCGGTGCTAGAGAAGGCATCAGTAATGACCCCTAAGTGTAGCCTGGAAGTAACATCAGACGGAGGAGGCGAGCCCAACGCCCCCGCCCCCCAGCACTGAACACATGGGCTCCAACAGGCGCCAGGAGAAAGAAAGATCAGCAAAGGTTTAATATGTTGTCCTGTGTGACGTCCTCTCTTTCCCCTCTCCCGGTCTCTGGGTACTGCTCCGGGGCCCGGAGTGCTTCCCACCTTGCATCCGAACAGATGCTCTTCATCCGGACTTCCGGCCGCACCTTCGTCTTTAGCCCTGGCCACTTTCCCCTCAGCTCTTGGACTGTGCCGTGTGCTGCTTCCTGCCCTCACCCTGTGTGACCCCTGTACTTCTCACAGCCACCCTGTGGGTTGCTCTTAGGTCACGGACACTCTACAGTTGGAAACAGGCATGATGAAGTTCAGGAACTCGCCCAAGTTCCCGGAGGTGGTAGGAAACAGCAGGGATTGGAATCCAGGTGGTCTGACTTCCAAGCCTGAGCACGAACCCATCACTTCCATCGCCTTCTAAAAATAACATGACGATTTATTTAGCTGTTACTTCATGCCAGACACTCCAGACAACTCGATTATTGCTCATAGGAACCTTGTAAAGTGGGAATTACTATTGCCATTTTATAATTGAGGAAAATTAAGAAAGGCAAGGAAGTTTCTCAGGGTCATGGGGCTCATAAGAGGGGACCAGCTTCCAGCTCGTAACCCCAGCCCGCCTCCTCACACTCCCAAAGTGGGAGAAGAGCCCTTGGGGGGTGGGGGGCTCTGATGATTACCTGGAAGGAAACATGGAAGGAAAAGGCAAGGTGTGAACTGGTTATCCATTGGGCCAGGAAGGGTCCAGATCTCTGTTTGCATTTAACCGGCATCTGTGCAGCAGCTTACTCCTCCTATGATCCCTCCCGGGGGAAGGGCTCACTGCCTGCAACCCCAGCCTCTCCATCACAAGGCCTCTTGGGGCCTGAATCCAGGGGTGTCCGGGCAAGTCTTATGTCTAACATCATAACCAAGGTTCCTAAGGGAAGCATGCTCACCAGTCTCCTTTATGGGGTCAAAAGGGCCTCACACTGTAATACCAGGATCTCCAAACACTTCAGAAGGTCAGGAGGTCAGGAAGGAAAGCAAAGGCTTCCCATCCTTCAACATCTGTTATTTTTCAAAAAGGAAAATAGGGACAGATGGTTCCTTCCAGACCCTACTTTAACTGAAAATAACCAGCAAATGACCTTTAAATATTTTTTTTCCAATATTTTATTGTTTTAATGCTACCCTCCACCTCAAAAAAGAAAAAGTAATACAAGAGGGCAAGGGGGGAAAGAAGAATCATAATTGTAAATATCCATGCAAAAACATAAGTTTCCTAGGAATCCAGCTTTCTTTAATAGCAAAGAAAAGAGGCCTGGGTTAGAATCCTGGACCCTCTAGGGGTGGGGGTGGCTGCGCGGCAGTGTTCTAAGAGCTTGACTTCACAGCATGTTGGATGCCCTGGGCCTCAGTGTTCTCTTCTGCAAAATGGGCATCATAAAGTACTTCTCTCCCAGGGAGCCTCTGAGCATAAGTGAGGTAACACCTGTCAGTGACTCGTACTGGTGCCCAGAACCTGGTGAGTACCACGGTTCTTCCCAATGATAATACTGTCAGAACACAGTACATCACCTGTGTGCCACTAGACATCCACAACGCACAACACAGAGACAGGTGCATTCTGTAAAAACACAGACCTTAGCAAAATAAACTTGATCGTGACCCTGTATTAGTCAGTTATAAGACAAAAAGCTGTCCCATTGACAGGCAGGTGCCACACTCCCTGAGACTGCATGTATCGCTCTGGCGGGGTTGAAGGGCAGCACCACAAGGACCATTCCTGTTTTCCTTCTTGACCATCCCTCATCCCCACACGAAGAGCAGTTTGCTCTTTGGGAGGCAGCATGCCACAGATCAGGCGGGCATGGCCCCTGGCCACAGGGGAGTCAAAGGGCAGATGGAGGGCAGGGCTAGGAGGGATACAAATAGCACCGAGCTCCCCAAGGTCTCTGAGCTTGGGGTCCCAGGCAGGGTGGGCCTGGTCTTCCCACGAGTAGAAGGGGGTCACAGGACTACGAAGGGCCCTCTCACCTACAGACAGGCCCTGAGGTTCTTAGAAATCTTCTTGTCATGCTGGGTCAATTTCAGAAAAAATATCCTATTAGCCCCTTTTCTAGATTTTCTCTGTTTTGTATAAACAGCTTTAGGTCCTTTAGATGTATGGTGGAAAAGCATGAAAACTTTTAGTCCTGAATTAACATTATGAATACTAAATAGGTTTTGCTATTAAGTTTTTTTTAAAAAGCAAGCATAAATCAAAGGGTAGCTAATGGTTTGGGCTTAATTCACATATATGTTGAATTTGTCTGCTTTCCACAGATCCTACAGTCTGCCACGTACATAGGATGGAGGTCTGGGTGTGCGGGGCTCAGACCACTATTTGGCGTGGGACAGGGGGACAGGGGGCAGAATTCTTTCCCGCAGCCATGCAGGCTGAGCCTCAATGAGTGTGGCTGGAGTCAGCCAGGATCCCGTGGTGCTTCATTTCCGTGTTGATTTACAGAAATCATTAACGCCAGATATTTATTTACAAAATGCTGGGCTAGGGGCACCTGGGTGGCTCAGGGGGTTGAGCCTCTGCCTTTGGCTCAGGTCATGATCCCAGGGTCCTGGGATCGAGTCCCACATCAGGCTCGGGCTCTCTGCTTGGCAGGGAGCCTGCTTCCTCCTCTCTCTCTGTCTGCCTCTCTGCCTACTTGTGATTTCTGTCTGTCAAATAAATAAATAATCTTTAAAAAAAAATGCTGGGCTAACTTTGTAATGGGAATTGCTGCAAAATTGGACGTTGCAGTCACTTTTATAGACTTCAGGTGAACTTCATAAATCAAATAGTCTCACTAAGGAGAAACAAACAAACGGTCTCCAGTCACTGCCCGGCGCGTGTGTGAGCGCAGTGGACCGCTGTTGGGGCTGGCATCCTCCCCTCATGCAGGTCATACGACAGCAGCTTGCAAGCTGCAAGGGAGGTGCACAGCGAGCCCGTGTCTGTTAGCCATGGACTCGAGGGAAACATTTCCTGGAGACAGCTTTGTTCTGAAATGTATTTCATATGCCGGAGAATCACCCCAATTACTACCTATTTTAGCTATGAGAAATTCCTTCTTGAAGGCTTCAGGCTTTAGCGTGACTTTGTAAGTCCATTTAAAGTGCAAAGCGGGTCTCCAGTTGTCTTTTTACCCACCTAGAAAAACAAGACCCTCTCTTCAGCATGGAACCTCTTCCCCCGCCGCGTAAAGGGGGGGTGTCTTTCTTCCTTTGGCTGGCTTCTTGGAGCAAGTAGTGATTTTTGACCTGCCTAAAATATTCAACACTTTTGAGTTTACTAAAATACTAAAGAGCTCGCTTGGTCTGCCTGAATTCTTAAAAATCAGGAAGAGGAACACCATGTACGCTAAACGTGCTCTGATGGGCAGCGAACCAAACAATATACATTATAAAGCCCCTGCCCTCATGGAGTTAATGTTCCAGCAAATGGACAAGCAAGGAAACCCCCAAATAAGCAAAACTGAGAGGTTAGAAAGTAGTAAGTGCTAAGGGGCAACCAAACCAGGGAAAAGGACAAGAAATGCTGGGAAGGGGGCAGGTTGGAATCTTTACAGAGGTGTCACCAAGAAGGTAATCTGGGCAGCCCCAAGTTGAGTGATCGTGGCTCGGGAGAGTGGGAGGGAGCCGGGGGAGGCCACGCAGCTCCAGGAGTTCTGCAGGGCTCTGAAGGAGACCGGTGCAGTCAGGGGCTCTGCATTTGCAAACTGAGGCACAGGAAGAGGATAAAGAAGGACACAGAAAATTCCTCCTTGGGGGAACACTTCAGGAAGAGGCGAGCTGCTTGCCTGGGGCAGCTGAGAAGCTGCGCTGCTGAGCCCCTACAGCTCTGCCTGCAAGACGGTCAAGTCCAGCATTCTGGCTCGGGCTCAGGACAGAGGCAGCACTCTCCCTGCCAGGATGCTGTAGAAAGTCCCGACGCACCTGCACTGAGCACACACCTGTTCTCCTTCTGAAGCAAGCAGTGGTACAACGAGGAGTAGCCTGTGCAGAAACAAAACCATAACACAAATGCTGAACCAGTATATGAGCTATCAACGCCATGATATAAACCATGTTCTCCGAGCCCCAAATTGGGAAACATGGCCCAGGAGGGCATAAAGATAAGTAAACACAGAACTTCCAAAGAAAATCCAGCCTAAAACCCAGAGAGGATATCAGGGACCCAGAAACTTCTCAACAAAAATTCTGGGTCCTCCAAACCTGCAGTCAGTCAGTCGGCCTGCCTTCCGGGCACTCTGCCTAGGAAGCACTACCTGGAAGCTGGTGGCACAGAACATTCTGCCTGAGACAGCTAAGAGAAACAGGTAGGAAGAAGGAGATGGAGCAAGGCCTAGCAACCATCATGTGCTGCTCCAATGAGCCGAAGGGAAATAATTTGTCACTTATTTTCTCCTCTCCTCCCACTTACCAGCTCATTAAGAAGCTTACCTTCTTGTTGCCACATCATCTGCCCTGCTGGATTTCCTGCCCCTCTTGCTGGGATCACACAGCCCATAGGGACGGAGGCTGCCTCACTGGCCCTTGTCATCCTGGCGGGGGCCGGGGCAGGGGTGGGACCCAGAGGGTCCTCAGCTCACTCTCCACATCAACCGCTACCCTTCCAAGTCTTTACCTCTATTTTCTGGGAGAAGTCAGCCAAGGGCAAAGTCAGGGGAGGGACATACCAAACAGAGAAGTGATCCTTAAATGACCAGCACGTAAATGAAGAGTTGGCTCAGATTTGAATGAGTGGTTGGACTTTTTAAAAAATCTTGGAGATGTGCCCCTATCTTTAAAACTTTTAAACAAATTAACCACCTTTCAGAAGTTATTCTAAGATGCTATAATTATTCATTTATTTTACGAAACACTATTAGGTGAGCATTACTATCGTCTCCATTTTACAGATGAGGAAACTGAGTCACAGAAAAGTATGAGACTTGTTCAAGGTCACACATCCAGGCCTTATCTTCTATGCCAGGGATCAGCAGACTTTTTCTGTAAAGAGCCACATAGTAGATATTTTAGGTTTGCAGGCCACAGGGCCTCCTGACAAACCTACTCCATTCTGCCATTATAGCATGAAAGCATGGAAGCAGCCATAGAGTCCATATATCTCAATGAATGGGTGTGGCTGTATTCCAATAAAACTTTATTTATAAAAACAGGCAGTGGGGTGGATCTGGCTTTCAGGCTGGGGTTTGCTGCTCAAAGTATGTTGTCTCACTTTGTGTCCTATAAAACGTGATCAGCCTCAAACGGTCTTCAAGGAGAATCAGGCTCAATCTGTTACTTTGTGTTTTTGAAAGCAAGAAACCAATGGATTGACTTTCTTAAAATCTGATGTCCAAACTGAGGGATCAAATTGGTCATGCATAGTTTCTTATGCAATTTAGTGTTATAATATAACATGTCCAACAAGGAGAAGCCACGGAATTTTAAAAGTAAAATTAATCACCCTAACTTGAATTTTCAACTGCAGGCGGGGATCATTTTCCTCTAGGGTGCGAGCCTGGCACTGGCTGCCAGTGAGACTATGCCCAAAGCAATGTTAAACCCAGGAGATGCGTTCAGGGCTCAGAACTGAGGTCTGTTCTGGAAAATGCTGCAGGGCCAGTGCCTGGGCTCTATGGTCTTTCCCCAGTTCCTGGCAGGGCCACACCCACAGGGAATCAGGCTGGAGGGGACTGCGTGCGGCTCAAGTCAGGCCAGGCTCCTGGCACACTCTTCCCCAGGGCCCCAGGCGGGGGTGCAGCCTGACCCCACCTGCTGCTGGGCATAAAAGACAACAGGCTGCACTTGTCTTCTGTAAGCTGTGATGGCAGGGGCTGCCAAGGTTTTGCTTTCAACTTTATTTCCACCCCATTGGAATAGCTCAAAGGAACCCATCAGTTTCGGATCCTTTATTCTGCATGGCAAGAAATACTTCAGTACATTTGTAAGGACACAATTAGCATACCGTGTGAATTCAAGAGCACGGTCCCGAGTCCTATCCATGCATAGGAGCGCCCGAACGGCTGCACCCTGACCTCCTGGAACGGTAGGAACTGCGCAGCAGAGTGATGTCAATGCCCCCACATCCCACCTACCAGATGCGCGCACATCTCGCCCCCCGCAGGCAGCCCCGGCCTCCTCGGCAGCACAAGGAGACAGGGCGTGGCACCCCGACAGAACTAATGGCAGAAGAGTCCATCTGGGAGGAGCGGAGTGGAGGGGGCCTTGGCTCCCAGTATGCGGCAGGCCAGGGAAGGCCCTGTCCCTCCGACCCACACATGGTCTTGGAGACAGGCACCGGTCAGAGGCAGCGTCACAGAAGTTCATGCCCCTCTGGCCTCACTCAGGCTGCCGGGCTGCCCAGAAGATCCGAATCCAGGGAACCAGCCCTGGGTGCCGTCCCACTGTCATATTCTGCTACAAAGACGGGACCAGGAGCATAGGTGGTCGCAGGAGAGAGCAGGCAGCTGATGGAAGACAGAAGATGATGGGGCAGAGGCCAGCAAGGCCCCACCCGGTCAGACCCCAGGCAGCCTGAGGGAGGGCCCAAGGCCGCAGCGGCTTCCCTCCTGCTGCTTACCGTCAGCCTGGGCGGATATACATGCAAAGGAACTGGACAGACTGGGAATAATCGTGCAGTCTGCTCATCATAGATGAAGTGAAAAGGCAGAGTCCTGGCGGCTACAGTCTCGGTGCTGGGCCCGTGTCTGTAACTCCGTGTGGGTGGCACACGGGGGAAGACCCGCAAGCAGTTCTGGCCCAGTTCTCAGGGCAGGCCGGTTTCCCAGGGTCAGCGCTCCGCCAGGCCTACCGCCAGGCCTACCGCCAGGCCCACTGGAGGGCATGAGGAGCTGCGGCCCCTCCCATGCAGTCTTCACCAAAGACCTAAAAACTGTCATGACCATAATTAATTCAGCAGGATTAACTGGCCACCTAACACGGGCCACAGTTCTAGGAACTGCTAATACGTTAGAAACAAAATAGACAAAAATCATCTACACCCCCTGTGAGAGCACATATTTTAGAAGGGGAGAGAGACATACGTAATCATTACACATACATAGCTCACTGAAACCAGGACGTACTGGGGAGGAAATACACCGGGAAGAGGATAGGAAGTGTCAGTGGAGCTGGAGATGGTTTGCAATTTTAAATTCAGTCCAGTTCTGGGGCAAGTGTCCCTGGCAGCGAGGACACGGGCAATGCCTGGGTGAGGTGCCAGGCCTTCATGTATTCCTCTGTTCACACTCAGATCAGTGTCTTTATAACGGCAAAAAGAAGAGTGAGAAGCAGCGGGGAGGGGAGGAGGCAGGGAACAAGGTTGGGGAGCTGCTAACTGATGACATATGAGGGACTTTTTTGACGGCCAGTTCCGGGATCATGCTCGGGCACACAGCCCTGCAGGGCAGGGGGAGGCTCTGCATACAGCAGCAGGGGCTGTCAGCTTGTGAGCCCAAGCACCGGCACTGCTGAGGCTCAAGGAAACAGAGAGCCAGGCACAGAGCATGCAGAGAGGCAGAAAGTGTCCTCCAGTCATCTGGGACAGGGCATCTTCCTGTGCTCAAGAGAAAAGCTGACGAGTCCTTTTCAGATTTTGGTCCAAAGTCAACAACAGATGCTACAAGGATTCCGAATGGCTGGCTCTTCACATAAGGCTCGGAAGCAGCCAATTTGTGGCACAGCCTCCACTTGGCGCATAGTCACTGGGCGCTCCCTTTATGACACACTGCGCAGGTGCCTGTACCCCAGGGAGGAGTGACCGGAGACCCTTGCCAGGGAGTCACAGTCCCTTCACATGCAGCGTGTTTGTTGGTGGGAACCGGGTTGAGAACACACACCCACACCCCCCCCACACACACGCGCACACACACCATGATACACACACACATTACCCCTACACACACGCACACATAAACATACCACCCCATACACACACATGCCACACTACACACACACACATCCACACACATATACCACCCCATACACACACGCACACACACACCACCCCTACACACATGCACACGCACACCACTTGATACACACACACCACCCCCTATACACACACACATACCACCACATACACACACACATCACCCTGTACACACATGCACACACTACCCCATACACACACGCACACACACATACAACCTGATACACCAACACCACCCCTACACACATGCACACATACACATACCACCCATACACATACACACACATCCACACACATATACCACCATATACACACATGCATACATACACCACCCCATACACACATGAACACATACCACACCATCCCATACATACACACACCACACCATACACACATGCACACACACACACATATACCACCCCATATACACACACACATAACCACATACCACATCATACACATACCACATCATACACACACAGTATGCCATATACACACACACCCCACACACATCCCACACCACACACCCTACGCCATACACATAAGCACACACACCCATACCACAACACCCCATACACACACACACACACCCCAGGCACACACACATACCGTACCATAGGTATACACACCACATCACACACACCTATACCACCACACCCACACACATGCTGCACCATATACACAAGCACACACACAGAGTCCTTAAGGGGGGCTGGGGAGAGATGGTGCCCATTTGCCTATCTTTGTACACATTTGAAGTATCTAGCTTTATCCTTCCATCCATCCATCATCCATCCATCTATTTACTGACTACCTTCTCTGTGCCAGGTACTATGTGAGATCCTGGAGATCTAACAGTTTAAGGGCTGACACACTCCCCATTCACAAAATTTGTGAGGAAGACCAAACATTTATTTAGATTAATAATATACAGAACATATATGACTTTTAAAAATCTACAAGATAAAAGCCTTGGATACTTCTTTTTAAAATTTATTATTATTTTTTGAAAGAGAACATGAGCAGGGGGAGGGGCTTAGAGAGAGGAAGAGAGAGAATCTCAAGTAGGCTCCACATCAGCTCAGAGTCCAAAGCAGGGCTCAGCATCACGACCTTGAGACCATGACCTGTAGACCATGCCCTGGGCAGAAATCAAGAGTCAGACATTTAACTGACCGAGCCACCCAGGTGCCCCAAGCCTTGATTACTTCTGAGACATGCCATGATGAGAAGCACAAAAGAAAGGTGAGAGACAGAGATGGGAACAAGAAGTTTACCATTTTTCTTTAATTTTCCAACAACATTTGAAATGCAAACCAAAACTAAGGAACAGGCAACATTCTCCTTTCTGTGGGCCACTAAGTTAGACAGACTTACCACATACATTCCAATCTGACAGAAACTGGGCAGAGGGTGTTCTTTTCAGTACTTTCCCTCAGAGTACCTCCTCATCCACCCCCAGAATGGGAGAAGATGCAACGTTTTGATTTTTTTAACCATTCATTATATGTAAGTGAAATTACATATTTCTTAAAAGCTAGGAATGCTGTCTTCTCATGGCATCACTTTCTTAATGCCCAGCTCAATGACTGGAAATCCAAGAACCCACTGGAAAATGTTGTAGTTTCTCTGGACCCAAAGTTAAAAAAGACTCTTGAGAGACTTTTGGAAACCATTCATTTTCATATGAATTTCTTCTTTGGTCACATTCCAGACGTCGCAATACTGCCTAAAGATGGGAGAACAGGTGGGTTGAAGGTGGTGGCTGGGCCCATCTATGGTAAGAAAAAGCATCTATTGCCTAGTTTGTGTCAGGCTCCCACAATTTATTTTACCTTTCTTTCTCTTTTCTTTTATCTCACTTGAAATCAAGACAGGCCTGGCCCTCATGAAGCCCTTGGAGAGGCACACATCCCCCTGCTGAAGCTTCCTGTGCTGGGCTTAGCTGGCTAGCTCTGGACTTGGCTGAATGGACCATCCATCTCAGAAATGTGCCTGAGGAAGGCTGGACTACGGGGGGGTGGGGGGAGAAGATGCTGGTTCTAGCCATGACCTCTGGAACCATTTGGTTTTCCTCCCAACACAAAGAATCCAGTGATTTCTATCCCTTATGAGAGTCTTAGTGAAGACCCTCCTCTGGGCCCAGAATTGTTCCTCACAGGGACCTGTTCACAAGGCAGAAGCCCTTGTGACATGATTTCCTCTTTCCTTAGAAATCTCCAGGATTGGGGCGCCTGGGTGGCTCAGTGGGTTAAAGCCTCTGCCTTCAGCTCAGGTCATAATCCCGGGGTCCTGGAATCGAGTCCCGCATCGGGCTCTCTGCTCAGCGGGGAGCCTGCTTCCTCCTCCCTCTCTGCCTGCCTCTCTGCCTACTTGTGATCTCTGTCTGTCAAGTAAATAAATAAATAAATCTTAAAAAAAAAAAAAAAAAAGAAATCTCCAGGATGGTTTTCACATGGAAAGATTTAGAGGCAATCCACCAAGGGACCAGGCCTAGAAGTTAGGGACACAGAGGGTAATGAGCAGGGTGGAATGCTAAAGAGCTGTGAGCAGGCAGCCACCTAAAAGAAGCTGTGATAATAGTGAGAGGAACCCACTGTGAGGGGACAGGAAGGTGAAGGAAAAGAGGACAGTCTTCTGACCCCAAGAAATGTGGTCACCATAGTGCCTCTGTGGACACGTGACCAAACCAGGGAGACAACAGAAGCCAGCCAGGACATGGGAGGAAGGGGGGCACAGGCTTGTCATGACAGACCGTTAACATCAGGGGCAGGCTCAGCTCAGGATCCCTGGGTTCAAAGTGGTGGAGACAGGAACTAGGGGCTCACATGTTTGACATTTCCACTTTTCCAATTCTGGATGGCATTTAATGCTCATGTCAGCGACTGTCACCTCCCTGCCACCCAGAGTGACCAAGCGCCTCTCTGGTTCACACACACACACACACACACACACACAGAGATTGGGAGACGAGGAGAAACATGCTGTCAGATCACAGGACCCTGGAGAATAGTTACACTACCAAAAACTATTTCTGGACTTCCATTTCTTTTCTTTCTTTCTTTCTTTCTTTCTCTCTTTCTTTCTTTCTTCCTTTTTTTTTTTTTTAAATATTCAGTGAGTCACTGTATAGTACATCATTAGTCTTTGATGTAGTGTTCAATGATTCATTAGTTGAAGGACTTCCACTTCTATCCGTACTGCCGTTGAGGCATCCGGGACAACGCTCCTAACTTAAATAACTAAAATGTTAAATTACAAAGACCATCTCTGAAATGCATTGCTGAAACTGGAGGCTCACATCACCTCCTAAAAAAAAAAAAGTAAAGAAACAAATCTAATGAAACCAGTTTATGGGAAACAGAGGGGATGCAGGAACATAAAAAAAACAACACAAGGATGTAACCAGCAAAGTCAAGAATGTGGAAGTTCCACAGGACAAACGACTAGGTTTCTTCAACACGTAGCATGAAGAGGCAGTGGGAACTGTCATGGGAAAAGGAACAGAAGAGACATAATCCAGTGCCATGTGTGGACCTCATTTCAACAAACAAAGAAGCCAGGAAAAGACATTTTAGAGACTATCTGGGAAATCTGCACGGGGCAATATTTAGAGAATTATTGTTAATTTTGAAAGGTGATGGTGCTATTGTGGTTATGTATTTTTTTTTAAGACTTCATCTATTGGAGATACATACTGATGTATTTACAGGTGAGTGATACGATGCTTGAAATTAGCTTTAAAAGATAACACACACATGCACACAAAGTGGAGGGAGATAGCAAACAAGATGAGCATATGCTGATAGCTGCTGGTGCTGGCTACACGGGGCCATTCCACTAGACCTGCCACTATCGTGTATGTTTGAAAGTATCTACAAGAATAAGAGAAAGAAACACATGGCTGAGCCAACACACAAAGAAGGATTATGCAAAAGTCAAAGGTGAACACGGGAACCCCGGGGAAGAGAGCACCAAAGCCATTTTACTGTGAGGTTTCTGCTGAACCATTTTGATGCCAGCAAGCAGGGAGGCTGTGAAGTCTCAGGCCCATTCACAGTGGGGTGTCTCCTCAGAGCTACCTAGGAAAGTCTGGCTAATGGGCTACCCCCTTTGTGGAAGCAAGAATGAAAAACGTGCCAGCTGCACTGACAAGCCTATCTCCTAAACACACGATTTGCCAGCTGACTCCATCAGTGTATAAAAAAAAACAGAACACGTCATGTCTAATTTGGGTATTCCGAGCATATAAGAAGGTTTAAAATTAGAAAAATTACTCAGTTGTCACACTGAAGATTGAAAGAGAAAATCTATACCATCTCAAAAGTTAAAAAAAAAAACATTTGACAAAATTCAAATTTGACTTTTCATTTAAAAATAACCTCTGAATTAAACTGGAATGGAGAAAAATATACTTCACCTGATAAAGAATAGCAACAAAAGCCCCACAACAAATACCATCTTGAGTGGGGAAATTTTGAACACAGTACCTTGAAGATCAAGAAGAAGGCAAGGATGATTTTTATATCACTTATTCAACACTGCACTGGGGATGCTGTCAGACAAAGAAAGAAAGAAAAGTGGACAGACTGGAAAGGAAGAAACAAAACTACAATCATTTGTAGATAATGATATGGTCACTATGTAAAACCCAAAACTCCTACCCAGAAATTATTAGAATTAAGAATTTGGCTTGGGTTATGGACATTGGGGAGGGTATGTGCTATGGTGAGTGCTGTGAAATGTATAAGCCTGATGATTCACAGACCTGTACCCCTGGGGCAAATAATACATTATATGTTAATAAAAATAATTTTAAAAATAAATGAATAAATTAAAAATATATTTAAAAATTAAAAATAAAAAAATTAAGGATTAAAAAAATTTGGCAAAGTTCGTGGATACAGCCACCGATATACAAAAGTCAACTGTCTTTCCATACACAATCAACAAGCAGTTAAAGCATAGAATTTTAAAGAATACTTAATATTCTTCTTGCTATTATAAATGGTACCAGGAATAAATTTAACAAAAAATATGCATTCTTTTCATGGAGAATATTATGAAAGTTTATTGAAAGATATCAAAGATGAACTAAATAAAGTGAAAGTAATACTATGTTTTTGAGTCGAAAGTCTCAGAAAAGTTGTAATTTTTTCTCAAAATGATATATAGTTCAAATGCATTCCTACTGTAAATCTCAACAATTTTTAAGTATTTTACAAAGTGATTCAAAATATATAGAGAATAGAAAACTGCCTTGTCCTAGTAGATATCAAGGCTTTAAATAGGTTATAGTAATTATAAAGGTTTTGATGTAATCGGGAATAGAATAATGGAATCGGGAATAGACAAATGGATGGGAGGAATGGCCCCAGTCCAGAAATGGCACCACACAGAGATGATCTGATTTATGAGCACAGGTACTACAGATCAGCAGGGGAACACTAAGATATTTAATAGATCGTGTTGGCAAAATTGATTTATCTACATGGGGAAAAGTGGTCCCCTACCTCATACCATATACAAAATTATTTCTAGCAAAATTAAAGTCTCAAATACGAAAAGCAAGTCTGTGAAACTTTTAGAACTTAATGTAAGTCTCCAGGGTTGGAAAAGATTTTTGAAATAAGACACAAAACATTCACGATAAAAGAAAATGTGTTCAGTTCAACAGCATCAAAATTAAAACACAAACAAACAAAAAACTTCTATTCACCAAAGGACATTAAAAAGAAAGAGCCAATCCACAAAGTGGAAGAAGATATTTATAACACATTTCAGAAATAAGGTATTTATATTCAGAATAGATAAATAACTCCGCAGCAGGCCCACTCTATGGTAAAGGGCAAACTTGTGCCGGGTTCAGTCCTTACCCTGCCGTTGCCAGCTGGGGGACTGAGCAAGATACCCCCCTCTGCCCCACAGGTTCCTCACCTGTGAGGCAGACGTGACAGTAGTAACACCTACTCTGTTGGGAAGGATGAAAGCTGTACTATACCCCAGACTACTCAGAACTGTGGTGATGGAATAAACACTGGATGAATATAATCTGTCTTCAAGAAAAAGAGAAGTAACTCCAACAGGCATTGTATAAAACACAAGTGGTTCATAAATACATAGAAACATGCTCAGCAGCCCTGGTATGCCGAGATATGCAAGTGACATGCCATTTCACACCCACCAGACTGGCAAAAATTAAAAAACCTGACAACGGTAAGTGCTGGCAAAGGGTTAGAAAGAAGCGTCTGCCGCCAGTGCAGGTGGGAGTGAAAGGGGCTCTCTCGCTCAGCCACTCAGTTCCAAAGAAGACAGCCCTGTGTTCTCCAGAGAAGGATAAGCTTCTGTGTGTGTGTGTTCCAAAAAGCCAGAAGCAACCCCAGCCCCCATCAGCCGTGAAGTAGGTGATGTGTGCTACATTCAAATCATGGAACACCATCCAGCAGGAAAGACGAGAGAACAGCTTCTGCAGGTGTCAGCATGGCTGATGTTTGCTGGGTGGGGGAAGCAAGTCACAGAGGAGCGCACAGGGATTCTACGTCTGTCATACGTGGCACCAGGCAAAAGGAAATAACGTGAAACCAACTATTTAGAAACACACACACACATATTCTTAAATGGTTATACCACCATAAGAAAAGCAAAGGAGACAATAAAGGAATAGGAAAGGCCACCTGAAGAGTCTCCCTTGTCCTGACATTTTTAGGCTGGGTAGGAGACACACTGGTGCGTGTTATGTTTTCATTCCTTAAATTTAATAAATTTTCAGGCATATGTTTCACAATAAAAATACTGTTAAAAATAAAGATTAAGACTGTTCATTTCTAACCTAAACACCATGCACATTTTAACCCTCCAGGAGCTTCTCATCAGGAGTGATTTGGAATGAACGTCTATGAGCTTCCTGTTCACATCAGTGACACCGTCACACTGTGGAATGGCAGGAGCGAGGTGGGAGGGCAGTGGGAACAGAAGTCTATACGCCGCTCTGGGCTGGCGGCGGGCAACATACTCAGAGGGGTTCACCGGAGGAACAAGTGGGGACATCTGGCCTGGAAACCGGATTAGTGGGGATGGGGGATAACAGCTGTTTTTAAAGACTTTAATTAAAGTGTCACCATGTAAAAGATTGGGACAAACATGTACAGGATGGAGCCCAAATCACCAGGTGGATGTTACAGGCACACTGGAAATTCTTAGGGCAAAGAATCTTCTAGCAGCCAGAGTGGAGAATGGCATGGCTGCCTCTGGAGGCAGTGAGCACTAGGATCCAACTCAATATGAAAGAGACATTTGGGGACTTATAAAGCGGGCTGGGTCACTGGGGGCTAGTGGAAGGGGAAACCAAGGAAGTAAATAGGGTAGGAGATCCCTGAGACCCCCTTCAAGCCTGGCATTCTAGGATTTCTTGGCTTGCCCTGTACAAATCAACCCACCCTGACTCCTGTGATGCCAGCTGCAGGGATGGAGTGGTGTGCTGAACTTAGGGAAAATTAAAGACAAGTACGTTGTTTCCGAGCACTGCAGAGGAAATATGGCCAAGAACCCCCGCACTGACCTCCAGGGCCTGGTAAGAGTCATCACATCCGCCCTTCTAGCCTCTAGAAAAAACAAAACACAAAAACCACAAACACATTCTTAAAACGTTTCTTAACACACGCCAAAGGCCTGTTCCAGAATAGCCATTTCCTTGCCAAGGTTGTGGACTGTGTTTTTCTGAATGAGTCATTACTGTTGAGGAATGGGAAGAAGGGAGAGTTTGGGGAACTGACATCTCACGGTTGCTTCCAGAAGGTGGTGTGCCAACAGGCACGCATGCACAGACACTGTGAGAAGTTCACACACACTGCAGACTAAGGGAAGGAAAAGGCTGTTCCTCGGAATTAGAAGCAGATTTGTGTCAGGCTCTGTTCTCATCTGTACATTCATTGTCTCCTAGTATCGCTTAGTACGTATACAGCATTGTAATTTTCATCTACTTTGCTACCAGAGGCATCGACAGCTTCTGAGCGAGGAATTCTGGGAACAAGAACCAACTTGGCCTTCTTAAAATACCATCTTCAAAGAACTTACTAGCACCTGACAAATAATTATTTGACAGATAAACAACACAGCTTTCCTTCCAAAGGTAAGTGCTCACTGCAAACTTCATTATTATTTTAAAATCTAAGAGGTTAATCAAAACCAGTTCACACCCTCAAGGATGGCTAGAACCGCTAAGACAGACAACAGGAAATGTTGGCATGGATGTGGAGAAGCCAGAACTCTCATACTCTACTGGTGGAGATGTGAAATGGTGCAGCCACTCCAAGCAAGTTCAAGAGAGCTCTCAGATGACCCAGAGATTCCACTCCTACACCAGTGAAAACACACGCCCACACACAACTTGCATATGAATATTCACAGCAGAACCACCCACAATAATCAAAAAGTAAGAAAACCTAAATGTCCGTCAACTGATGGTTGCATTAACAAATGTGGTCTAACCACACAATGCAGTATTACTAGTCGCCTAAAAGAATGAAGTGCTGAGATCTGTCACAACCAGGATGAACTTTGAAAACATTATGCTAAGTGAAAGAAATCAGACACAGAGGCCACATATTATCGAATCCCATTTATAGGAAATGTTCAGAAGAAACAAATTCATAGAGACAGAAAGCAGATTAGTGGTTTCCAGGGGCAAAGGGGACAGGGAATAGGAAGCGTCTGATTCTGCCTATGGGGTTTCTTTTGGAGGTGATGAAAATGTTCTGGAATTAGTGGTGATCATTATGCTAAAAACTCCTTTAAAAATAAAATAAAAACTTAAAAAACTAAAAGGTTAGCACTCAGATATTTGAGGACCTAAGGTAACAACAATCACTAGCATTAATAAAACAGCTTAACAGTTTGGAGCAATGTCTTCATGTCCACTAGGATTTTACCACCACTAGGAGGGTGGTAGCACAGACATCATGCTTCTCCTCACTTCCTCTGGTTCCTGCTGGGAGCACACAGGCAGACACACATGCAAACAGCACGGGCACCCAGGATTCACTGGTCCCCAGTGCAGAAGCACATGGACTCAGGTCACACTGGAGACCACTCCATTGGGGGGGCATCAGTTTCATGCTCACCCACCACCACTTACAGTATTTTTCCTGGAGAGGTGAGGGCCACAAATCATCAGCAGCAAATACACATAGTTTTTTTTTTTTTTTAATCTCACTGAACATCCTTTGGGGTGACAACTTCCTGACAAATCCTGATCTTCCCACTTCAGAAACACAGACTTCCCCTTTCCTTCCCTTGCATTGACCATGGAAGCCAAGACCTCTCTCCGGAGTACATTCTGGGAACTCCAGCACAGCCAGCAGAAGCAGCAAAAGATCTGCAAGTTTCCTCCTGTCTGTGCTATAACATTTTAATGAAACCACCCCGGGGGTAGGATGATAAAGACACTGACGTGGTACAAGAAAATCCCTCTGCAACACGGCTTAACAGCCATGCCCCGCATCCCACACTTAGTGGGTTTGTTTTTTTTTTTTAATGATGTCTGCCTACTCTCATTAAATTTCAATCTAACCAGGGAAAAGTCACCTCTTGGCCTCATCTTAACATTACAAGAATTGTGCATAGAACTTTAATTGATGGCAATAAAGCTGTCTGCCCATATCCCAATGTGGTAAGATAGGCAGACACCAGAAGCCTGATTTCCAAGCTGGAGAAGAGTCCTCATTTGAATTCTTATCTACTGAAAAACCAAAGAATGAGCTGACAGTCTACCCGTTAATGAATTAGAAATCACTTATGTAGGTACCCTTTGTGCTCAGTTAATGCATCCTTTTTAAAAGGTTATTTCTGCACTGGATTCGTCCTTTCACATTCGACTGGCGGCTACTGCGGATTTATTCATTCAGCAAATTTATTCTTGCAGTAGCTCTCAAAAATCAGCACACACAATTATACAGCACAGGCCCCATTTGTGAAATTATTTATAGCCTTATTTAGAAAGCTAAGCTTCCTCAAGACTGACAATTTTATTGGCTGACTTAAGCTCAACTCCAAAGGAAGGAGGGACTGTACTTCTTAGCTCAGGATCCTGGGCTCCTGCCATACCTTTCAAGGCCAAGGCTGCCCTTGGGAGCCACTTCACAGGGTTAGCTTTGCCTCTGCCTGCTCTGGCTGCCATCAGACTAGGTGGGTTTACAGAGGAGGATCTGGATTTAGGACCTCGACGGGAAATGCAAAATACACAAAGTTCTGCGGAAAAGGGAGAAGGGGTTGCTATTATTTGGGGATTCCAGACTATTAGAAGCCATGCCAAATATCCCGTCTGTCTGCCTATCTGTCCTTCCCCCCTCCCACTTTACCTTCTCCTTCTTCTCCTCACTTTCCCTCCCTCTTCCCTTCTCTCCTTACCCTTCTTCCCTTACCCTGACTTCTAGTAGTCAAAGTGATTAAAAAACAACAACAACAACAACAACAACAAAAACATCAGCTGTCCTTTACTTGAAAGGTGGTATTCGCTTCAATACTGAATTATCTTCAGAGCTGGGACCTGCCAGAAAACGATCCCTCTTCACAAAAGTCCACACCAGTACTGTCCTGGAATTTGGTCCAAACTGGGATTCTCCTAACCAGTCTTTGATGTCAACATGTGACCGGCGCCGCAGGCATTTCTTCCAGCATTCGTAGTGGTGGTTGGAAGTAGACACTCTCCCCTCTAGAAATCTATCTTTCCTTGAGTTGCATGGCAGGGGACCAGGGTTGACATCTGCTACACATTCATTCATATTTACCAGACCTGAGTTGCCACGAGAGGGTTCTCTCTAGACAAGACTCCTAAATTGTCTCGGCAACACTTAATCCTCTATTGATTAGTCTTATCTCCTATAATCCATCCAGTCATTGAAGAGTGTTTGTTAAATTTCTGTTTTAATAAAAACCCCAACAATAACATATCCCTTCCTTTGCTAAATGGAAACAAAGCATAATCTAATGTTTAAAATACTGTACGCAGATAAGCAAAATTGGACAACCGTATGCCCTGACTCAACTAAATTCCACTTCAAATGCTTCTAACCCATACTGGCTTTGGCAATGAATGATGTTCTGGAGTGAGGAAGAGGCAATTTGCATGCCACATTTGCTTTGCCAATTTACTAAATTAAGTGGCAAGATAGTGAAGGGGTGGTCTTTTTGATGAGAACAATCTAATTAAAAGTGAATCCAAGGATGTAAGGTTGGAGTTCCCATTATTGACTGCATACCTCAAAGAATGCAAAGAACAGCAGAAAAACATTTGAGAGATCTGTTCATGCATCTTAGTATCTTATGTGTTCGTGGGTCTTTCATGAACCATTTCTTAATATTAATACTTAGTAATATTCATGACTTAATTGCTATAACTTCTCATTAATAGCGGCCATTCTTGAGGTCCTATGAAAAAATCTTAGATGCATCACATCCTAATCCTCACTTTGAAACCCCGGAAGATAGGTGATATTATCCTCATTTTACAGATCAGAAAGACTGAGAAAACTTATGGGGTCACACAGGGCAGGGATTTCAATCCAAGTCTGACACGGAAGTCCATGGTCATTGGTCATTGCACTGGACCACTCTGCCTCTCTGCATATGCCCAACTGAGCACCGTGCATAGAGAGCTTGATTTTCCTCCACAAACATATTCATTTGCATGGCACTGCCTCCTCACCTGTAGCATTTGCCCCTGTGCTGACATTTTACAGGAGAGGAATACCAATAACTTTACACACACAATAGTTCCCTGTATCATGCGTTAAAGAGCTAGAATCGATCACTGATTCTGGTGACTTAGTAAGCAGAGAGTTTAGATACTCTGATTAGGTTGGGGTAGGACTAAAGTGTGCCCAAATAACAAGTGTGGACCTGACAGGTCAAATAACCTCCTTTTTATAGCATGGAAACTGGCCGTGGAGTTGAAAATGCAGGGGAAGCTGTGACTCACTGCTGAGAACGTGAGTAACGTGGTCCAGCAGCTGGAACTGTTCCAGCCTCAGGAGAGAGAGTCCTGTGCTCGCTGTGCTTACTTACACCTGACTTCCTGTGTGCTGCCTCTCCAGTCAAGGAGCCCACTGGCAACAGTGCAGAGAACAGGAAGGAAACCTCTCCTCGCGGTAGTCATGTGCTCCCACCCAGCAGGACCAGCCCACAGCCACATGAGCAGGGGCCAGTGTGATGGATCACTGCCAGGAAAACTGGGAAAGGAGGACAGTCACCTTCATTCCACAAACATACTCTGTGGGGCCATGGTTCCATGCAGTCTGGTGCTCACCAAAAACCCACTCAGGAGAGGCAATGGCCACAGCGTGGGCAGTGTCTCTGAAGACAGCCCCGCAGGGAAGATGTCAAGGGAAAGGTGCGTGGGCACACAGCCAGACGACCTGAGGAGTCAGACACCTTCCAGAGCAGGGGACATGAGAGGTTTGGAAAGATGAGCAGAGGTTTGCCATGCAGGGTGGGGAAAGTGAAAACGGAGGAAAGAGCTCGACCACTGAACAAAGTAGGGAGTGAGAGGCAGAGATGCCAAGGATGACTTAGGGGGAGACCTCAGGTGGGAAGGGATTAGGTCAAGGGCGGCCAAGAAACACAAAACAAACTCATCCAAGTCTATTTTATCTTACTGTGTGGGATGGAGAGGCTGTGTTTAGCACCCAGATCACCTGTGAACTCCAAGCCAGTAGCCAGAGCTCTGCTTTTCCCCTCCTTCCAGCTAGCCATGGGTGGTGGGGGGGGAGGGGTGGGGGGATGCGGGGTACTGGACCCTTGAAACCCAGTTAGCACAAAAATCCTTTCCCCATCCCAAGGGCTGGGTTTCAGGCCAGGCCCAAAGCAGGGGCCCAATGGAGACTTAAAATGGAAGCTGCTCAAGGTGGTACCTGCCACTGCCCTCTCTAACCCTTTATATACCATCAGTGGGGGTTTTAAAATCCTAAATGCAGGGAAAATGGACAACATGATGATGACTAGCCCTCTCTCCTCCAAGGGGACAGAAATGCTTCTGCCTGGTCAGAAAGGGCTCCAAAGTCGACCAGGAGAGGAAGGATATGGCCGTAATATTTGGGACAGGAGGCAGGCTGGTCCCAGGAGCAAGCCCGCCACACTCCTTGGCTCTGGCTGGGCTTCCCCCAGTCAGCACATTTTAAAAGGAGGGGAAGAGGATAAAGCCAATGCTTAAAAACAGCAGGGACAGTAAGAGAAGGTTGGGGTGGGGCAGAACTCTTTGCTTTGAAACAAGCCCCACGGGGTTGCTTTTGGCCATGTTAACCCCTTCTTTTTGGGCAGGGGAAACACATATCCATACCAACTTGTATATTTCTGACAACTAAGCCGCACGAGAGGAAAAGCAAAGTCCTTGTAAATGCAAGCTCTAGGCCCAGGGCATTTAAAGGAAAGCACTTTGTGTTCTATGGGTCTCCACTGGGCCTGCAGGCAGACACAGTGAGGACCGTTTGTCTCTTTCCAGCCGCTGCCTTCCCTGGCTCAGGGGAAGGGGAAATAAATGTAGAGGTTCTATCAAGATGCCATAAGGACCAATTCTTTCTCAATTCCAAATAATGCAACAAGCCTAACCCTAGGACCTTTGCAAAACCATGCTGCTGTCACTATTTAACATCTGACAACCAAGAGTGAGGTACAGGAGAAGAAAGACACACACTCTGGCAGGCTGGGGAGCTCCTGACCCACAGACAGCAGCAGGCAGTCACTGTGCCCGCCACTGCTGTACTGGGCAGGGTGGACAGGACAGTCCTGGCGCTGTTCAGAGAACAGACACACAGCTCACTCTCCCAGCTTTTATCCCAGCCAGATGAGTGTTTTTGATCTGTTCTGGAACAGAGACTTTAAATAAGGATGTTCTCAGAGAAGTTCTGAAATAAAATTTCATTGCATATTTAATACGCTTGGCTCTACTGTCAAGAGGCAAGTGATTCCAGTTGGGTCTGATTCCAGAATCCTCCCTCTTTCTTCTAAGGCCACTCTCTGCCTTTGAGAGAGGGGTGGCCAGCCTGGAGGGGGCTTACCTCTTCCACTCTGTCTTGAGATCAGATGGTAGCCTGCAGAAGGGCCGCCTCCCGGGGCTCCCCTACAGCTGTCCGGGCAGCACCAGCTTCCGGCCAGAGCAGTTTCAGTGGACCATTCCTGCTTCATGTTGCCCCCAAACACTGCCACGCATATAACTCCCATCCGAATCTGGCCAGAGGCACCCAGACTTTGAACCAATACACCCCACCAGAGCAAGTGCCAATTGTCTGACATTGTTTATCCCACCAATTCCAAAGCACAGAGTTCAAAAGTACTGTGAATCAATCACTGATAAATGATTATTTTGAGCGCAATCCTGCCCTGCTCCCCCTGCCCCTTGCACAATCCTCTCTTCATCAACTGGCACTCGGTGGTATTCCTTCTTCCTAGACGGCATGTGCAGTAAACGTGAAGAGGGAACATTCGGGAATGGGGCTTCAGTGTCTGGGAGGTATGCAGCCAGTCACGCTAGGAGGAACAGCCGAATGGAAATACTCCCAAACATCTGGGGCTGCGCTTCGAATTTCAAAGTGATTCTTCTGCTTGCACAACTTTACAATCTTGGCATTTGCCAAATGCTTATGTTTTGCTTCATCTGAAATTAGGCAAGGATTTCAGCTCTCACTCTCGGTATCACTAGAATGGTTTTTCTGTGTAAAGGGGGCTTTTTTGCATATCATATTCAGCCTGCTCATGGTTTTGTGAGACAGAAGGACAGTAAGGGTTGTCAGCAGCCTCGTTCCCCTCCACTTTGCAATATCTGCCTTTCTGTCAAAGGCAAGTGTGCCCCTTCCCCACGCTGTACCTTTGGGCAGTAAAGGCAGCTGCCCAAGGCCTTTCAGTTCTCAAGCTGAGTGAGACACTGCTGGCCACACTGCTTTTTCCTCTTGACCCAAACTCCAGTTATTTGCCTCCCAGAGGAATCTAAACCCAGACAGATGAGATCCTTAAGTCACAGCACCAACTGCCCGGTTAGCACTGGGACACCAAACAGAGTACATGCCGCCAGAAGGTTTCTTCTCGAAAGGCAGCCATCCCTCTTATTTTAATACCACGGTATAAAGATAAAGATAACTAATACTATGCAACCAAAGTCATTTAAACATGGGTCAGTTCTCTTTTCCCAAGGACAAGAACTAACAGAAACCAATGAGGACTTTCTAACCATCCCAGACCTTAGGAAAAGCATCAGAACAGAGCTGAACAGAGTGGCACAGCCTGGCAGAAACTGGGCCCAAACTGAATCCTTACTGTGGCCTGGGCTAGTTATTTGGCAAACCATGCCATGCCACGTCCTGACCTAGTTAGCTAGGGAAGTCAGGGGCAGTGGGCTGGCATGCCCTACCTAGGACTAAATCAAACAGATTCCTAATGGAGGTCCAACAGGTGAAGAGAGAGAGAGAGTAGGACTCTCATCCCTCTGCCCCTTCTCCCCTGGAATTAACTCCCAGGTCTGGGAGCAGGGTCAGGGTCAATGGTGCTGACCATGGACACAACCTGAGACAGGACCACCATCCACTGGTGGACAAGAACCTCCATGCCAGGAGTTCACCTCACCAGAAAGCACACATAAGTGGGAGGTGCCCCTGTGGTCACAGGAACCCAACACCATAAAAACTTAGAGCCACCCAAACCAAGCACACCGGTATTTACAGCAGCTTTGTTCCTAACTGCCAACATTTGGGAGCACCTTCCATAGGTGAACAGATAAATAAACATCCAGACAATGGAAAATTATCCAGTGCTAAAAGGAAGTGAGCCATAGAGCCACAAAAATACAGGAAGGAACCATAAATGCATATTGCTAAGTGAAAGAAGCAAATCTGAAAAGGCTGCATACAATATGAGTCCAACTATGGGACATTCTGGAAGAGGGAAACTAGAGAGACAATAAAAAGATCAGTGGTTTCCAGGAGTTGTAGGGGGAGGGGAATCACATGAGGATTTTTTAGAGCAGTGAAATTATCCTATATGAGATCACAGTGATAGGGCCATGTTATTATACATTTGTCCAACCCATAGGATGTACAACCCCAAGAGTGAACCCTGTTGTAAACCCTGGACTCTGGTGACTGGGATGTGTCAGTCCAGGATCATCAGTTGTAAGGAGTGTACCTTTCTGGTGGAAGATGCTGATGGTCAGGGAGGCTGTGTGTGTAGGGGAGAGGAGTCACACAGGAAATCTCTATGCTTTCTTTTGATTTTGCTGGGAACCTGAAACTGCTATATAAAATAAAGTTGATTTAAAAACAAGAAAGTTGATTTTTTAAAAAGCAGAGGGAATCTCTAAGATGAGAGACAGTTCTCTTCATGCCAAGGGCTGTGTGGCTCAAGACCACCTGTGTAGCAATGATCACAATGACATCAACACCTGTTGGTTGCCCACCTGTGACAGGGGCCAGCATCTGAAGGAGAAACGCCAAGTGCACAGAGCCCTCTCCACCAGCTGGAGGCACAGAGCCAGCCATCATCACATCTCCCATGAGACAGTGCCAGGCTCAGTTCTGAATCCAGAAAGACAGTGTGGGCTTCACCTCTCCCCCCCAATCCTTCTCGCATCCACGTGCCTTCAGACAGAAGCCCCACAGCACTGACCATCAATAGGGAGCTGTGCGCATTTGCTGCAAGGGATGAAGATCAGGAACCAGGATGTCAGTGCGCCCTTCTCCAAGCCCCTGAGTTCAACAAAACCAGCTCTGAATACCTCCCCTAAAGCCCCATCTTGCCCTCTCTCGCCTTTGAAGTCTTCATTTTTTTTTTCCTGCTTTAGAACTGCATGCTGGAAAAGAATTTTATAACCACATCAAATCTCTAAGTATTAAAAATCTTTGCAGGAATGCCTGGGTGGCTCAGTTGGTTAAGTGTCTGCCTTCGGCTTGAGTCATGATCCGAGGGCCCTGGGATTGAGTCCTGCATCGGGTGCCCTGCTTAGTGGGGATCCTGCTTCTGCCTGCCGCTCTCCCTGTGTGCTCACTCTCTCTCTCTCTCTCTCTCTCTCTCTCTGACAAATAAATAAAATCTTTTAAAATTTTTAAAAAATTAAAAATTAAAAAAATAAAAATAAAAATCCTTGCAATGTAGTAAAAAAAAAAAAAAAACAGATATATTTGCATGAAATCTCATACAAACCAAAAAACCTTCAAACACATCTCAAAAGATTTCCCATTCACTAGCTTGACATGGGAGCAGAGACCTCCCCACTCTGGTTCATGGGTGATGTGCTGGTGGCCCAGTACTCAGATAAGTCCTGACACGAAGCAGTAAATGAATGGCCTTCCAGGATGGGTGCGCTGCACTTGGCTGTCCGCACCAGCAGAGGCTCGTCTGTGCTAATGGAGTCAATAGCTCTTAGCTCTCTACCCCGTCAAAGGTCACAAGGGTCAGACATAATGAATGGAAGAGCATACAGATGGGCTCTGGATGGGAGAGTGGCAACTAAGACAGGAGGCCCATGCAGACCATGACCTAGCAAGCATGTCCTCCTGTGTTAGTTTCTGTGGTCTGTAAGACACACACTCCTTGTCCCCTCTGCTCACAGCAAAACCTGACTATTGTTCTGCAAATTTATATTTCATGGCCAGATATTTTCTTGCTGCCTCTTAGCATAAGAAGGTGTATTCTACACATACAAGCTATAGATGGTCTTCAACTATCCTACTGAGATAGGGGTTTGTTTTGCTTTGCTTTTAATCATTAAGAGAATAGTAAGACTCAAAGGACAAAGAATTGACCTTGCTTCATATTACTCAGTTATCAGCCTAAAGTTGGGGCTGGACCCAGGGGCCTTTTAAGTAACTGGGCTTTTTCCCATTGGACAACTCTGCCTTATTATGGAGACAGTGACAGCCCTCTGACACACTGTGGGTTCACATATGAGAAACGGGGACCCCAAAGAATGAATCATAATATAAAACATTTTGCCAACAACAGTCCAGTAAAACCCATGGCATTTGTCTTTATTCTTCTGGAGCAGTGTCACCTCAATGGACTTTCCTGCATCAGCAGATACCCTCTGTATTTGTGCTGTCCAATATGGCAGCATTTGCCGAGTGTGGTTAGTGGCTATCTCATTGGACAGCACAGCTCTGGAATGGGTGCTGGCAGTTTTAAACCTTGGGGTTTAACTGAAAATAACAATCACACAGAATGGCGCTGTGACTTTCCTGTGGTGACCAGTGATGTTTTAGCTATGCTCCACTTCCTACCAACACAGACAGGTCAATACCAGGTCTCATACCCTGCTAGTCTGATTCTCCTCTTCATGGGCAGAAATTTGATGCCAATGCAGCTCTATCTCCCACTAAATAAAACCAAACTGGCAAAAGACTTTATGGAGTAAGAATATGGCTGGTGAAGAAGATTATTCACTGTTTTAAAAATTCATCAAATGATTCATTAAGGAGCATTTGCCTTATGCATGTAAAGAAGGACTAATTTACAAATTTATACACAACCTTTAAAGACCAAGCACGGTGACAGACACATGCAAATGAAGGTGGAGACATTATTCATGAGGTGGCAAGAATAATAAAGATGAATAAGCTAATAGTTTTATTCATATGATGGAGAAATTCCTCCCTGCAGAGAGGTAAAGGCAGAGGTCAGACCATTTAGGGCTGACCCACTTTCCCAGTGGTATCCTGTCCCCCACCTTTCTTTGCTGCTCGCCTGGCTACACCAGGACATCATTATGATCATTTCTGTAAGATCCATGGGATTTACCTCTTCAGAAGATCCATTCTTTGGAATCCTGGGCCTCCAGGATCATTGAGGATTCATCAGTTTAAGCAGTTCAGGAAAAATAAAGTCTTCCAAACTGTATTCCAAGCCCTGCTTCCTTAAGTAGACTGCCTTACACATATATGACCCAGTGTCATTCCTGTGGCCCTGTCCCTGGTCCCCTCCTCCACAGCCTAGTGTCACCTGTGCCTCAGAGCCCACATTCAGTAACTGGTCAAGCCCGCTGCCTTCCATCACCACGTTGCCCCCAAAGACACACTGGCCCGGGGGGGCCCTCCGCCTCCCACAGCCTCTTCCTTCTCCTGCTGTCCCAGGGCCCGGCCATCCTGGAACTCTTCTCCCCTGCTCCAAAACCTCTATGGTTCCTCTCATGCCCTATAAAATGATACCCGAGCCCAAATACCCAAGCTTACATATGAGGCCCTAGCCTACCTTTTTCAATATCTTCTCCCCCATCATCTTCAGACTCCCTTTGCTCTAGTTAAACCCACATCACTTGCTCCTCGCCAGATGCACCCGGGATGCCAAGCCGCTTTCCTTTGCTCACCTGCCACTTCGGTGTGGAGTGACAGACTCTCTACAGATAAACTCCAAGCAGCTTCTAGGCTGTAAGGCAAATACCACCACCTGGAGAAGGGTGTCTTTTTTTATGCCATGACCATCAATCTCTGTCCACTGTACTCCCAGATATCTCTGTCCCACCTCTCCTGTGGCTGTTCAGCTTGAGGGGCAGCAGGAGCTAGCTGCAGTGAGCCCAACCGCCAGCTGGAGCCCCGGGTCTTCAATTCCCAGCTAAGTACACAGCCTCCCTGGGCTCCTGTTTTCTCTTCAGCAAAAGCATGACAATAGTGACCCTTACTTCATCAGGCTACTGTGAGGACCACCCAACACACTTCCCACCAGGGTGGAGAGGGGTCTGGCACGTGGCAAGCACTCAGACGTGAGCCTTTGATTTCATCTTGTTCAGTGTCTCTTGTGAAGGCATTAGAACCTGACCCTACAGCCATGGCTCTCATCTCTGGCTGAGGGATGCATCCCAAATGCAGCAGGAAACAGATGCCAAGCCCTGCCCTCCAGATGTGCATTCCCTTAATCTGGGATGAGATCTGGGCATCATCAGCAGGAAGGTGGATCCTGAATCCACACTAGCATTGAGGACGTTGACACAAACTAGTTCCCTAACCCACTTCCAGAGCCATCTTGATTCCTCAGAGCCCAGTCCATGCACACAGAAGAGGCCAAGGAACACAGGATGCCCATCTATCCTCCTGAGGTATGGGCTTGAGTTGGGCTCGTGCCTTCTGCCTCTTCTCAATGCTATAAATGTGCCCACCTGGAACACCTGGTCCCCATTCTCCTTCCACTTTACTACAGATAAAAACAAAATCCAAGTGCTATTGTGGAAAAGTGTAGCAGTTCCTCCAGAAGACAGGATTACCTCATGACCCAGTGATTCCACTTCTTGGTATTTACCTCAAAGAATTCAAAATAGGCATTCAAGCCATATACGAGTATATGAATACAAACGTTCAGTGCAGTTCTGTTCACAATGGCCAAAAGGTGGGAGCAGCCCAAACGTCCACCAGGGCATGGATGGATAAACAAGACTCATATATGTACAATGGAACATCAGCCTTCAAAAGGAAAGGGATTCTAGAGCATGCTGTAACATGGATGAACATCGGAGATAACACGCAAAGTGAAAGACTCCAGACACTAAAGGACAAATACTACATGACTCCACTTATTTGAGGTACCCAGAGTAGTGGAATTCATAGAGACAGAAAGCAGGAGAGAGGCCGCTAGGGGCTGGAGGAGGGCAGACTGGGCAGAACAGTGTAACGGGCACAGAGTTCCCTTTGGCTGATGAGAAGTTCTGAGACCGGGAAGAGGTGAGGTGTGCACAGTATCACAGATGTGCTAAATGCCTTAAAATGGGTAAACTGGTGAATTTCGTATTATGTTTGTTTTACCACAATAAAAAAAAATAATAAAAACCCAAGATCTGAACTTGTTACAATTATTATAGAGATCAACAAGTTGACTTTGAAGGAGTGCCTGGTCCACAAGAAAAGGCCCACAAGATTTAGAACCTGAGCTGGGATGGATCTTTGTCCCTTAGGCCTTTTATGTTTCAGTCATTAAACTCTTTGTATTTCTCAATTCTCAACTGCATATCATTATGCAATTCTCAATGCATAATTGTTTGTGTTTCTTTGTAAGGTTTTGCTATTGAACTAACCAAATTGCCGGTTCTGGGTAGCTGACATATTTGCAAGCCAAAAATGCTAAAAGAAATCAAGACGTGCCCACCCCAGTGTTCCCCTGGTTGATGTCTCCCTGCTGGATCAGCCACCGTGATGCCCAGGTCAGCTCAACAAACAGGACTTACAGTGCGGGACTCTGCTGGCCTGGACTCATCATTGTAGGTGGGGTTTAGATAAAATTGTGACTTATAGAAAATACCAGCTCTAAAGTCTGTGTGACTGTGTCTCACCCACTAGAAGACCAGATAATGGCGGGTAAGGAGGAACGAGAAAACTCCAAAGATATATTTTTTTTAAAAAATAGTAATAAATGGAACAAGCCACTCTCTTCATAAAGTTCACTGATTATGTCATATGATTAGCTTCAATGTGACCCATGCATCACTTGAAATTAGTGCTGTTTTCAAAGTGGAGCCAAACAAAGAAAAATAACCACCACCAGGGTACACCAGTCAGAAGACTACTTCCATAGACTTGATCCCTAGTCAAGTACCAAGTCATCCTTCAAACAGCTACTGCATTTAGGATAAAAATGCATCTGTTCCAAGTGATTATCACGGAACATGCAAGAGAGCTAAGCAGAGAAGCAACGTCCTGCTTACCCTCAAAATTATACCTTTCCTGACTTCGCCTAACAGAATGCTCCCCAAATGATCTTAACAGAATGCCTCCAATGCCACATGTTACAACACAGATTTAAGAATTAAATCAATCTGGCTACATAGAAGTTCAATTTGTGAAAAGGTACTTATGTATATTCAATTTCCAAATATGCATCTCCCAGCAATGGAAATCAAAGGGAATATTATTTGATGAATGGAATGACAGGCACAAATATTTTTCTATTTCCAGCCACTATGAGACAAAAATACAGAACTGCTGACTATACAGAGAATTGAGAAAGGCACCATTAAAAGTCCGCCGTTTATAAACTAAAAATGTATTGCAATAACTATGGGAGCCTTTCGTTACGTTACTTAAGGCATACACAACAAGGGGCAAACAACTTGAGCAAAGAATTCCTCTATGACCAAATCACAAAGCCAGCTGGGAGTGTGCTGTGCATGCCACACACACACACAGATAAACTACGCTTCAGTGCTCTTGCTATCTACGCAAAATACATGTCAGCTGTGGCATCCAGGTGACTAGACTATCAAACAATCCATCAAACAGCACTGTTGCTTTTTTTTTTTTTTAAGATTTACTTATTTATTTGAGAGACAGAGAGTGCACATGAGCAAGGGGGAAGGGCAGAAGGAGAGGGAAAGGGAGAATCTCAAGCGGACTCTGCACTGAACACAGAGCCTGACACAGGTCTCCGTCTCAAGACCCCGAGATCTTGAGCCAAAATCAAGAGCTGGCTGCCCAACTGGCTGAGCCACCCAGGAGCCCCAGTCCTGTGGTTTCTAAGTTCCTTCCTGAACCACCCCCTAAATGAGTCCCCAAACAACAAGAAATGTGATCATGCCAAGTCACCTCGGTTGTCTTACACCATGTCCTAGGTCACTGAGTGTGCCTGGAACCCACTGACTGGTAACTGAAGTCATTCTGAGGACCGAAGTTATGGCGGGCCACCACCAATGCTGTAGCTTCCTCCAGCTTGGAGAGTTCCACCAGCTACCATACCGGGTGGTCAGAGGGCACATGCACAGGGCACATCAAACATGCACAGAGGGGACTTGCCCTCCTCCCTCCACTGGCCATGGGAGACAGAGGCTTGTAATGGCCCCCAAAGCCATAGTGTGTCATCGTGATGTTCCCCTCCCACCGCAAGTGTCCTAGACCTGGTTGGGGGACAGGGCACTGAAACTTTGCTGAAAAAATCTATCTCCACTCATACCAACATCTCATGAGGCATCGTGTCACCAGGGTGCTCCAGACAGGGTCTGGACAGCAAGGGTGGTCCCTTCATCTCGCCACCTTGAGTATGAAGGCACTTGGTGACAGGGAGGGGTACCCCATGAAAAACCATTTCTGGCCAGCCTCTCTAAAAACATTTTCCCTGATAACATCTTCATTCAGCTCTGTCCTCACACCTGCTGCTGTGTGTACAACCTGTCCACAGGGCCCAGCAAGGGAGGGGCCACAGGGCTCTGCTGAGTGCTGCGGGAGTACGGGCTTCTCCAGGCAAGACAGACAGTTCTGTGAGGGACAAGGCAACACAGGAGTCCAAGCAATACCACAGGGTGACTGCAAGGCTGTGTGCAAGGACGCTGTCCCTACGCCCCTTGGATGGGCAGCTGCCATCCTGACACCCCTCAGGTCCTGCATTCTGCTGACTCTGCATCTCTTCTGAGAGATGGTCCACACCTTCTTTTAATGTATCCTGCCAAGCACAGCTTTTCTCTGCAATCAGTACAGAGATGAAGTGGTACCTGCTTCCTGCTGATGTTAGATGAGCCGGGCATTGCACAAGGAAGGACGGTACCCCTCCTACATCCCACTGTGGCTAACATGAGCCCATCAGAGCCACTCCCAAAGTCCCAATTAACTCTGAAATATCTGCATCAGTGACAGCCCAACACATATCCTGCCCATGAATGAGGAACGGGTGCTGGGGAAGCAGCCCCAAGGGACGCGCCAGGCACGAGAAGGGGCTCCATGTGGGGCCTCTTGGGGGCACTGCTTGGAACATGCATGTCCCCCCTTCCAGCTGTGGCCGCATGCTGCGCAGGAGGAAATGGAGAGTGCCAGCCTCTGGGGAATAGCCCTGTGTCCAAATGGGGTGTGTCAGAAAGGCCCATCTTCAGCTCATAGCGGGTGGAGTTAAGGAGTGCCACACCAAGTCCACCTGCACCATCAGAAGCACCTTGTAGGGGAGCCACACCCGTCCCCCCGAGCTGCTGCCAGCTTCGTCCTGGCCGTCCGTGCTCAAGGGCTCCCGGCAGCAGCTCCCTTCTTGCCCTCCCAGCTCCAAGCTGGACAGCAAGGACCCCATACAGAGGCCCACAAACAGTACAGCCTCCCCGTCAGATGCAGCACGTCTGCTTGCACAAAACCCCTGGGGGGTGGTCCAGGGAACACACAACCAGAGGACTGGCATCTGGGGCATGGCCTGCAGCCTCCCTTACCTTAAACCAAAAGCAAACACGAGAAGGCCAACCAGGCAGTGGCTGGCAGACAAGGGAGAGGCTCTCACACAAGCTGCTGCAGAGGCCCTCTCGGGTCTTCACGGCCTGTTGGCCCCAGGTCTGGAAGAACCACAGCCAGGAAGGTAGACTTGACCGGGCATGGCCTGGTCACCCTGCCCAGCTGCAGGGTGGGTGCAGTGCCAGAGGGGCCCCATGTTCCCGGGCCGTCCAACCCAGGCCTCTCGGACCCACAGGCCCTTCTCACTCTGAGGGTTGTGGTCGCCTAGTGACGCGGTGATGGGTCTGGGAGGTTAGCTCCTCCGTCAGCACAGCTCTGTTTCAGCCCCATCTTCAAGGCACAGTATTCTTTCCCTTTTAACTAAAACGACAGTTCCTTTTGCTGCCTTCAGTGACAAGTCAAGGTGTTTCGTCTTTGCTTGTGGGGAGTGCTTACTTTCAATACAAAGCATGACACAGTTAAGAAACAGCCCATGGTTTTCTCGGCTCCTGACACCAAAGCTCAGCACAGACTGAGGAAGCGGGAGTCTGCCTGCATGACCCCTGGAACCCTCTTCTCCACTCATACCCCGTGGCCTCCACACCTGGTTCAGAGCACCCTCTGGTGTCCCAGACCCCATCTCTTCTTCGGGACCCTCCCATAGCCTTGCTGACATGGTCTCTGTGCTTTCCGAGGGCCCTTCTCAGGCCACAGCCCCCAGCAGCTCCGCTTGCCCTCCAGCTCACCCTGCATGGAGGTGGCTGTGCTCCCTAGCTCCCAGGTGCCTTCTTTTCTTCCTTTCCTTTCTACTGAGATACAACTGGCATCCAGCACGGTGTAAGTGTAAGGCAGATCGTGGCAGGACTCACTTGCACTGTGAAATGATTGCCATGGTAAGTTTTAGTTAACTTTCATCACCTCATAGAGATACAGAAAGAAAAAAATAATGCCTTTTTCCTTAAAACAAGAACTTGGGATTTATTCTCTTAATTTCCCTGTGTATGACAGAGCAGTGTGAGACTGTCCTCGTGCTGCACCGTCCATCTCCAGGACTCATTTATCACATAACTGGAAGACTGTACCCTTTGACCACCTTCACCCGGTCCCACCACCCCCACCCACCTCAGGTACCACAAATCTGATCTCTTTTTCTACAAGTTTGGTCTGTTGTTGTTGTTTTTAGATTAAATTGGTATTTGGTAGATCACTCATATTAGTCTTTTTTTGTCTGACTTATCTCACTTAGCACAATGCTCTCAAGGTCCATCTTATTGCAAATGGTGGTATTTCCTTCTTTTTTCATGGGTGAATAGTATTCCATTGTTTGTGTGTACATTATATGCATATACAACATATGTGTGTGTGTGTGTGTATACATCTTATTTATCCATTTACCCATCAATGGACACAGGTTGGTTCCATATCTGGTATTCTAAGTAGTATTGCAATGAACATGGAAGTGCATGTATCTTTTGAATAAGTGAATAAGTGTTTGAATAAGTGTTTCCATTTCCTTCAAATAATTATCCGGAAGTGGAATTGCTGGATCACCTGGTAATTCTATTTTTAATTTTTTTTTAAGTTTTTTTTTTTTTTTTGACTGAGAGAGAGATCACAAGTACGCAGAGAGAGAGGGGGTAGCAGGCTCCCCGCTGAGCAGGGAGCCGGATGCAGGGCTCGATCCCAGGATCCTGGGATCATGATCTGAGCTGAAGGCAGAGGCTTTATTTAACCCACTGAGCCACCCAGGCGCCCCCTATTTTTAATTTTTTGAGAAACCTCTGTACTGTTTTCCACAGTGGCTGCACCAATTTACATTCTAACCAATAGTGCACAAGGGTTCCCCTTTCTTCACATCCTCACCGACACTTATTTCTTATCTTCCCGATAATAGCCATTCTGACAGGTGCGAGGTGATACCTTGTTGTGGTTTTTACATTTTTCTGATGATGAGTGATGTTGAGCACCTTTTCATAAACTATCTGTGAAAATGTCTATTTAGATCCTTTGCCCATTTAATGGGATTATTATTATTTTGGTATTGAGTCATATGAGTTCTGTATATATTTTGGATATTAACGCATTGTCAGGTATAGGATTTGCAAATATTTTTCTCCCATTCCACAGGCTATCTTTTCACGTTGTTATGTTTTTATTGTGGTTGTGCAGAAGCTTTTTAGTTTGATATAATCCCAGTTGTTTATGTTTGATTTTGTTGCTTGTGTTTTAGGTCCCATATCCAAAAAATCATTACCAAGACCCATTCAGGGAGCTTTTTCCTTATGTTTTCCTCTGGGAGTTTTATGGGCTCAGATCTTATATTTAAGTCTTTAAACCATTTGGAGTTATTTTTTGTGAGTAATGTCAGACAGGGGTCTAGCTTCATTTGTTTACATGTGAAGAAATATTTTCACAGCACCAACTATAAGAGGACTGTCTTTTCTCTACTGACTATTCAAGGCTCTCTTGTCAGATATTAGTTGACTGGATATGCATGGGTGTGTTTCTGCCAGGTACCCTCTTCAAAACTTCTACATCGGGCAGAACCACATGACCAAGTATGGCCTATCGTAGGTAATTTCCCCTGATGACTGGGCCTTAATTTTTATCTTGAGCTCTCAGGGCAGGAAACCCTGTGTTTTATAGGTTACAAAAAGGGAATATGTATTTCTGTGGTTCTTAAATAATGAAAATATTTATTGGTTTAAATGTTGTCCTGACCCTATGAGGAGACCAGAAGGAAAATTCAGGTGTAGACAACAAACTGAAAAGACACTATCTCCTCTCATGAGATCCTACAATGAGCCTCAGTAAATGGGCTTCCACTCTAGTATGAATCACTGAATTTAAGAGCAAGAAGCAGTCAACAGGTTAAAATCAGCTGAAGAACAGATACAGTAAAATGTCACAACTCTGGGAACTAATCCAAAGATCAGCAAGTCCCCAGTTGTGGATTCCTTCCAAAAAGATCAATATTATCAAAACAATCAAAAGGGTCTTAGGCACAATTTCACCACAAGGACCCAGATAACATTCAGATGGAGAACCACGCAAGGCCCCATGTAACCAGATATGTTGATAAATTAAGTAATGAACACATTGCACATTCCTTTTTGTAAGTTGAAGGGCTGAAACCAGCCAGGCAACTTTGAGTTCTGACCCATCACTTCAGAAACTTCGCTCTATGTCTACTCTGTCTCTGAGCTGCCCACGCTCTTGCTCCTAAGACTGATCTCTGGACACCTCCTTTTTCCATCCAGTCAGCATCTCACAGCTGCCCTTGGGGCAGGGCAGGTGCAACGGCCACTGCTCTCATTTGTTCCAGGGCTGCACCTGCCACCATCCTCCCAGCTCACGTCATCTCCCGCCCACTCGCCCACTCACCAGCAGCTGGATCCTCCTCAGTGCTTTCCAAGGTGGGTCTACCTGCCACTGTCACCAAGTGTGGGGCTGAGCAGGGGTGCCAAAATGCTTCCCTCAAAGAGGGGCTGAACTCCTCACAAAAGAAAACTGGAAATTCAGGCAGAGTTCAGCCCTTCACTGGACAGAGACCTTCCAAGGTGACAGAAATGTACCACCTCTCTGATGACCAGGACAGTGGTCACCAGCTCTTAAGCACTTGAAAAGTGGCCAGTATGAATGAGCAACTGACTCTTACCTGAATTTAATTACTTTAAACTCAAGTCTGGATAGCCCTAACTTGCACTGGGTGGTGCAGCTGCAAAGAATGTGAACTCATGAGATAGAAGACAGTTCTAGTGGGGGTGGGGCAAGAACTTCAGTTAACCAGTCTCTGGAAGGATTCTCGGGTGCCACTTAAACCACATGGCTAGGAGAGAGGAGACTAGGGATACCATGAGGAGGGGACAGAAGACCTCTGGCCGACAGCATGGGTGGTCTCAGAGCCTGACAGCTCAGCTCTGCTCACCTCCCTAACCTGTCCCCTGTGACTCATGCCACACGAGCTGGTCTCTTCCCTGAAGCTCAGAAGCAAACAGAGAGCAAGCACCTCAGGATACCAGGCCTACTGCGTTGCCACAGCCTAAGCCGGAAAATATGCTCATGTAGAAAAAAAGTTTCCCCATTTTTTAGTGTTCACAGTCTATGAGTCTACACAGAGATCATCTTAACTAAAAATGTAGTTTGAGCTGGAGGAGGAAAGCCTTGGCCTAAAATAGAACAGCGCTCACCCTTGATCAAACTGAACGTGAATTTCCACTTAATCCTGCCGGAGACAGGCACTTCCCTCCACATGATGCTCCCCACGTTCACTCAGACGTGCACCCGCATGGGAGGGGTTTCACCAGAGATGCAGGAACTATCCTGTCAGAGCTGGCAACCTCCTCAAATCCCCTCCACCACAGTGGAGTTGAACATTAAGGAAACTTTAAAAAAAATAAATAAATAAGGAAATCAGATACTTTGGTAGCAAATTCAATGTGGAGATAACTAGAATTTTCCCTCCCGCTCTGGATTGCCCCCATTTAACTAATTTCAGCCTTTGACGGGTAGGTGAAATCTGGCATGTGTAAAACGGGGATTTAAGAGCCCTGTGATGATTCATCTCTGGGATGACTTCCTGTGGGCTGGGCTGTGAGGGAACCAGGAGGGGAGCAGCTGTGGCTGCCCCCTGAGGTCTCTCCCAGCCCCCAGGGGGTAACAGAGCATCTTCAATGCAGTGAGAACAGAGGCCTGAAATTCCGTACGGGGAGACAACTTGGGGCCCTTGGCCACCTCTAGTGTGGCCGCACACGCCCCAGCTTGCACACTGTGTCCTTCCCAGCCTCCTGGTGCCCCATCTCCTATCTGCCATGTTGGCCCCAGTGTTGCCATCTGTGACCATCCTCAACCCCAGGGAGGACCACAGGCTGAGTAGCAAGGTTGCAAGCCATGCCTCAACAGGGAGCATGAGTGAGAAACACAAGTTTGCTCCTTCGAGCCACTGAGATTCTGGTGGTGTAACTGTGGACCAGCCTGCCCCACCCTGACTCACACATCACAGGTACATTTGCCTTGGTCATAAAAGTTACAAAAACCTCCCAGAATTCAGATATGCCAAACTGACACATAAAGCAACCTAAAGCATCCCAGCCCCAAACTGCAGACGTCCCAATGTGGGCTCCTGAGTACCAGGAACAGTTTTGGGGACCCATGTTCAGGGGAGCAGACCTAGAAAACACAAATACACTTACCACTGCCTCTCTGCTGTTGGTAGGTGGGAAGCGGAGAAAAAAGAGTGGGCAGAACCTTCACACATGAAAACCTCTGGAGGAAAACACGGCCCGGGCCATCGTGTGGATTCCTGACAGGAGCTGAATCTCATGGGGCCTGGAGGCCCTGAGGACGAGGGACCCCCCCAGGGACAGAGTGAGGAACAGGCTGGTAGCTGGAAGGAAAGACGAGTTCTGGCCTGGAGAGGCTTAGCAGCTATTTGGAGCCACACCCCCGAGAGCAAATCTGTCTGGTCCGAACCTGTCGAAGCTATCTAGAGAGGCAAGACAGGGCCCAAGTGATGACAAGGAGATGGTGTTCACGGGGCTACCTCTCCCAGGAGGACAGGCCAGGATGTGCAAGGATAGCTTTACAAACAAACATCACTCTCCTCCTCCTCAGAAACAATCCGGCTCGATTTAAACACGACTGAACTTCTGGGCAGAGAAGCTGTGTGGCCCGTGCTGGGCCTGGATCGGGGGACGCTCAGGACACAGGAGCTCCTGGGGACGGTGCACATGCACAGAGCTTACCATGTTTGTTCTGGGCATGCCAGCATCTGGATGTGTCCTCACAGTCTCATTCTGCAGAGCTGCCCTCTCCCCAGGTGAACCGTCCCTGAGTGCCCAAGAGGAGAGGAAGGAGCCAGAAGCTCCTGTGTACAAGGGAGGGACCACGTGTATGCTCCCACATGCTCACACGCACTACATACTGCAAACACAGGCGCACAATACACCACGACACACACACACCACACCCCGCACACATAAAGACACATACATCACTCACACACTCTGAACACACACCACACCTAATACACCACACACACAGAACACACACATAAATACGCATATATCACTCACATACTCCGAACACACACCACAAACACACACAATACACCACAAACACACACACACATAAATATGCATACCTCACTCACACAGTCTGAACACAGCACAGGTACACAACCATGCACACTCCACACATACACACAGACACACAACTCCACACATCACACACATTCATAGACACCACACATGTACAGAGACACACTACATACACTGCACACACATATACACAGGGCCAGTATGTATAAGATGCAAACACTCTACGATTCCCCAAGACCTGGTCTGTACAGAGGGCCAGGACAATTCCCCTCCTGATTGTTTCCCATCTCTAGACAAACTTGGGGGTTTAAAAAAAGCTGGCGTTCTCACCAGTGTGGAGGCAGCAACTATGATTTACTGAGAACTGACCATACTGGGCACTGCATTGACAACCTTATGCAATTCTCCCACCTCTGAAGTCTTTGATCCCTCCTGTACCGAGGGGGGAGCTAAGCCTGACATGGGGCTGAGAAGTTGCCGGCATCCCACAGGTAGCTGGTGGCAGAGTCAGCAGAGGGCTGAGACCGGCTGCTGCCTTATGCTGGTAATCAACCACCGCCCACCAGCCCCCAAGGGTTGTGAGACTGGGGCACTCTGCCTCTTTGTGGGGGTGGTTCTGACTTAGCAGGAGCCCAAGAGGGCAAGGGGGACTGTGGGCTTGTGAACCACACACTCACCTGTGACAAAGGAGTGGGGGAAGGCCACTCTCGCCTTGTGGACCAGAGTCCACTCAGCTTTCAGACAGAAGGTGCAGGAGGAAGAGGCAGATGGACAGAGGAAGCCTGACTTCCTACTGTACCGTTACCCATCGCACCGCACCCGTGGCCATCCACCATGGAACATCCCTGGAGCACTGCATTTCCAAGAGGGCCAATGTGGTGCCAACCTACGCTAATAGCTCAGAGTGCCTATTCGCCTCCATCCCTGGTATGTGGGGACACAGGCACTGCCCACTATCAAAATCTTCATCTTTCCCACATTCTCACCCCACGGAATAGCTGTCATGCCAACACGGGGCGAGCTTTCGTTCACTTGTTCATTTGCTCACTGACTGTGCATGATGGGGCTGCAGGGCTTTCCGGTTTCCAAATGACAGAAGAAAGGACAAAATGAATAAATAGAACAAATCCTTCCTGCTTTAAGCTTTATCATTTTATTCCTTAGTTGGCTCTGCACATCCTACTTGTCATTCAGCAGTTCTGAATTTTCATTTCAGGCTTTTTAATTGAATGTTCAGCCTGGCTGTACATGCTGAGTTTTCTAAGCATTTTAATCAATAAATAAGTTAGCCTGCATCACAGCCACATCCTCCATCTGGTGCTGACAACAGAGCAGAGAGTGAGCAAAGGAAAGCCTTGCTTGCGGATTCTCTCTCACCCTTTCTCTTCTTTTATCCTCCTTACTAGAATACTCCAGAAGCTTTGAGATTCATCAAGTATATGGCAAAAGAGGGGCCTTATAATTCAAGGTTTCCTGTGAGCTCCCAAGAGGGAAATTTAGAAAATGAAAGGCAATTTCACCCCCTGGTGATTCTCAGCACTTCTGGGGAGCAGTCTTCCTGTCCTGGGGATGAAAGGTCAAAGGACTGGGGGTGAATCATGGGGATGTCCTCTTATTTCAAAAGGCTCCAGAGGCCATCCAGCAGACTTTCCTCAGGGTAGCCTTACAGGCAATCACTCAGCTATGTGTTGAGGGCTTTATGTGCCAAGTACCATTCCTGATTATGCGGTTACAGTAGCAACCAAAGTGGGAAAAATCCCTGTTCTCCAGGACCTAAAATTTTAGTGGGAAAAGGAAGACAATAACAAAATGTACAAATAAAATGCAGAGAAGGCTAAATGTTAAAAAGTCCTCTGGGAAAAAGTAACAAAGGGAGAGGGGACAGGAAGGATTTGAGGAACGCAAGTTTGTGGTTTTAAGTAGAGTCATCAATCAAAGAAGGCTTCACCAAGAGGGTAACACGGCCATGACAATAGCATGTGCAAATGTCCTGAGGTGGGAGCCCTGCATGGTGAGTGACAGGAATGGCCTGGGTCTCTGTGGTTGCAGGGGTCTGGCGGAGAGAAGTGGCCAGTGAGGCACTGGCAGTGGGACAGGGAATCGAGTCCTTGGAGGCCACCACAGGCTCTCAAATTTTCCCTGTGAGAAAGGCACTGGAGTGGGGGTGGGAGTTGAGTCTGGGACAGGCATGGTCTGACTTCTGTTCTAACAGGACCACTCTGGCTACTGTATGGGAACAGATGCAGGGACAAGGGAAGGAGTAGGAGAGATTCAGGCGATGTCCCCATCATCCAGGGAAGAAGAGACGGAGGCCCACACAGGAGGAGGTAAGAGAAGTGGGCTCTTTGTGAGGAGAGTTGATGGGTGTGCCAAAGCTGAGTGAGGGGCAGAGTGGGGCCCAGGATGCCCCCAGGTCATGGGCAGTGACCTGCATCATGGGAGAGAGCATGATGCTACTACCTGGGGCTTAGCCTCCACCGGACCCAGCAAAGTGCAGATGGTGACCAGGGTCAGGTGGGGCTCATTGCCCTGTAGGAAAGGGATTCCCCGCCCACCCTGTCCTCTGCCATGGGAGACCCTCCTCCTGGGACCCACAGGCCATGGGTCCCCACTGCTGATCATGCACAAACCTGACCAGGTATAAGACCTCCTCAGACAGTTCCCCTCCCATCTTGGAAGCACGGCTGAGATTGTGAGTGCATGACCTGCCCTCTCTGTCTCCTTTGCTTCTGTCCGTCTATTTGGTGACTTCTTTACACCGACTCATACTGTCTCATACATTCCATCCTTTCCCTGATGCTGCCCACAACACCTGCCCACCTCTGGTTCCCTCTCCCTACAGATAGGTCTGATTGGAACAGTCACTCTCTATCCAGGGAAGGACGCCCCTGCTGGACACATTCTCACACCACACCAGGTGCCAGCATGGCTGTCAGTCAGCTTAGGGTTACATCTGGAGGCCCAGGGTTGGGGGGGTGCTCTAGGGCAGATGCCTGGTGCCTCTTTGTCCAGGTGACTACTGAGGTTCTGATCACCCTGGTGGCAGAATCTCACCCCTTTCCCCTCCCCTTTCTTGGGCTTCCTCTCAATGTTTCAGCAAAGGGTATCCTCAAAGAAGGTAAGCAGAGATTAGTTTTTTCTACTACTCACAGCATTTGTAGTAATAATATAAAAATAATGTCAATGAAAGAAGGATAAATCAACAGCAAATTCTTCCCTGGGAATCAGCTCTTCAGAACCATTTCCTGACTACCCACCCTGTGCAGTTTCCTTCCATGTTTATAGTTCTTCCTTGTTCACTTTCTCCGAGGTACTTACCATGACTTGTAGATGTCTATTTGGGTGTTTACACAAGTGTAAACAAGTGTGGGACTAGGTGCCCAGTCGCCTGTCCCACCTGAGCCAGGAGCTCCCTGAGAGCAGAAGCTGACCGGAGCAATCTCCCACCATGTACGCAGGGCAGGCCCCGTGCCTGGCATACTGTGGGGGGCTCAGTAAGTGAGTTACATGCATGAGTGAGAGAAGAGATGGATGGCTAGACCTTTGGGGTGAGCTCCCACATCAAGCACACCCATACTGCATCCTAAATGTTGTCAGTGTTCAACAAATACTAGCTAAAATAACAACTGAGGAAACTGTGCCCGCTACTGGACACAGCCTCCCCCCACCACTTCTCTCCTTACTAAGTTCCTTCTCAGTCATTCTTGCACCTCCTCTGCGTACAGCAACACATAGGGCTCCAGGTCCAGCATCTGCCAAGGCCCCCACAGAGCCAGCACCTCCTCCAGGTGGGCCTCCCTTGGAGCCGTCTTGGGGTGGTGATGATGCCCGAGGACCCAGGTGAGGTCCTGCCCCTGCAGCAGCTGTGCCTGTCTTCATCCCAGCGGAGTCACACGCAGATGCTGCCACATCCAGCTCTCAGGTGAAGGAGGCAGAGGACAGGACACCTACTGTGAGAAGCTCTCCAACAGAGCAAAAGCTCCTGCGAAGGAGCTCGATCTGACACACAGACTCCTGTTTCGAAACAACAGAAGAAAACTTCCCAGCTAGAGCAGCTTTATCTCAGGGAGGGGCCCAAGGAACAATCAAAGCCTACAAACGGCTCTCTGCTGATAGGTCAGAAGCCAGACTCCAGGATCCCTTTTCAGGCCGGACTGTCGGGCAGGGGCTGGACGCCTGGAGCAGGAATGCTCCTGGAGGACACACAAGAGGACGTGGCTACTCAAGCTGTGGTCTCCGCAGGGCAAGGAAATGTGGGCAGGGAGTGAACGTGAACCATTCTGGTTCTTCTGACTCCTGGTCTGAAAATAAACCACAAACTTCCTGCCTAAACGTGGGCAAGAGAGTATTTCCTTCACATCAATTCCATGCAGGTGATTTTAAGAAATTCTGATAGCCAAGTAGGGATGCTAGGACAGGATACTCACTTCCATGTTGACAGAGCACAGCCCCCAAGGACCACTAAATGGGTATGGGAAACTGGATTTAATTTGAGAAAGGAGCTCCCGGGTTGGCATGGTCTTTATGCCCTTTGTCTTCTAGTGGTCAGTGGGCTCAGCAAGGAGGCTGCCTGGCCTGGGGGAAGCTGACTCCAACCAGGCAGGGGAGGGGAGTGGCTGTGTGGGTAAGCAAGGGTGTGGTCCCCCTTCTGTCGCTGGCCAGCCCTCCCGCTCTCAGAGGGCCCAGGCTGCCGGGCGACTGACAATGCGCTGAATGCCTAGAGCTGTCAAGAAAAGGCAGGCCAGGGCCAGAGCTCCTTTCCTAGGTTTTGGTGCCCTCTGATCATGCACAAATGGATACTGCCATGTCGTACAAGTTGGGCTGCAGACCCAGCAGAGAGGACACTGAAGACTACAGTTGCCGTGGGGACCCGTGTAGTTGCATTGGCAGGGCTGGGTATTTTCTGAGAGAGAATTTTTCTTCCCCTTCCCCCACCTCTGCAATGGCAGCCCTAAGGCCACACAAACCCACGTGCATCTCAGGGCACGCAGCGGTCCCGGAGGCCTGATGGACAACTGCCTCGTGGTTTGGCCACAGAGCAGGAGCCACCCAGGTGTGTCAAAGACTGGGTCTTCTTTCTACCACTTTTCTTCGCTTGTGTCTCAGCAGAAGTCCTGTCTTCCTGCCCGTAACTATGGGGCTGACACATTCCTTGTACAAACCCCCCCACAGCTATCCAGTAAGCCAGGCAGGTGTGGCCCCTTTGGTATGCCGGCTCCACCAGATGGACATTTCCCAAAGTATGAGGACAGAAAATTGGCAAAAGAGAAAAAAAAAAAAAAAAAAAGGATACAGAAGAAAAAGGTCCAAAATAGCAATTAGGAAATGCTAATTTAAACAAAAGGATAATATTATTTCAAGTGGAGGGGAAAAAAATGGAATAAGTTCTAATAGGTCAATGGTTACATAAATTATGAGAAATTTTGTAACGATTTATTTCTATGGCTATTAAATATCCCATCTTAAAAAAAATGTTTTAATGAAGTAAAAATATTCTAGCTAAGTACAGCACTAAGTGAAAAGACCAGGATATAAAACTTCATGTTTAACATGCTCCCAATCATGTTTGGAAAACAAACACATATGCAGAACACCAAAATATTAGCAAGGGTTTTCTCTGGATTACAGAAAGGGCAAGTTCTATATCCTTCTTTAAACGTTATTTTTATACATTTATACAGCCCACATTTCCTGTCATGAGCATAAATGTTTTTAGTTAGAAGGAAACATTTACAAATGCCAACTATTTTTAGACCGGAGAGACATCAAGTATGACTTGGCTTTCAGCAGCCCCTCAACAGAGATGAGAGGCAAAGGTCACTTGAAACTGGTAACTTTGCCAAGTAGAGATTCCGACTCTAAAGTCTGTGGATGAACCCTAGAGCCTGGGAGCTTGGGAGCAAAGAGGAACCAGAAGGAGCAGGTGGGCCCTGTGCTCCTCTGGAAAGTGATTCAGCCTCCCCAAATCTCTCCAGTTTCTTCCCAGCATGCAGGGACTGCCTGGACCCAGAAGACCACAAGGATGGCAGCCTCCTCCAAGAGCATCGCCAAGGTGGAAAGGGCTTTGTGGCATCTCATAAGGATGCCCCCAATCATGTGGCCCAAGATCCCCGTGGGCCTGAGCCCCGAGCCCCATCCTAGCATTCCCACCACTTGACCCTCTACAACAGGGAGGCAGCCCCAGCTTTCAGCAATGACACACAGCATCCCACTCAAATTTCGAGGAGGTGGGCTTTGTTCAACCAAAAGCAACAGAGGCAGCTGCATGCAGAACATTGAAAATCAAAACAATGTCCCTCCTCCTCAAGCATAATGCAAAAAACAGAAATTGCCCTGTTTCTTCTTCCTCCTGACAGCCTTCTGTTGTTGCTTTTCTGGCGTTCCTCCACATTATCTTGACAGCATTCTTAAAGGAATTATGTTAAATGGTACCCTGCCTCATACCCCAGACTCATGAGAAGAGTATCTCAAATTAAGCTCTGTTTGACCCACTCAGTGACCAGTTCTGGACACTTCCCAGCTCAAGGAAATTAGGGTCCATCGGGAATTGAGTGAACACATGAGAATGTATGAGCTGGAGCTGCTCCAGACAGCCAGGTCATCACTTACTATGCATCTACTCTGCAGCAAGCACTCTGCCTCTGCGCCTACCCTGCACCAAGCACTCTGCCTCTGCGCCTACCCTGCACCAAGCACTCTGCCTCTGCGCCTACCCTGCACCAAGCACTCTGCCTCTGATCTACCCTGCACCAAGCACTCTGCCTCTCCGCCTACCCTGCACCAAGCACTCGGCCTCTGCACCTATCCTGAACCAAGCACTCTGCCTCTGCGGCTACTATGCACCAAGCACTCCTGGGAAACCACAATAAAGCAAGCAGTTGCACACATGGTCCCCATTCTCAACAAATTCACCATCCAGGCAAAGAGACAGAAAATACATAGATAGAGAACAAAGATGATCCTTATGCCCCAAGTCAGGATGAAAAAGATGTCTCAAGCTGTTGTGAGAGGCCGTCAAGAGCACTGTGTTGTGAAGGGCTCTGAAGCCCCATCCTGAGGCCTGGAAAGGTATGTGAGCAACAGCAGTGCTTCAGGGAGGACTGCCAGAGCTGGGGCAGATTGGTCCAGGGGTCTATATCCTTGCCTCCAAAGACCAGGGGTGGAACAGGGAGGGAGGGAGGGAGTCAGAGACTTTCAGGAGTTAGGGCTTGAGTTGCTCTAGAAAAACGATAGGCTTTGAGTAAATGAAAACATTGAATTAGGCCCAGGCATGGTATGTGGAGAAGTCTGAGGAAAATGGACTGAGTGCCATAGAATAAAGACATGGGAGCTTGGTGGGGTGACAGAGCATTCCAGGTAATGGAATCTGGTGTGTGTGTGGACACATATGTGTGTATGAGCATGTGTGCGTGCAAGGAAGGGGAGAGGCGCGGTGGGGGGGGGGAAGCCTGAGTATTCTGTGCTACTGAATTCACTCATTTCTTCTCCTGATGAATTAATCTATTGTGTGCCTGGATGCAATGCACTGGATTGCTGGAAACAGAAGTTCCCCCTTTGCCTTCCATGTTTCTCTTTACTGCAAAGAGAAAAAATAATGTGATGAGCTCTGAAAATCCCAAGGAGACGAAGAAAGGGTTTGGTTCACCCCACAACTTTGGCTACCTATATTCACGGTAGTCCAAATGTGATCCATGGGTCCAAAGCACTGGTATCATCAGAGAGTTTCTTTGGTTATTGGTGACTTCCAGGCATGTCCCTGGACCTATAGGGCCAGAATCTACATTTTAACAAGATCCTTCCATGGTCAGTCAGCATGTTAAAGAAGAGAAGCCCTGATCCAGGTCAAAGGGCCCCAAAGGTGTAGAATCCAAGAATCATAGAGTTGCAAGGGTCCTTGGTGATCACCTACTTCAACCCCACAATACACTAGATGACCAAATATGCTAGTCTGAAAAAGTTAATGGGTTTCCAATTTTCCCACTTAAGATTTCATTGTCACCCAGAATGGGGCTAAAAAAAAGCCCCAAACCATCCACAACAGGCATTTTTCCACAACCACACATCCTCCCTCAGCATTTATTCCCAGAAGTCAAGCATCATCTTCCATTTTGTTACACGAAGCCACAAGACCTCTGCCAGCCAGAGCAAGAGAGTCACACAGAGGGCATGGAAATCAACAAGCCCTCCACGTGCCTCGAAATCCAAACCAAAGATATCCCAGTGCTGACATCTTTACACAGATTTCCACTACACCCAATGTTTAGCCAAAGGTACTTGTAAGAGTGGTGCCTCCTGGACTCATTATTGCCAAACTGAGACCTATGTCAAGAAAATCCAAACTCATAAACAAACAACATTTCTCTATAGAATAAGTACACACAACCGTTAGTCAAGTAACTATCTGAAATGGTTGTTTCTGAGACTCCTTTATGTACAAGCAAAGGATTTGAAATCCTACTCTAGTTGGGAGCAAATAATGAGAAGAATCATCTCCAGCCAGTTGGTGATAATGTGTCATTCATTACAACACTGTGTGCACAAAGAGTGTGCATTCCAAGTCATATGACAGCAAAGAAAGGGCTCTTTTTGCAGGGGAACAGAGGAAGGATGGAAGAAGAGAGAGTTAATAATTTTCATTTGACAGCTTGGAAAATCCCAGTTCAGCTTCAGAATGCCAGCTCCTCAGTTATAATTTAACACCCATTCCAAGAACAGTTGACAAACGAATGTTAGTGAGCAACACAATGCCATTTTCATTTGCCAGCCAGAATGATTTTTTTATGTCCTTGATAAGCCCCCAAATAAATTTGTCAATTTATTCATAGCTGTGATTTGGAGTCAAGATGCATTCTCTTATGCTCTACAGACATTGGTACCGCTTTCTTTACGGGACCTCCATCTGTTTTTCTACCACATGGGCATAAAGATTTCCAGAAGCTACTAAATAAGAAAGTGATTTCAGTCATCCTGTAGTAGCTCTCTAGCCATCTGCCATCTTACCCCCATGTGTCCTCCATCGTGACAACCACTTTTGCCCCTGTTCCACAGACGAGGGTCAGGGCCAGCCACCTCCCAGGCCCTGATAGGATCCCACCGTGCAAGGAGGAAAAAAATGGTAGCAAAGGGCAAAATAAGTAACTCTCCTTTGGTGACCATGCCTTGCCTTGCAAAAATCCCAGTATGCCATCAGGAAACCTATAACAACCAGCACCAGAAAAGGAGTGGGGCGGCTTTGGGCCCACATGACCAGAAAATTCTGTTCTGGGAGGTCACCTGGGGTGCCTAATAATGTAGGGAGGAAAAATGTCGTTAATGACATCTCTGTAGGCTAACATTCTTTCTGGCTTCATCCAATTTTAAGACCTGGCATATTCACATTAAAATGCCTCCTTTGTGAACTGGTCTTTAGACAAGAACACCTCTGCATATTCACGTGCCCTAATACACTAAGGACTAAGACAAGCTCCTGGACGCCATGGCTCCCGTAACTGGAACGGGAGGAAGGCAAAAGTAATTACAGCTAATAACAGTCATCCTGATTTTTAACTTCCTTTTCTCATAAGGCACAAGGATTTTGGATTCCTTTGCCCTTTCTGAACGGTTGCAAGTGCCACATCTCTAGATTTTGCAAGTTCTTGGAGACAGAAGTTCAATACATTTTCCTGCAGCCTCCACCTTTGGCCAACAAGGTAGTTTGGGACACGGGGCTGATGAAATTGTATTAAGACTAATGACATTACAAAGGGACAACTTGGCCAGCTGGCAGCAACCAGCCGAGGTGCCACAGGGCTGCTCAGGCCAAGAACAGAAGCATTCTTTTGGTTTGGTAGTTTTATCGGGCAGGTCCTGAGAGGAGAGATGACATGTTCCACTGGGTAATGGAGAGAGTTTGTACGAGGGAAATTTCCAGGAGTGTGGGCAGAGTTTGGGACATTGCATCCAGGGTAGTGCAACCCCCTACCACTAGCAGCACTGACATAACTTTAGCATCCTAAACCCAGAGAGGAAAAAGAGAAAGAGTTCTGCAGAGCCCAGAGAGAAGAGCTCTGTGGACAGGAGCAGAGGCCTCTGTGGAAGGAGGTGGCAAGCAGTAACATCCTGATCCATGGTTCTTCCTCCTGGACATGCTTCCTATTGGACAAATCCAACCATGTTCCCGGGCTGTGGTCCAGACAGCTCAGCCTCCAGGCACACACAGGCACAAGGATGAGGGTGACTCTGCAGGGCCAAGTGGAAGCCATCTGAGAGTGGAACCCATGCCTGGCATTCTCAGAAACTTGGACAGCTGTTAGGTGCCTGAGCACCTCAATAAAATTTTTTTAAAAATTAAAAAAAGATTTTTTATGTTCTTGATAGGCTCACAAATAAAGGTGTCCATTTATTAATAGTTTATGATGGTTTGGAGTCCAGATGATCTGTACACACTGGTCCTGCTTTCCTACTGGGTATCAGGCATTGGGGGATGGCAGTGGTCACTCCTCACACAGGGGAGATCAAATGGCTATTCATGAGATCCCAGAAGAAACCAGTCCTTTAAAGAAATTTCTACTCTGCAAATTTTGGATGCAAGGTTCTGTGTGGTATGATCACTGCCTCTTTCTAACCTCTGACAACCTGACTGGCCTTCTATGAGGCGGGTACCTCAAGACCTAAGTGTCACAGGTAAGCCACTGAAACCCTGAGAGAGCAAAAGTTGATGTAGGCCAGGAGGCCTGAGGTGTGGGGAAGCAGGCAATCTTGTATTTCACAGAGTTCCCAGCCGGAGGAGAGTGGCACAATAGGATCTGGGCAGGATCAGAGAATTTGCTCATTCATCCTTTCCAATGCAGACCCACATCACTGCCAAAAGCCCTTGATGACAGATGGGCTTAGGGATTCAGAGATGGTTAGACTCCGGAAAGGCAGAATCACGGCCTCCCCTGTGTCACTTAAATCCTTCCTACAGGTCCCGCCCTGCAACATACTTCTTCAGTGAAATATGCATATCACTAATGTATATGGACTCATGATAGCGCAGGTCAGGTTCTGCGGTCAAGTAAGTTTGTGCCAAATATAGGAGAAGTACGTTTTCAGTTTTCAGTGCCTTGGGATTTTAGCATTATAGACGAAGGACTTATATGGAGAGGCTCCTTGCTCATTCTAATCAAGGGGTCTCTTGGTCACAGGGACTGCCGACAGCTGGCCCTCATGCTCGGCGCCCATACCGGTGGCCCATCGGGGGCTGAGTGTAAGAAGCCTGTGCTCCGTCCAGCCCTCAGGCCCAAGTCCTGGTTCCAGGCCAGCACTCACACTTGGAGGCTGCCTGACTTCGAGCAAACTACTGACCTTCCAGAGGCTTTAGTTATTCCCCCTGAACTCTGGGGTGGTAAGAATAGATTGCCTCCTGCCAGATGGCTGTGAGACAGCAGGAGATGGTGCTAACAGACCCACCCCCTTCACCACTTTCCCCTAGGCCTTCAGTCTCTCACCAATCTCCCTGATTGCAAGGGGGCTGTGAGTCAAAAAGGCCAGGTAGAGCGCCATCTCCAGTTCCTTCCAGGTGGGCCAGAAACATCCCCAATCACGTGTTTTAGTTCTCACACCTAAATCCGTTTTACTCACATTCCCTCCCTCAGAGTGCCCGGGAAATCGCGCAGCCCCTTTCGCCTATCCCAGACACTTTAAGAACGCCAAGCAATGGCAGCAGGTGCTGTCCAGTACAAAAACCAGTATGACAGTCTGGTCACATGAGGCCACCTATTCTGAAATAGCAACATACCAGAGCCAGGAAAAAAAACCGGAACTTAAAAGTGAACTAAAATCCCAGGATAAAATCATTGTGAATGTCCACAGATATGCGGTCAGGGGTCCACAGTCCTGATCATTATGTCATCTTCCTTCCTGCCACTGAATGGAGGACACTCCCCATCTCCCAGGGTCAGAAACATGGTTTTATGCATAAGCACGAGGTCAGGTTTACCAGCACCTTACCTGAATATGAGTATCACCGCTTGCCTTAGCTGAACTCTCCTGAAGGCCACAGAGCCTCGGAACCCAGAGCAGAAAAGTGAAAAACTGGGCAAATGAGGTCCCAAGCCCCGTGAGTAAAAAGAGAAATGGGAGTGCTGAGGAAGAAAGTTCCCTAAAGGGGTGTGGCTGAGAAAGCAGAGCTCAGGGCCCCACAGCACACAGCAGTGTGGTCCCCACGACCACGCGTGAAGCCACCGGGGCCCCGGCAACAAAGGAGGAAACTGCCTCTACTCTTCAGAATCACACACTGCTGGGTTCAAGGGGGCTGGCGCCCTCGTGCTGGCCGGTGGGTCCCTGACCTTTGCAGCAACAAGCCTGCAGAAGCGGCAGAACTCTCCCAGAGGCACACACCGGGCTCCAGGCTCGGCATGAACACACTCCAGGGCGGGACCAGAACGAGGTTTAGCTCCAGCTCCCCGGACGGCTTCTGCCAGGACTCACTATCCATGAGGGCGGGTGTTCCGCACACACTGCTAACATGCTTCTTCCGGGTGTGCCAACCAAAGAGCACCACGCAGAGAGCAAAAACACAGGAGAATCAACGGTTCATGCCCGAAGTCTAATTAAGACAAAACATTTTGTACAATTGCTTTGGAAAAGCGTGCTATTGATTCACAGACCAGCTTAATCTGGCTATTAACACCTGATGCTTCAGCAGCCTCTCCAGAGTTCCCAGATGGCTCAGCTTCACACTGACTGTCATCCCCGGCACGTGACCGAGGTGGCATGCTCCCCAGACCAGAAAGCCAATGCTGGGCATCCATGAGCCACTTTCTCTTCAAAGCAGCTTTGCACGGTAAGCCCCACCTCACACAGCACCCCTTCTCCCCGGGACTTCTTCCGTGATTGTGGGTGGATGAGGAACGTTTCCGTATCTCGCTTTTACTCTGGGCAATGACAAGACAGGTGTGGCCTGGCCCCAGAGTGGCAGCCCCTGGGGCATGGCCACAGACAGCATGTCCTGGAAAAAGGCAGCGGCTCCCTACACTGAGTGCACTTTTGATATTGGGAGGCTGAAATGTGTTTCGTTACTTGCCCAAATGCTGTCATTAGGAAACCAGATGATGAGCCCTGTGAGGATTTTTAAATTCGGTTTATTCAGAAGCATCAACTGATCATGAGAACACACACACACACACACACACACACACACACACACGTGCGTGCGCAAGCACTCCATACAGCCGTGCCTGCTACCCCCCAGTGGAACTGCCCTCAGGGGTGCGCATTTAAGTGAGTCTGCCCGGCCTGGCCTGGGGATAGGGTCTCAAAAGGTCACCGCAGCCTCAACTGTACCGCTCGGCCTAGATACCTGGCAGGGGTCCCCCACAAGCTTGCAGATGCCACTCCACGCCCTTCCTCCAGCCAAAAACACTGCTACTACTCCTCGCAGAACTTAAACATGAGGTTTCCTGCAGCAAAAACGTTTCACGCAGCTTCCCCGAAGTTGGGTGGCATGAAGGCCAGACTGCCTGAGAGCAATGGGAAGAAGGCTGGACTCCATCTCCGGGGCCAAGTCCCAATCCACACCCCACCCCCACCCCAAGGACGAAGTCTGAACCTGGAGACAGGAGCCTGTCCTGCCAACCACCAAATCTCACTCATCTCATCTCCCACAACTTATTTTATGTTTGGTCCCTACCAGTCCCCGAATGCTTTAAGATTTAAAATGACCTTTCTCACGTTGAGGTCTTTTATCCATTTTGAGTTTATCTTTGTGTACGGTGTAAGAGAATGGTCGAGTTTCATTCTTCTACATATAGCTGTCCAGTTTTCCCAGCACCATTTATTGAAGAGACTGTCTTTTTTCCACTGTATATTTTTTCCTGTTTTGTCGAAGATTATTTGACCGTAGAGTTGAGGGTCCATATCTGGGCTCTCTACTCTGTTCCACCGGTCTATGTGTCTGTTTTTATGCCAGTACCATGCTGTCTTGGTGATCACAGCTTTGTAGTAAAGCTTGAAATCAGGTAATGTGATGCCCCCAGTTTTATTTTTGTTTTTCAACATTTCCTTAGCGATTTGGGGTCTCTTCTGGTTCCATACAAATTTTAGGATTATTTGCTCCAGCTCTTTGAAAAATACCGGTGGAATTTTGATCGGAATGGCATTAAAAGTATAGATTGCTCTAGGCAGTACAGACATTTTAACAATGTTTATTCTTCTGATCCAAGAGCATGGAATGGTCTTCCATCTTTTTGTGTCTTCTTCAATTTCTTTCATGAGTGTTCTGTAGTTCCTCGAGTACAGATCCTTTACCTCTTTGGTTAGGTTTATTCCCAGGTATCTTATGGTTCTTGGTGCTATAGTAAATGGAATAGATTCTCTAATTTCCCTTTCTGTATTTTCATTGTTAGTGTATAAGAAAGCCACTGATTTCTGTACAGTGACTTTGTATCCTGCCACGTTACTGAATTGCTGTATGAGTTCTAGTAGTTTGGGGGTGGAGTCTTTTGGGTTTTCCATATAAAGAATCATGTCATCTGCAAAGAGAGAGAGTTTGACTTCTTCATTGCCAATTTTTATTAACACTCACTGTTATCAAGAGAATGAAGGTGCTCAAAAAAGCCAGCAACACCTAAATGGTGTACTTCCCGAGAAGAAGTTCCCAAGGGGCACCCCATAGAAGAGAAAACTAGAGGCCCTTCAGCCCCTTCTCCCCAGAGAGGCCCCCTCTACAAGACCTATAGGCTCAGGACACAACAGATCATGTGCTTCTGAGGTCCTTCATTATGAGTGGGAACGGGAGGACCAGTTAGCCAGTGAGGAAGGACTATCTGTGCCAGCGTTAGTGGGGAGTTGTTACGTGAAGTCCCATCACCAGGGCCGCCCCCAGGTTTCTCCAATGCCAGGTACAGCACCTCCACACAGCTCTCAGGGGACGGAGGGTCAGAAACACAGACACCAGTGCTGAGATGGAATCTGAGGGTCACTTTGTATGAGCTTCGACCACAAGTACACATAAAGCAACTTCTGTCCAGGGTCCCTGGCTGCGTAGCACCTAGTCTTGGTCTGGGAGCCAGGAAATGCCAGATTCAAATCACAAGTCCACCGCTTAACAGCTCTGTGACTCAAGACAGCTATTTAACATGCTAACTCTCAAACTCAACCTACAAAGGGAAGCAAATGTCCCCTCCTCCCAAGGTCACTGAGAGGCACACTGTGGGACACTTCCCTTGCAGCTGCTCTGCCACAGCCCACACTGTGAGAAAAAAGCCCAATTCACCCCCATCACCACCTTCCTTTACCATGTACCCTGTCTCACCATCTGGAGAAAGGCAGACCTCACTGCTATCTCCTGGAGGCGGACTGCTACAGATAACAGGAGGACTCGGGCTCACTGGCATTTCTGAAGCCCCTCTCTGGGGAAATGCAGCTCCTGCTGCCCAGGAGTTCAGAGCTGAGTAGAACAGATGCACAGGCCCTCAACTTCCCCTGAAGCGAGGCCTGCCTGGAGGAGGTTGGCCACTGGCCCCAGGGCGGGAGGAGGGGCACCATGCTCCTCAGGGTTAAGGGCCCAGGGAGGCTCCACAAAGCAGGTGGGCTTGAACAGAGGGCTTTCCAGGTGGAGGGAAGGCCGTGAGCCCAAGCTCTCAAGTGGGAAGACCGCCGTGTTGGGAATGGGAAGGCAGGGAGCAGAGCTGGGCCACAGTTCCCAGGCATCTTCATGGAATACGCCAGCTGCTTTTGAAAACTAGGCGTTTTCAGTTATCTTTCAGAATTTACCATCCTACTGCCTTTAGCACTGCCACCCATGAACCAGCCCTGAGCCAAGCCTCTGTCTGTGAATACAGTTCTGTGTGATCCCCCTCCTAACCCCCATGCAGAGTTATCTTACCCCTTCTCACAGAGAAGCCTGAGTTCAGTGAGATCACTGAGCCCCCCAACGGCATCACTGTTGACCACCATGTCTCTGCCATGCTGTCACTGAAGCCCCTCGTGGACCTGCCTGAGTCCCACTTGGACCTTCCATTCAGCCACGAGCCCCCCAACTGGTCTGCCTCCAGCCCACCCTCACCTTGCCATGCACTGACCCCAGAACACCTGGAAATGGATGGCAGCGTCCTTACACAGTCCTGCATCTTTCTCCTTTGGCCTTTCTGGCCATGAAACAAAAACACAAAGTTGACAAGTAAAAGAAAATAGTCATCCAAACCCACTTTAGGGGAATTAATCCCAGCACATGAGCGTGCAGACATCTCCATTGTAAAATGGGCACTGGAATTTATTAAAGAACTCCCAGCACTACGTACTCAGCTGACAGTCACCAAGCCCACATGGCGATCCTACACCTTCCCAGACCTCTCACCGAAGTTCTGGCTCTGAGGGCCAGGATGGACCTGCTGCAGCGAACCCAAGGCCTTCCTGACATGGTCATGCACTAGGGACCATGGGGCAGGCAGGACGGGCAGCTCACGCGTCGACCCCACACTCAGGATTTAGCAGCTCAGCAAAACCCAAGCTAACTGCTTCCCTGGGGTGGATTCTTTGGGTTCAGAAAGAACAGACAACTCGTACCAACCATAAGCGTGTCTAAATAATGCAATATGAGCTACACACGTGCACAAAGCATCTCTCTCCCTGCATTAATATGTAAAGGAAAGATGAAGACTTAACCCCAATAAACACACATGGCAATAAGATAAAGTAAAAATAAGCTGCCGTTCATCACCAACCTCAGAATAAGAGATTATTCTCTTGGGAAGGTAACAAAAGAAGAAAAACCGTACAAACAAGCAAGCAAACCAAAGCTCCTTCCCACCCTGGGATGCTAGACTGTTAAAGCCAGGCACCAGCCAGGCAACTCGAGTCATTCTGGCATTCCCTCTGACACCCACCAAGCACCAGCATCTAGAACCGAGCACTCCATCACCTCCAAGGTCACAAAGGCCTCTCCCAGGGCTCCTGCTCCCAAACTCACAGCACAAAGCCACGGCCTTCAGGCTGCAGCCACATGGTCATCTCTAGGTTCTCCCTCCCTGGAGACAGGAAATGTCTGCTCCAGCCCACTTCCCAGGGCAGACTGTATGCTTCCCTCTCCCACAACCCCACACGGCACTGTGCTCCACTGCTGAATAATCAAGGTGCCCCCTGCATGGTTGGTGTGCTCCCCACACCTCCCTGTGGTCTGTGTACTCCCCCAGTCCCTGCCCCAACCCTGTGATCTGTGTGCCCCTTGCCATGGTCTGTGTATCCTGAAATCAGAGCCCCCAACCCTGTGGTCAGGACAGTTGGCATGCTCATCTGCATAGAATCACCTTGCTGGTTTGCTTTTTGAGCCTGCAGCTACTCCATCATCACGGAAACCAGAGACAGAGTCTTTTGATTTAGCTCTACCCTGAATCCAAAAACTATGGAAAAATTGGCAGCTACTCACACAAAACACATTATGTTCAGATTAAATGTAGCACTTTCCAATGAGAAGACCTAGAGCTTGATTCAAAAGTTTCCCATCCTTAATATCCCAGCATAAAACACCCATCACCATTCTTTCACACACGCTCTGCTCTGCCGGACAACTGAGAATCCATCTCCAGACTCCACTTCGAAAGAACTGCCCCAACACACCTGGTGTTTGTGAGCTTGACATGGAGACCAGGAAAAAGTCTGTTCTGGGAATGCTACATCAGCAGAGCGGGATGAGACCGTTCCCTCTCCTTACTTTCTTTGTCCCAGCAATGGAATTCATGATGGAGAATGAAGCAGAGTGGGTAAGGGGCAGGAGATATCTGAAAGCACTCCCACCTAAACACACTTCTAACAAAGGATTAGTGACAGCCCAGGACTGTGTCAAGGTGGGGACGACTCCAGTTCTGATCACAGGAGGGACAACTGTAGCCATTCCTACTTCTCAATGATCAGGTCTCTGTTCCTATGACCTCTGTCTATCTCTGTCCCTCTCTCCAGGGTAGTTCAATTGTTAGGAGCAGTAGCCTTTGCAGCTGTGCAGAACGCCTTTGTCCCTCCACCCTCTGTGGGGTGCACCTTGACTTTGAGCTCCTTACCTTCAGATTTAGCCATGTGATTTGCTTTGGCCAAGGGAATGCTGTATGGGTCTGTGTTTGAATCTGCATCACCATTTCCACCTACGTAACCCCATGTAAGTTCCTAATGCCCCACATTTCAATTTCCCCATTTGTAAGGAAGATAATTTATCTATTTCCAAAGGCTTATTATACACATTACAGGATCACTTATAATGAACAGAGTACAGCTGGACACATAGTAGGTGCTCAATACATGCAGAGAGAGAAGGGATTCTTATCTAAACAAAGTCCACAACACCCTCAAATCATGAATTCACAGCTCATTTGGGGAAAACCCCATTTTACCTTATTCAGACACATACATCATGCAGGGACTCATCCACTAAATAGCAGAAAAATTGCTTGTACCTCCCAAATTGTCTCAAAATAATCTTTTGTGATTATTTGGCTGGTCGGTTGGTGCGTAGTTTCTGAGCTTGGAAACTCTTTATGGAAGGTTTTTGAGGATTGGGAAATCGGATACCTGCACTTCATTCCTCCTAGGGCTAGTAGTGGATCACAGGCAAACCCCACTCTGGTCAACGATGACTCAGAACAGGATTCCCCATTGTGTCCCCTCCCCAATGCTGACTGTCCACTAGGACACTAACGACTCTGACTAGCCAAGAGTGCACGGCCATGGGACACGGGACGGGAGCAGACAGGAACACTGATCTCGAGAGCCTCACAGAGACATTGCCACTAACTGGCTGTGGGACCCCAAGGTCTGTCCTCCTTACTCCTGGGCCTCAGCTTCCTCGTATGTAAATTTAGGCGGCTAACTGGAAGGTCTCTGGGCTCCCTTCCCATGCTAACATGGGAGGATTTGATGCTAAATTCTCAATGACCAGTGATTGTGTGTTTCTTATGTCTTTCCTCCCTCCAGCAGTGCAGATCATTGAAGTTAATTGTAGATGTGACTTCTTTATGATTCTGACTGAGCACTGCGGCAGGAAAGAAGGAGTCCATGAAAAGCACAGAGAAAAAACTACATTGTATTCTAGAACAGAAAGAAAAAGAAGACGTAGAGACCCTGTCTAGCATTCTCAGGTGCAAAATCTCTACCACTCCTACTTCAAAACAGCACACAGCTCAAGGACCTCAGGACTAAAGTTTACCTCTCACCCCCCAGCTGCCCAATGCCCCCAGAGGCTCACACCCCAATCCCCATCACAGGGCAGGACCTGCCACTCTCCCACACTATCGAGAGATCCCTACCCCTTCCCCCCACCGGGCCTGGCCCTAAGCTGCTGGAAATCAATCTGAGGAACCAAAGAGCTAACAAGCAGACGGTGTCTGTGATGTTTGGTGTCACTGCTCCCAAGACTATTGAGTTTCAAAGGAAACACAAGCAGATGGGAGCTGCAGTAGTGGGAAATTCCAATGACAGAATTCCCCCAAACCGGGTGGTGAGGACACTTCTGCGAAAAGGTGAGGGAGTGGGAAAGGATTATATCCGATTTCCTTGAAATTCCACCAAATAGACAACCCTGTTTGCTCCCTGCTCCAGCCCTGGACACACAGAATGCCAGTGACAGGAGCAATTTCCCTGGCCAGAGCCTCAAGACTCTTGCTGACATCGAAGTGAGGTGGAGAAAGACCTGGAAGGCAGGGTGAGGCCAGAGACAGAGGCCTCCAACTGGGCAATGCCATTTCCACAAGATCAACCTTCTCACATCTTCACTACCCCTTCCTCAGCCACTAAAATCCTTGCATGGCTGTCAGCTTTAAAAGAGCAACAAAGATGGTGTAAAGGGTTGGAGGCAAATCACGTCCCCTTCAGAAGTGAACAAATCTCTCAGCAAGCTAATTAGCAGAGACCATCTAAGCCACTTCCCAAAATTCCTCTGTGGAATCTGGGCCACAGCTCTTAGTCTCCTGCTCAATACCCCGTGGATGACCTTCTGGGCCATAAATGCATTTACCACACACTGAACAGCCACGGCAGTCCCCAAGACCCCCTCTCTTTCTTTCATGCTTCACAGCAGGCAGGAAAATCACCTCAAAGTCAAGCGCATGCCCACTGACTTTGGGATGAGGACATCTGCTTGCCGTGACGTTCAGTCTTCCTCTTACTGCTGAGAGGACACGTTCTCACAGTACCTGGGTGGATTATTGCACAGCAAACACTCTTGGCTCCCTCCACTTCTATAGGGATACACTTCCTAACCCCTTGGCTTTGGGCTTAGCCACATGACTTGCTTTGGCCAAGGAGATACTGACAGACTAGATACAGGCGAAGAAGACCTGAACTGTGTCTGAGCTGGGCACAGGTGGGCCTGCTTTCTTGAAATCTTGCTTTATGTCATGAGAATGTGTGGCTTGGGTGGCTGCTAGGCCAGAGAGGTTAAAAGTTAAATGCCACAGAACCTGGACCCAACTAAGGCTTGAAGCTAAGCCAAGCATACATCAGCCAACACTCACAAGTGTGAGTTAGCAGTAAATGCTTACTGTTGTGTGCTGGGGACTCTGGGGATAGAGGTTACACCTCATTACTGGGGCACTGGCTGGTGGACAGATTGTCCCACATCCCTATAATCACATGACCAGCCTTCTCCACTGTCAAATCGATGTGTCTCATGGTCAACTATGGGCTTTTGCTTGTTGGTGCATTGACTTTAGTTGAACAGAGAGTAATAAACACGAAGGTAGAGGGGAAATACCATATTCTCTCAGAAATGTCATCACCATTCCAAATTGAAGCTCCTTGGGTGCATGTGACAGGCGAACCACCCCATTCTGCCCCTGGGCCAGCCCTGCCCACAAGGTGGACCCACTGTGGACCCACAAAACATACTCCACAGATGAGCGCAGACCAAACAGTCCAGGAGAATTACGAAAATGGCCTTAAGCAAAAGAAATGCCCTTATAATTCATTTTTATGAGAAAAGAGTCTAAGTTACTTGGCCACTGTTTCTCCATGTTCAAGATGTGAGACCGTCAGGCAGGAGAATGTAATTTTCCAAGTAATCATTTTCCCAAACCTAAGCATCCATCCGCAGCATGCTTGGGGTCAGTGATCCTGTCGTCATGCAATCTATCTGAGGTTTCTCATGAACGGGAGGTGTCCTGAGTGGGGGAGATGGAGTCCCAACCCAAAGATTGACTATTTAATCCAAAGTTAATTCTGAGCTGTGCCGCAGAGCACTACAGGCAATAAATATTGACAGAGCACACAGTAAGTCTCCGGGAGGCACTTCCAACTGAATCAACGCCTGTTACTTGGTATTCTGTGGACTGTTCAGAGGTGCAGGCAGCTGCTAAATGTCCTACCAGAAGTAGGGCTCTTCGAAGAAGATACTAAATCTTACGAAATTACACAGTTGTAGTAATGGAGAGCATGAAGCTGATTTCCATAACCAAGTCCTGGGTCACATAAAAAGCCTTAAATAAAATGACACTGCGAAAAGAATCCATTCGAAATCCAATCCAACCATTCTCTGCAAACCTCAGTAATACCAATTCCCAGAGTCACATTTAGGGTATTGTACAGAGACCAATGAAAAATTTTAAAAATCCAAAATGGTGGCACCCACCTGGCTAAAATTCTGGGAATCCATTTCTAACTAAATGATAAAGACATACTGAAGGCCTGACGATCCTACTCAATTCCTGTGGGTTCTATGGCAGAGACGACCCCATGTGTATTCCCAGCACCCAGAACGGTGCTCAGCATTTCCCAGTTGCTCAGTGAAAGCCTGCTGGATTACGACCATCTATTCAACACTCCTTTCAGGGAGAAGAGTGTTCTCAAGCTAAGTATTCCCCATCTTAAACTCTCCCCCAAACACGAAGCTTGGCCCAATGTTTCATACTTCATGCCTACTCACTTTATTTTTTCTTTCCTGTCGATTTAGGTTCTTTTACCTTACTCAGCTGTATTATTTCTATAAGGCACCTTCCATCCTTTCAGGAACAAGGTAGGATATATGTAAATGAGTCAAAACTGACTGTTCCAGATGCAGAACAAAAGAGGAAGCTGCACATCAGCAATGCAGGAATGAAGGAGATTTTTTTCAGGTGTTTTCTATCTGACTTAGGCTATTTGCCTGGGAACAGCTCAGGCTGTATCACATAGTTTCATAATATACACATAATAATATACACATAATAATGCAATATAATATACACATAATAATGCAAGTTTTCTTCAGTTATGGCACCCATTTCATAGACGGAAAAGATAAAACACTGAGTGACTAGAACAGGGGCCTCCATGTAGCACTGACTGGGCTAAGGCTTCAAGGACACATGGAGGACATTTCCACTCTTCAGACAGGTCTGAACTGTGATATAGTCATACCTGGGCCATTGCCACTGGGCTTGTCCCCAAAATGGCTGCTGTTTATTGAGGGACACACACGTGCCATCAGTGCCATTCATGTCCCAAAGATATAATCCCATATCAACCTCATCATGACCCTATTCTAGCGAGAGCAAAAGATTTTTTATTCTTCAAATTTATGAGAGTTTTACCACTTCCAGAATGCTCATACTTGCACCTTTGGCAATGTGGAAGGATGTTTTTGCTCACTTCCCTTTAGTTGAATACCTGCTCTTGCAGAGCCAGACATCAGCCCCGGAGAACGGGGGGCTTGCTAGCTCTTACCCTTGGCAGGTCTAGCCAAAGGATACCTCAACCATCTCTAGGTCGGAACCCCTCCATCCTAGGGAGAGCAGATGCCATGTGAATGAACAGTTGCTGACAATCCAACCATGAAACCCTTCCCAGGATGAAAATGCAGGGCCCTGCTAAAAGATCAAACGGGAGTATGTTTTGTCTTCCCACACCCGGCTGTACTGGCACGGGCTATAAATCCATTCCATAACCGAAACCAAAGAATGTCAGGTTGTAGTGAATTGTCCTCTCCATAAACCTAGAGTGGACTTTAAAAACCAACCGACCTTGAAAGGAAAGCCTAGATCCTATTACTAGTCCCCCTCCCACCCCCCGAACCCTTCAGACCTAACTGGTGCCTCGCTCCATAAACTATCATTAGCAAGGGAAGCAGGTAGGTGGCTTTGCTGGAAAGGAAGAGAGGCCAGTAAGAAGCAGAATGTAGAATGGAGTTCTTTAAAAAAAAAAAAAAAAGCCTCTGCTAATTCCTGAACTTGGAAGTGGCAACTATCCCACAGGCAGGTATCAGTAGATATAGGTACAATTTGAGTGGTTATCAACAGATTTACTTATTTATCATTAGGATTTCTAGACACCTCCATCATTTGGAACAACCTACAGCCCCAAAATAAGAAGCACCCCAAATCAGTGAGAAAATCTGCAGCCCTCCAGCCTCTGGAAACTGGAAAGCCCGAGAGGGAACGGCCACTGACTTCTTCCTGAGTTCAGCCCCTTGCAGCCCTGGGTCCACAGCAGGGAGCTTGGGACCCTCCTCAGATCACACTAACAAACACTCAGGTAGCTGTCAGGGGCCAGGCATGCTTCTGAGCAACTTACCAATATGACCACAAACACATAATGAGAAGTCTGGCCATCTGATTTCCCCTGGGATGCCTCAGGATCAAAAAAGAGGACAGGGTGACTATCTATCTCATTCAGCAGCCCCTGAGGCCTCACCATATTGCAGTAAGGTGTGCTAAACATATGCATGATTATCCAAGGCTTTATGAAAGTTTATACTTTGTTGGGTTCCTTGCTGTTGGTGGCACAAGGCCAATGAGCACAGAACACTTTTTTTTTTTAAATAGTGGAGGTGGTTCTGAGTAGATGCTCAGACAGGATAATTTTGCATTATTTGTAGAGAAAGTCATGTAAAGGAGGTATTATGGTAATCTACAAATAATATTACATAAGTGGTAAATAGAGGGGAAATTCACATAACATGAAATTAAGATGGATTAACCATTTTAAGTAAACAATTCAGTGGCATTTAGCAGATTCACAATGTGTAACCACCACCTCTATGCAGTTCCAAAACATTTTCATCATGCCAAATAAAACCCCATGCCCATTAAGCAATTATTCACACACACCCTCCACTTTGCCCCATTCCCCAGCAACCACTGATCTACTATTTCCATGGACTTGTCTATTTTGAATATTTCACATACAGTTGACTCTTGAAAAACATGGGGGTTGGGGCGCCAACCCCCCACACGGTTGAAAATCAGCATGTAACTTTTGACTTCACAAAAACTTAACCACAATAGCTTACTGTTGACCAGAAGCTTACTGATCACCTCAACAGTCAATTAACATGTATTTTCCATGTTATATGTATTCTATACTGTATTCTTACAATAAAGTAAGCTAGAGAAGAAATGACATTTTTTAAAAATCTTAAGTAAAAATACATTTATAGTACTGTGCTGTGTTTATTGCCTAAGATCCATGGATAAGATGACCTGCACAGTTCAAACCCATGTTGCTCAAGGGTCAGCTGTGCCAAATGGAATCAAAATAGGTAAAATTTTGTGACTGGTTTATTTCCAGCATGGTGTTTTTGAGGTTCACCTAAATTGTAGCATATATCAGTACTTCATTTCTTTTTATGGCTGAATAACAGTCCACTGTCTGTGCATTCCACAATTTGCTAACCATTCACTCACTGATGGATGCCTTGGAGCCCCTGTGATGAGTGCTACTCTATACATGAGCAGTCAAGCGTGTGTCTGACCACCTGTTTTCAATTCTTTGGGGCATATATCTAGAACTGAAACAGCCAGAACTAGGTTTCGATGCACAAAATACCCAATGTTATAATATGCTTGGGACTGATAAACCTGAAATCAGGTCTTCAATGTTTGTTTCCAGGGATGGTGAGTGTTCAGCTTCCCAATAACCTGTGGTCCCAGAAGGTTTCTAGAGCTACAAGATGGCATTTGCTCCAGTACCAATAATAATAACAATAATTATAATAACATACAGAAGGTATCAGCTCTTGACACTGTTGCAGTCAAGCGTTCCACTCAGTATTATACGTGTAGTACTACCATCATTATCATTCCCCGTGGAACAAGTCACATGACCCAAACCCAGCTCCAGCGCTCGAGAGCCCAGACTCTTAACCAGTAGACCATTTTTTCCATTTTGCATCAAGCAACCCAGTCATAAGCAATCAGTATTTATTTGGGTACTTTCTGGATTTCAGTCCCAGCCCACATTCTCTGGCACCACAGGAAGGGAAACCTCTGACTCGGGACATAACTTCCTGCTCTGCAGTGTATTAGACCTTGGGAATCCCCTCAGCATTACATGTGTTTAATGTCTATCATCATTACTGAAGCCATGAGCTCCCAGAGCACAGGGACCTCCCTCTGCCCCACCACCAAACCCCCGGCACCTACACAAGCCCTGGCACCCTGGAGGCAGTCACTGGGCACCTGCTGAGGGAGTGGATCTCCTATTCCCCTATTGATTGGCATATCCGTTTCCACCTTCTTCATTCATCATGTCCAACCTCATATACATCTCTGAAGCAGACGTGGATCCATTCCTCCCCTTTATGACCTCACTTCCCCTCATGTATGCTTCAGGACTTTGCCAGGGACACATTCCTCCCAGGCAGGCCCAGGAAAGCCTCTACCTCCAGGGCCCTGTGCCCACCTGCCCCCATTGGTTACAGGGACACATGAGCCTGGCTGTCCCCAGCCCAACACTTGGTACTCAGTTAAAAACAAGCATGTAAGAATCCTTGCCAGTTGATGGGCCGTGCCTTCAGTTCTCATAAAGGAGATTTAAAAATTTGTCCTAAGTCACGCAGATGACCCTCCAGAACAAATATTTCTTCAACCTTAAATACCTGATAAACAACTCCTATTGGAGGGTATATGAGTCTCCATCCCACTGGTAAAACTAAAACCAATTTTTCTAAGTGGCCATTTTCTTTCCCTCTTTTTGATTTCTTCCAGTAGCTTAATAAGGAACAAACGAGCCCTCTGAGATTCCCTCACAGTGGGGGCGAGCACGTTATGATTCAGGGGGCATTAAAGAACATTTGCCAATGGAAGAAACCTAGCCACAAATCCTGTGAACACACAACCTGCTGTCACACCATGTCCATAGGATTGATGTTCCTAATGCCCTCACTCACCCACCTTCCCCAGCCAATTTGATGACTGCATGAGACCTCAGATACCCCACTAGAGGAGGTCAGCACCGGCATCTGCCCCTTCCCAGATCACAGATGGCTAGGACTGCACCGTCTCTGTGACTACTAAAGACCGATGGTCAAGAAAACTGCCAGTGACTACATTTAGGTCTAAAACCAGGTGTTTTAGACCTGCTTGAGGTCTAAAGGTAAAATAGAGGTAAAATACTTGAGGCAGTATTTTCAAGGGTACAAAAGCTTCTTTCACCTCAACTAGAGGCTATCATTAAGAGAGCACAAGCCAAGCCTCCAGCACCAGTGGTGGACAGGCCTGGAAGGCCTCCCCACCGACCCAGGCCCCATAGAACATGGACACCACAGACTCCAGCGGGAGAACTGACCATGTAGGCGGGACCCCACGGCTGAGTCCCGGCACTATCTGCTTCTGTTGTGTTTCTTCTGGGCACCATTCTTCAGAATTTCTTGATTTTCAGAGGTGACATTTCTCACAGGATGTGGAGCCATCAGCTCCAGGAAGCAAGTTTTGATTCAGAAACTACTAGAGACTTGGCCTAGAAAAGCAGAAAGCTGCTTAATAGGAAAAAGACCATCAGACCAGGGGATGTCTGAACCTCAGCTAAGTCTCATCCCTGAGACCAGGGATGGCTACCTCCACCAGTCCGGACAGCTAGCCAGAGACAGACCAGGCTGCCCTCCCTGGTGGGTGGCACAGGCATGGGTCAGGAGAGCACCACAATGTCACTCGGCCAGTGAGCACTCATCCACACCGGAAGCACTGAAGGTCCCATGATCTGAAATAAAGTCAATCAGCACCCTGAAAGAACAGGTAAGAAAGAGAATCCCAGGCTGAGAACCCGTGTGGGTAGCCATTAGAATTTCATTTCCTCCTATGGACTAGTCCAGCCATTTTTAATACTCAAGTCACAGGATAAACATACTCTGTTCATACTGGCCTAAGATTCTATTTTAGGTGTCAGTAGTGATACCACAGAAGTCCAAGAGATCACACAGGCTTTGTTGTGCAAACGGGCAGTGAGTTAGCAGTGGGGGAGAACCTGGGGTGAGAGCCCCACTACAACCCCCCATCAGTAAGCACAGAGCCCTACTGGTTGTTGAATCACACCCCCTGCCCCGGGACTCCTGGAGCTGTGATTCTGACTAGCAGTTCACAGTCAATTTCGAGAGTATCCAAAGAGCTCTCTTCTCCACTGCTTTTGTGTTGCCTGGTAGCAAACTTTTCCATTGATTTCAGGAAAGGGGCAAGCAATGTGATCTGACTCTGTTTTCTAAAAGCTCATATCCAAAAAACCCACCACTGAATGTTTCACTCTGTTTTTGAGCTTTTTGTTTTATGTTTTCTTTGCACATCTCTTCAGGTTTCCCACGAGAGGGGTTGAGTTTCTCTGAGGAAAGTGTTGAAAACACAGAGTTTAACAAATATCACACAAGGCAAGGCAGGAGGGTCCCAGGCGCCGGGCAAGTCTTCTCCACAGCAGCTCCTTCTGGGCTTCCTGTTGCTTTTCCATTTTGAGGAGACACACCTTGTTTTGTTCATTAGCAAACACTCCAGGAAGATAAGTGCCTGCAGTTTCTCAGGTCAGGCTCTCCTGATTTTACATGTTCACTGGCTGGAAACTTGAGGTGGGAAGCCCTGAGGTGAGGATGGGCGATCTGAGAGGAAACCATATGGAGCATAGGGGCAGGCAGACAGTAAACACTCAGTACTTGGTGAGAAAACTGAATAAAAACTGAAGAGAAACTGTGATCCAGGTATAAGACAAGCCCGGGAAAGCCCAGTTGGTATCTTCTCTCCCCGTGGGGTCCCGCTCACTAGACAGGCACCAGATAGGGTTCACTGCCAATTCCTTCCTCACCAAGTTCTGTGGTTTGGGTCTCCCTGGGTGGGTGTGCCACGCCTGGCCTGGCATCCCCACAGAGGGAGAGGTAAAACTGCATAAAAGTAGGATTAAAGTCCGAGAACCGTGACAGATCCAACACCAGCTCAGGGGTGGGGTCCAGAGACAGGCTAAGATGCTGACAGCGGCTCAGCAGGCAGCACCCTGGGGCAATCACACTCACACTTCTGTGGTGTCCTGTGATTACATTCAGCCCTGACTTGCCATCCTCGGTTTTGGTTGCCCATCACAGGCAACCTCTGCCCACAAAGCACATGGCTCTGAGCTCCAGGTGGAAACAGCAGAAGCAAGAAGAAATGGCCCCTCTCTGCGGCAGCCTTAGGCTTTCCAGTTGTACAGTGCAACCCACAACCACCCCACGGTGGCCCGCCCCTGGCACGGACAGCTTCCTGCTTTCCAAAGGTCCACTCTTCCCATGCCTGGGAGATCGGAAGGAGACCAGGGACTCATCTTCAGGAGGACACACATTTCAGGAGTTATGGTGTAACCTACACCCCCCTCCACATCTTCCTTCTGACTAGCTAGGCACTGCCCAGTTCACTGATTTGAAATCCAAACCACACACACTTCAGTCCCCCTCAGCAGGGAGGTGGGCCACAGGGGCAGAAGAGGAGGCTTCCCCCCCGCCAACCCTGCCCTCTAGCAAGGAGCTGACACACTGGGGAAAAAATGCTGTGTTCACAGCGCTTGCTTCATTCAGCATTGGGCAGATCTGGTCTTTTAGGCACTCCGATTTGTAATCGATGAAGTATTTCATCACATTCTCTTCTCTAGTGCTTCATTACTTTTCTGTACTGCCAAGAATTCTCTGTACAGCTGGCTTATTAGCTCCTAGTTACATTTTGCTTTCTTGCCATGGGACAGTGGGACTTAACCAGATAAGTTTTCTTGAGTCTTGGTCCCAGTTCCTAAAAATGTGCAAGTATTTTTGCAACTATATTTCTCTGGTGCTGAAAAACCAAAGAAAGGGGAGGTGGCTTTTCCAAGGGTTAACAAAAGGAAATCATAGAGCATAGCCACCTAAAAACAAAACCCCAGAATGATGTGTTACAGCAATGAAGACACATCACTATTTTGTTGGAGGCTATCCCTCTGTTCTCCCCAGGGAGAGAGTGGCAAGGTTATCTGATTTGTGGCCATCATTCTTGATTTGGTGACAGTCACTCTATATCACTTTCAAAAAATTATGAATGAGACCTCAGGAATCTGATTCCATCCCTAGTCCCCTTTCCCAAGACAGAAGTTAAAGAGAACCCACTGCCTTTGATCCCTCCGGCCTGCCTCTTAGGCACATGCTTCCAAAAGTCTGCTTATTTCAAAGTCGCAAATAAGGCTCCTCTGCCATGTGTTTATGTCAGGTATTAGCATCATGGAGGTAAAAAGAAAACAAAACTATTACCTGAAGACAGGGTGCTTAATAAGTATCATCACTATCATATCATGCTTTATGGCTTGAGAAGTCCTCATTGGACATTTGTCCCTCCCCCAAGAAAGGAAGGAAAAAAAAAATAAAAACCAGTCCCACTCACAATTGCATCAAAAATAATAAAATATCTTGGAATAAATTTAACCAAGGAGATAAAACTTCTGGATACTGAAAACTCTAAGACATTGACGAAAGAAACTGAAGAGGGCACAAGTAAATGGAAAAACATGTCATGCTCATGGATTGGAAAAATTAATGTTGTTAAAATGTCTATACAACCCAAAGCAATCCGCAGACTGAACCCAATCCTTATCAAAATTCAATGGCATTTTCACAGAAAAAGAAAATTCCTAAAATATATGGAACCATAAAAGACCTCAAATAGCCAAGGCAATCTTGAAAAAAGAAGAAAGCTAGAGGCATCGCATTTCCCGACTTCAAACTGTATTACAAAGCTATAGTAATCAAAACAGTACAGTATTGGCATAAAAACAGACACATACATCAGTGGAAAAGAACAGTGAGCCCAGAAATAAACCCACCAAAATAGGGTCAGTTAATTTACAACAAAGACAAGAACATGCAATGGGGAAAGGACAGTCTCTCCAATCAATGGTGCCAAGAAAACTGGACAGCCACAGGCAAAAGAATGAAACTTGACCACTTCTTTACACCATACACAGAAATAAATTCAGAATGGATTAAAGCCCTAAATGGGAGACAGGAAACCATAAAACTCCTAGAAGAAAACATATGGGGTAAAGCTCCTTGACATCAGTCTTGGCAATGAGTTTTTGGATTTGACACCAAAGGCAAAGACAACAAAAGCAAAAATAACCAAGAGGAAAAAAAATAAAAAAGGAAAAGAAAAAAAAAAAAAAAACATTTCAACCATCAGGACTCAGGAATCTCAATTCCATATAAAAACTATTTGGGGAAGATGGATCTCTCCCAGCCTGCTACTCTTCCTCTATCTTTTTTAACATTGTAAAAGTCAGCAAGAGGGAATAAATCCCAAAGGAAGTTCTTCCCCCTCGAGCTGACCCTTCAGCTGCTCCCCACTTGCTTCCTCCCCGTTCTCCCCTTCACTGTCCAGCTCCTCCTCAGTGGCAGCCAGCCTGGAAAGCCAGAGGAACAGGGTTCTGCTAACAGGGAGCAAAGACACTCAAAAGCAGAAAGCACAAACATCAGATTTCTCATTGTTCTCTTGGAAACACGGATTCTGTCTTCATAAGGAAAAGCCCAGCAGCAAAAGGTATCCTCCTGGTGGGGGCAGTGGTCACCTCTTTTTTGGTCATCTGTTTCTTCCCTCCACACACTCCAAACTTTTATAAGACACACAGTTTTTAACTTTTGGGTTTGTCAGGCTTTCTGACAGTTGGCATGTTTGTGTTTGGATCTTGCCCTCTTCCCTAATGGATGACCCCCTCCCATACAGGAAGACTGCTTCCTTTGTTTGCCTTAATGCATATTTCCGATTAGGAGGGAGGGAGATTCCTCGAAAAAACAACAAATCTCAGTATATACAGGGAAGAGTGCAAGCATGTTGCTGGCAGATTACTGTCAACTAGTGAGAGGCTCCCATCAGACACGAGAGGAAATCAGGATGCTTTCATTAATAATATATTTCAATACTAATCAATACTATTGCTAAAAGGGTAGATCTTAAAAGTCATCACAAGGGAAAAGAAATTGCCGTGTGAGGTGATGAACGTTAACTAAACTTACTAAGATAATCATTTCACAATCTATACATATGCCAAATCGTTACAGTGCATATCTTAAACATATACAATGTTATATATATCTCAATAAAACTGGAAAAAAATATTGATCAAGGCTTTTATCCATGTCTGTCTATAGACAGTATGGTTTTATTTTTAAGTCCTAGAAATATTTTGTTGTTTTGCAAATTAAAAGTTGAGGCTTACACACATTTTTAAACAAATTGCATTACTCCTAGTAGCCTCTACCACTCAGTGCTATCACCCTTGCTCTTAGCAGAGAGGCTACCTGCAGCATTGGTCTGTAGCTCTGAATACCTGGAGAATGATTAAATAACGTGGGATAAGGCTCATCGTGCCTCTCACGCATGCTCACACACTCACTATTCTTTCTAGTTATTTTTTAATCAATAAACTGTAACTCAGTAGTCCATTCTACTTTTGGTGTTGGTATTGGTATGTTGTTAATAAGGCAGGCTTCAGGCCACACCACCACTCACTGACCAAGGGAAGGAAATGCCTGAAAAGCTACCTTTTTGAGTGTGAAGGGCTCAGAGGTTGTGTGTGGCCCCACCTGGAGCCACGCATTTAAGCAGCATCGATCGATGTCAGGCACATAGGCACCCTGCCTGCCGCAAGTGGCTTAGGGCCTCACTCAATTCGGGAGAGGGACCGGAGCTGGAGACAGTAAGGAAAGACAGGTTAAAGATGCCTCTGGGGAAGCATTCCCAAATGTAGGTGTCGCTTGTCATGTCCTATAGTTGGGAACAAGTCTCTTCAAGTCAGAGGATGCCCGGCTTCAGACAGTATCTGGTCTGATGCACTAGCAGGATCTCCTGTGACACATGCACACACAGGCACGTGTACACACACACACACACACACACATGCAAAAGCATACTTCTGCACTCCTAAGAATTTTTCCAGGACTCAGCAGGTCATTTCTACTTTTTGTTTTTTTAATACCCACAAATATTTCAGTGCCAAACACATCTGGGACTGGGAGAGAACCGTGGCCCAGCTGCATGGTTTCCACCCCCTCATCCCCGTCCTGATACTCCTCATTGCCCTCCAGATACCACACACTAAAGCTTCTACGCATCAATCTCTTGTATTAAATAATTTTTCATTTTTATTAATAAAAAAACCCACAACTGCTCATCAGAACCCCTGACTATAATCAGATCATATGTGGCTATAAATTCAACCTGAAGCCAAGAAACAGTCTGTCTCAAGGTCAGCCGTCTCACTAGAGCAAAAGCAGGCTTCCCTCGCACCCTGCGCATCACCAGGGAGGAGGGGGCCCCCACTCCCACCTTTAATGGGACCTAGCCTATCCGGGACCCCAGGCCAGGCCACTGGCTTCAAATAGCCTCTCATTCCACAGACAAAGGACCTGAGTCCTTGGGGTGGAGTCCTGTCCCTCCCATGCTGGGACATCTCTGCCATCGCAAGGTACAGGGTACCAGGGGCTGAACAAGAATATCTGGCTGACATTTAGAATTACAGTGTCTGCTTCCACCCTCTCACTTTTGGAGATTTTAATTATGTGAATAGAAAGAATGATTAGGAAAGGTCCACTTTTCTCCCCATCTTGTTGTCTTTTGTTTGCTTTTCAAGTCATTCTTTTTCTGCAGGTGGTGAGCACATCTGCAAACTGCCATTGGTCCTTGTCTTGGCTTCTTCCTGCTTGGGCACTTTAAATCCTAATGTGTAGCCCCTTTGCACGCCTTGTTCCCACCAGTAATTCTCACGGTCTTCTTAACTCTTACTTTTCAGTAACAAGAAAACACAGCCACGCCATTTCAAAAAGCCATAGGAGCCAGAGTCCAAGCAGCCAGACTCCTCTCCAGGAGACAAGCCTTATTGCTGTGCACTCCCCAAACAGAGGCACCTCGCATACAAAACATGAGACTCTCCATGATGTACCACCCCTCACAAAAGCCCTAGGCTTTCTTACAAGAAGAATTTTGCCAGGAAGGGAGTCTGAGATGTTTGGAAATACACTGCTGAATGGGAAGTGGAGAGACTACGCATTCTAGAAACCTGAGACTGGGTAAGTTTGTGTGACTGAAGGCCAGGCTCTAGGGCTTTCAGCAAACTTCTCAACCGCCCTGTGCCTCAGTTTCTCCTCCATAAAGTGAGGTAATAGTGCAAGTGCTGAGCTGGTGAGGCTGAGAAAGGTACCTGGGTTCTAAATCCTCCCTTGAGAGCTTGTAACAAAGTATAGCACTGACCTTAGGACTTCATTCATTCAACAAATTTACCCATTGTTTACTTACTGGGCATCAACTAAGTGTACGAGCCTGAAGAAGAGGCACCAGGCTTCCTGGTCTCAGGCTCAGGGAGCTAGAGCTGTAATTTCTCCCCGGACTAAGTAAAGCCCCAGGTGAAGTGTGAACTACCAGTGTCCGTGGCTAGCAGAAAGCTTCCATCTCAGTGAAGTGAACATCCACCAAATCAAAGGGCTTCGATTTGAGCAAGGAAGTCTGTGAAAGTCTCAGGGCTTCTGGCAAGGCCCACTGGTGCCAAGGCAGGTGCCGTGCAACTCCTTCTTCCTCAGCGGCTGAGACAATGGCGGGGGGGGGACAGTCAGAGGCTCATCAAGCCCATCCCCACTGGGGAGAGGGAAGAGGAAGGAAGGGCTAGAATGGACGCCGGGTGGCTGTGGTCATGTGGGGTGGGGGCAGCCGAGGGATGCTCTTTAGAACCCAGGTCCCTCATGCAGAGGCTCCGTGGGCTGGCCATGACCTCTGCCCAGGAGGTCCATCCTTCTCCCACAGCAAACTGTCCCCTCCCATGCTCACCGCCCGCTGTCCTGGGACAGGTCCTCGCCCAACAGTGACACTGATGCTGAAGAAATGATGAAGGGAGGCACAGCTCTAACAGTGAAGGCCTAGGGGTTCTGATGGCAACTCAGGCCCCTGAGCTCCAAGGAGCAGAACACAGCAAGGGGGATTCGTCAAGTGACAGCATGCAGCAAGGGAGTTAGTGACAGGGCACTGAACAGATGATGTGTGTGGTGGGCTGTGTGTGGTATGTGAATATGTGTGGTGTGTGTGTATGGTGTGTGTGATGGTCTGTGTGTGATTCGTGAATGTGTGACATGTGGTGCATATGTGTGTGGTGTGTATATGTGCATGGCAGTGTATAGTGTGTGTGTGCTGTGTGTATACATGTGTGTGGTGTGATGTGTGTAGTATGTGGTTGCATTTGTGGTGTATGTGTGTGTGTGTGATGTGTATGATGGACTGTGTGTGGTATGTGAATGTGGGATATGTGGTGTGTATATGTGTGGTGTATATATGTGTGTGTGGTATGTATATGTGCATGTGGTATGTATGTGGTATGTGTAGTGTGTGTGTGGTGTGAGACATGTGTGTTTGTGTGGTGTGTGTGTATACGTGTATGTCATGTGTGTGTATATGTGTGTGTGACGTGTGTGATGGGCTGTTTGTGGTATGTGAATGTGGGATATGTGGTGTGTATTTGTGTGGTGTATATATGTGTGTGTGGTGTGTTCGTGGTGTGTGGTGTGTGTGTGTGTGTGTGTGTGTGCATACATGTGTGTGTGTTGTACTGTGTGTGTGGTGTGTATACATGTGTGTGGTGTGTGATGTGTGTATGTCTGCCCAGGCCTGATGATTTCTGTGATGCCGAGGAGGGGAGGAGGAAGTCATAGGCATAGCTGTGACACATGGGTCCCGTAGTGTAGGCACTGGCCTTTGTCCCTCCCGGCTACTCCAGAGACAGTGCAGCTATGGAAAGCCTGCAGGGCATCCACCAACAAGCCACTGGGGTGACTTCCACACTTTCTGTCTGCACCAAAGGACTGGGGAAACAAAACCTAGGATTAATCTACTTCAACTGAGTTTTTCCTGACAACAACTGCCCAAAACTCCACTCAGAATTCCAAGCAGGTGACAGCTGTAATGCCAGGGCCTGTGGCAACCACCACGCACCAGTGCAAGACCCTCAGGCCTGCTGGTGTCCTCTCTCACTGACCCGGGGACACTGTGTGAGGACCAGGCCACTGTGGGCACCAGCACAAGATGGCACCTGGGAGGGATGGGTGGAGGGGAGGGCCATTCTGCTGCACCACGCAGTGGCTGGTCTGGGCCCTCAGCGATCTCTGTAGCAGCTTTCCCAGGGCAGCAGTAGGGGCCCTGCTGCCCTGGGAAAGAGAAGCGAAGGCTCCCATGGGACAGCCACAACTACTTCCAGAGAAAACACGAACTCTCTGGAGTCAAAGACCGCAACTTGCTGACTTGCCGGTGCTGAGCAGAGATGCCCCCTCCCCAGGCCTCAGCGTGCCTGCAGAGCGGGTCAGCAACCTCTGAGCTGCTTCACAGAGGAGACTGCCTAGATCCATGCTGGGCATGGACCCAAAGACCACAGACACCACTGTCATCAGCATCGGCTTCCTGTGCTTCCCCACAGCGGGACACTGGCATCTAACAGGTGGAAATCAGGCTTGTGGGTGGTTTTCTGCTTTTGCTGGGCTAGGGTATACACACCTGAAAGTTTCAGGATCTGGGCTGGATGGCCATGCCACACACCAGAGCACAGCCTGTTCCCCAAACATCAGTAGGGAGGGAACCCCAGTGAAGTCTAGGAATCACCCAGGGAGCTACTGTAGCACACTGTCTCTGGACCTATTAGCTCTTAGCACGGAGCAGACTGGCCACAGGCAACCCAGACAGACAGGAGAAATGGGTCAGGTGATGAGGCTGGAGGGGAAGCGAAGCAGGTCTAAAACCCACTCCAGATGGCATCACGTCCTGCGGCTAACAGGCCAGGGTCTGCCACATGCTCCACAGGCACACAGACTGGTTTCCTTGTCTCTTGCATGTGCTGCTGGGTTGGGGAAGAACAGAGCTGAGTGCTACACTTCTAGTTACTGCCAGAAAGACTACAGAGGCAATCTGCCTGCAGCCCAAAGAGTACTGGTTTTGGAGTTGGGGGGGGAGCAGTAAACTCCTCTTTCCTGGAGAATCTTCTCTCTGCTTCAGGGGGGACCTGACCTGAGTTGTCCCAGGAAGCAAGAACAACAGTCCACTCAATAGGATGGGGCCTGTTGGAAGGTATGTCACCACTGGGTCGAAAACACATTTTTTAGTATGTCAAAGCCATCCTTGGCTAACAAGCTCTAGTTCTTTCTCTGGTTTCTAGAGTCTGTGTGGGCTTTTCCTTGAGGCATTCTAATACCAAGTAAACTCTTAAAAATACATAGATTCATGTATAAAAATTGAGCCTTTAAAAAGTCATCTGGGTCTACTGATATACCTAACTGCTTACTCTACAGTGTGGGCACCTCATCACTGGGAAGCCTAGTGGGACACACGGCAACCACGTTAAGGGAGATGGAGGGCATGCATGGACTCAGGGGCTGTCATGTCGAGATAGGCTCGGAGCACTCAGACTCAGGGATGGCCATGTTGAGGTAGGAGGGGAGCACTCACAGACTCAGCAGATGCCATTTCGAGGTAGTGGGGAGCACTGACAGATTCAGGGATGCCATGCTGAGTTAGGAGGAGAGCACTCACAGACTCAGGAGATACTGTGTCCAGGTAGACCAAGTACTCAACAGACCATGTGAGGCTCTTAAATGCTCCTGAGCAGGGCCTAACATGGTCCAGCTCACAGCCTCTTCTCCTCTCTGGGAGGCTTTCCAGGGAGAATGAACTAAGTCTATCAATCAACTTTGCTCAAGCAGTGAAAATCCTGAGCAAAGTGTCTGCCTGGCTCCTCATGGAAAAAAAAAGAAAAAAAAAAAAAGTAGAGAATGACTCTCTCCATGCTTTAGCACCCTAACCCACAAGAGGCTTTTTTTAAAAGAGGCTTTTTAAAAAGCCTCCATATTCCAGCCACTTAATTACTCTTTACAAATCTCTGCAGGGATGAGGCACGAATCAGCCTCAGATCCCAGGCTGCAAGGGAAGGGCCTGGACAGCTTTACCTGTCTGCAGAGATTGGAGTGCCATGAGAGGCTGCTTCTGACCTCCGGGCTTAGGCAATCAGGCCAGGCTGCTCCGGGCACTGTAAGGAGCTCCTGGTCCTCATTATATTGTCTGTCTAGTGCTTCTGAATGATGGTCACCTGGGACACTGATCCCTCACATCTACAAAACCAATCAGCCAAGTGGTTTCCCAGCAAGCATTCCAGCCTCAGATATCTAGATGCAGAATCTTAAGATGGTCTTCTTTAAATAAGATTTTCTTTAAAAATGCAACTATAACCTCAGTGGGAAAGACCTCAGCACTCTGGCCTTTCCCGCACCAAGATCCAGAGGCTCCTTGGGTCCATGCATTCTTGTTAGCTGGCAGGGCAGGTCCCTGGCTGGCCTCCTTCTGCTTTGGCCACACTCTGTCCTGCTAGGGGATCTGGTTTTTAGAGCCCTGTGGCCTTTCCTCCTGATCTAATAGAGTCAAATGCTGCATATCTGCTGAAGGATTTTTAATACACGCCATACTTAACACATCAGAATGTTTCTTGTGTCAAAACAGAGACTATAACAAAGAAAGTACAGACTGGGCAGCATTCCAGGGCCTTGGTTTCTTCACGGCCAGTGAAGGGTTGGAGGAGCTGGCCTCCAGGTTCTTCCAGCTCCCAGATACTGTATGAGTTCATGAGCAAGACCTGGGAATGCCAGCTGTGCACACTGATTCTGAGTGAGCTTCACTTTAAATACGTCCCATCAACAAGACTAGCAACTACTAAATGTACAAAGTAACACACGCTTTTAGAAAAGGGGATTTCTCATGCTCTGCAGGCAGAGCAGTGACAGAGCCACAGTAGTGTTTGGCGGAATCTCAACATGCAATGGGCCACAGGCTCTTTGCCTTCAAAGCAACTAAAATCTAGGGAAGAAACAGGCAAATACTTGAGAACTTCAAACAGTGTTGGAGTAAACAACACAGAGGTTACAAGGGAATATAGTCCACGGGCAAGTGGACGGGCAGATAAGTGAGTGTCACTGGTACTCAACGGAGGAAGAGATCATGACAAATTAGAGTGCTGTCCAGACAGCTTACAGATGGAATGATCAGAGCTTGGAGCTCTGTTTTCGCTATTTCTTATCCCACAGTACTCGCCAGGGAAATACGGCATCCTCGTTCTGTTTGGAGTCCCTATACCACCACACCCTGAACCCAGCCCTCAGACAGAGTGCTTGCTGGCTGGAGCTGGGCTCCTTCCCCTGCTGCAGGCTGGGGATCACTCACCTGCCTCCCCTGGAAGTATTAAAGATGCAGCAGAGCGACTTTCCCCTTCCTCAACCACTTTCCAGGGTGGTAAAGGTCTGTGTGACATGGCCCAGACTTCAGTCAGTGTGCAGAAAGACAAAATGCACAGACATGGCTTTCTCGGGATGCATGGGGGAAACCCTCCCTTTGTAAGGGAGACACACACAGCCAAACAGCCAGTCCGGGTCGGCTGCACTAGAAACAAAACAGGGAAGGAAGGAAGCACAAGGAGTCTGCCTTGTGTGATGAGCAAAGGGAGGGTACGAAGGGGCTCCCTGCCCATGTAGCAGGGTCCTGACCTTGACTTGCTCAGCTGGGGTAGGGCTCACCGGCACACACAGTGTCAAAGGCCAGACAAAGACTGCTTCTAGTCCTACGCACTTCCACTCAAGTATCCCCGCTCTGACGAGTATCGGCGGGCGTCCCCCTGCTTCCCAGCTGTTCGCTGTGGCTAGAAGGGGGTTGCGTACTCCCCACTGACATGGGGCAGGCACGATGCACACATACATGTCTAAGCCCACTGAAGACCCTTCCCGATGTGTTTTACTGCTCTGCTCCCACTACTGTGAAAACAAACAAAATGCCATCTTCTCAACTGATGAGAGCCCCTGCTACATACCGATCAGCCCAAGGCGAGGAGGCAGGCTCCCCGAGCCCCAGAAACAGGACGATCACCTCCTCATCAGGGTCTTATTCTATGTGGCAGGGGTCCTCTCCCTCTGTCTACACCACTGCAGATGAAAGCCTGCTTCCCAAGTGTGACTGCCAGATCTGCGTAACAGAGCCCACATCGGACACCGACACCGTGCAGCACCCGGCGCTGTACGAGGGTCCTAAGAGTGCGTCAGCCATCCCAGGCCAAGCCCTCATGCTGCTGCCCTCCTCCCTGTTCCCCACCCCATGGAGGGCTGCCAGCAGCTTCTCCCACAGGCTTCCTTTGGCCCTAGATGATCCATCCGTTCCCATCCACCATCCCCTCCTGTGGGCCAGCACTTCATGTGCAAGGACGTCCCTGCACCCACTTCACAGATGAACATACTGAGCTCAGAGCAACAGCACAGAGCTGGGGGCAAGCCCGGGTGTGCAGGTGCAGAGGCTGACCCACGGCTCTGGCCCCCGAGCCCCCGACAGCCAGCTCTATCCACTCCACCACCATTCAGACCCGGGGTGCACTCTGTTCCTAGAGAGAGTGGACTTGGGAGCTGGGGCTGGGGCTCCCTGGGGGCTGGGCCCTGAACTCTGCCCTCGTAGGGCCCTCAAGGCTCCACAGGGCAGTGTGAGGAGTAAAGGAACTTCCCTAAAAGTGGTTTCTGAACTTCACAGCATTAGACAAATGTACATGATAACAGCAGGACACCTGCTCCCTTCCTTCCAGGACTGGCCCAGAACCCACCACAGAAGCTCTTCTCACTCTGACTCACCCAGACAACACAGCAGAGCTAATTTTTCCAGCTTCCCAGAGAAGCACAGGGCTCTGTGCTGCCCACACTCTCCCCAGAGCCTGTGGGTGGAACAGCAAAGGTGCCGGCCAGTGGGCTGCCCGTCCCTGCCGCGGCCTGGATGCCGCTTGCTCATGACCCACGGTCCCTGGGCAGGCGGACTGGCTCAGCCACCAGCTGTGCATTCCTAAATCCCACCTAGACACACAACACGCTGACCCCCTGCCTGGGTCCCTCAATGGGACGCATGCAGCCCCCCGACCAGGGCCTCAGGCCCCCTCATTCTCTCTGCCTGGTGCCCTGGCCAAGGGTCAGCAGAGACTGAGCACCAGCCCTGGAGTTTAAGGCAACAGTTTGCATGGTTTGCCCACCAGGGAGAAGGCTAAGTGACAGGGTTGCAAAGCCTTGTTCGCGCACCGCGTGTTTATAAATAACCACCAGGAGAGTCACAGGAATGTATTTACTCCCAAAAATCTGCTGAGAATTTAGAATGAAAAGACCCTAAAGAACCCCACTGTTCTCAAAAAAGGTTGGGGTCAACACCACAAGCATCTCTCTACCAAACCAACCAACCAAACAAACAAACAAACAAAAAACCATTCAGGGTATCATTTGGGAAGGATCTCTCTGGCTGAGGGTTGTGTGGGGGGGGGGAGAGAATGAAGCAGGGAAGCTCTTAAGGTACCCAAAACATGGGTACCTTAGCCTGAGTCCCTGCTCCTCATGGCATATCACAAACAGGGCTTGGATAAGTGGCCACGGTCCTCTGTCCCTCAGCCTGGACACTGCCCGGATGCTAGAAGCTCATAGAACCAGGCCATGGCCCCGCCAGAGACATCGAGGGGAGCCCCATTGTGAAACACAGCCCCTTCCACAGGACCGATTTGAAGCCTCCATGGAGCAAAAGTGAAATGAACAAAACCAAAGAAAAAATTCTTCTGTAGTTAGGGAGAACAAGTCTAGAAATCATTATATTTTAATTTAGCTCAGTTTCTCCTCCCTGCCACTAACTTCTCCTATACAAAGTGCCTCTGAAATATGGTAACTCCAGGGTATTGTGAGAAAGTGCTCTGAGAGCATGCTCTCCGGATATTACAGCTCAGCCAGAGAGCTGTCCTCTCCAAGGTCCTTGGAGCCAGCATGTCACTGGGTCACACCACCCAGGAGAACCAGAACAAAGATGTCCCAGGAACCCCAGCCTACCCTCCTTGATGGGTTTGTAAGACTCCCCCCAACACACACATACAGCTCTGGGTGGTGGCCCCAGAGGCCATCAGAGCCAGGCTTCTCTCAGAGGCTTGGAGCCGGCCCCAGCACCATCTCAGGACCTGTGCAGGCTGGGATGTATCCTAGGGCCCAGCGGCATCCTCCATCAGACCCCAGAGGCTAGAGAAGCCCAAACACACTGTTCGAGAACCAAGCCTTATGAGTCCCCTGACCCGCTTTGTGATGGAGCCCTTGAGCAGTATGGCTCTTAATTATGATCTGACAGCAGGTGTGTATCAGAAACAGTGATGAAGTCACAGGGAAACCAGATCCCCTGCTGCCTCTCCTTTCTGAAAGCTGCCTCCACCCAGAGGTGGACGCAGAGCCATCCTCACTCGGTCACCAGGTGGGGAGGGCACGGCAGGCAACTGACGGACAGAATCAGGGAGAGCAGTAAACAAAAGACAGTCTCTCTGCAGTTCGTTCTTAATGGCAAACCCCGAGAACAGAATGTTCTGGTTGACTACAGCACAGCCAGTTAGCCCCATCAGGGCAGCTTTCCACAGGCAGTCAGGGCTCAGAGGCCTTCCCCCACACGTCCCCACTCCCAGCGCCCAGTGCAGGCCACCAAGCCTGGGCATGGGCCTGTTCTGACCTGGGAGCACCCACAGTAGGAGGGGCAGACAGCAGAGCAGGGTGCTGGTTTAAAGCACTATGTGCAATCTTGCATTCAAACAAACCAGAATCTTCTGATAGTCACAGCTCAGCTACCACAGCTTGGCCAGGGCAGGGCTCCCAGAGGCAGGAGGCAACCAGCCACATCAGAACAGGATCCAACAGGAGTAGCAGACAGGGTGTGCTCTACATCCCAACCCAGGAAACCAGGCTGCGGGAACCACCATGTCCACAGAGACGCTAGTCACCTGTTGTGGACGGAATGACGGGTGACACCAAGCCTGCATCCCTCAGTTACACACGGCCCTCGCCACTCCCTACAGTCAGCATGGCCTAGACAGGAGGGAGCTGAGGGCAGGAGGGAGCCTTTCCCATGCCCCAGAGAGAACAGAAAGCCTTTGGGCTCTCAGTTTCCAGGCACCATCACTGAAACCCTGGTTCACTAGATTCAGCAGTCCTGGATTCGTCAGCTTCTTGCTCTTGAGAATCTGTACACAATCTCCACACTGGTTGTTATACTGACCAGTCCTATCAGGATCCCCTCGGTAAATATTCATTTTACCCCTACAAAGGACTCCCCGAAATCCCGACACTGGGCATTGGTTTCTAGGGGTTACTAAGGTGAATTTATTCTTATACAAGTGTAGACTGATGGGCTAAAGTCTTACCCGCCAGCAGTTCCTTGGTGTTTCTAACAGTTGTGCCAAAAGAGCACCAGGGTCTTTCCCTTCCCCTGAATTTGAAAGTCTTGATAAGGAGCCTGTTTCCCAAGGGCAAGTAGATTCCTGGGCAGTCCAGTGAGGGTGGGGCTGCCCAGCCAGCAAACAAGGAAGTGCTTATGTTCACACGTGTGTGTGTGTGTGTGTGTGTGTGTGTGTGTGTGTGTGTGTGTGTGCGCGCGCGCGCACGCGCACAAACATGCAGTGGGTGGTAATAACCAAAGAGGTTACAGCTGAACTGGCTGACACAAAAGCCAAGCTGATGGGCTTCATATTGGGTCCGGGGCAGCCCGGATGCTGGTGTCAGGAAGCAGCATGCTGGTGTTTATGGGGACTCATCTGGGAGATGGGTTTCCAGTAAAGTCTGTGTCTTTGTCTGAACTGCATCTTCATCTCCATTACATAAAACATATATTCTGGGCCTGGGTTTCTGCACTTAGGTCCCTTGCTTTTTTTTGGAAACTGAGACAGGGGAAGCTCTAGCTGTGTAGTTCAGGAAATGGATAATGTGCCAGGTCTCTCGTAGAGTACACACCAAGGCATGGAGAAGGAGAGAGAACCTTCTTTATGAAGCTGGTGGCAGGCAGAGCCATCCTTGCCCAGAGTAGTCAAGGAAGAAAGTGATGCTGGCCTTACTCCCACCAGCTGCCCCCTCCCTGACTGTTCCCAGCAGAAACATCCGGCCAGACTGGGGGGCTGGCCCTGCCCTTCCCTGCAGGCATGGCACGGATGCCGGGCAGCTGCCATGACAGGGAGGCCACGAGGCTGCTTCCTTTCTTTCTTTTCCTTCAGCCCACAGAGTTTAAAAGCAGAACAGTTGATTTATTATTTCCTTGTCACGTGATGGGCTGAATGGCTTGATTTAGCCTCTCCAAAAAGGACTTATCTTTGTGCCCACATGGGCATGAAAAGCTCCTGGCCCGATGGGCACTGTTCTGGGGTGTGACGTGAACAGTGACTATGAGTGGACAACAGAATTCCAGTGGCATTGGGGCTGCCACTAAGCAGACGGGCACATTCTGAGTGGATTCAAGGGCAGTGAAGTTCGAGGCCAGTCATGTGAAGAGCAGAGGTGGTTTAGTGCCTTCCTGGCTGAGAGACGCTGCTGGGACCCACAAGGCTCTGTCCTCCTCCCTTCATGAATACACATAAAAATACAGTTGGAGGCTGGCAGCTGGTGTCCAGGGTAATGGGACACAAGAGATGCCACTGTCTGTCCTCTGTCATTTAAAGTATGAAGAAATAAAATCCTCCTTTGCTGTTTTCTCCAGTGGTTGACTCATCAATAGCTTGAAGTTCTCTCTTTCACTGAAGAAAACTTGACTCCCTCCAGAGAAAATGAGAAAAAAAAATTTTTAGAAAATAAAACTTAGGCCATAGGGGTGCCTGGGTGGCTCAGTGGGTTAAGCCTCTGCCTTAGGCTCAGGTCATGGTCTCAGGGTCCTGGGATCAAGCCCCACATCGGGCTCTCTGCTCAGCAGGGAGCCTGCTTCCCCCTCTCTCTCTGCCTGCCTCTGCCTACTTGTGATCTCTGTCAAATAAATAAAATCTTAAAAAAAAAGAAGACTTAGGCCATGAAGACTAGTTAGAAAAGCAACAACAAAAACTATGATGCAATCCTCTAAGCAAATTCTCCAAAAGCTCTCAAAGTCCCAGCACCCCCAGATGAGAGGGGGGCCCACACCCAGGGAGCTGCACCTGTCCCTGGAAGTTATCTGTGCTTTACTTTCCTGTGTCACCCAGGGAGCCTTCATCTCCACATTTAAATAAATCATAAGCCTGAACCACTGCAGTTCCTCCCGGGGATGACAGAGCACTGTCTGCAGCCCTCTGAGATTAAAATCACATTCTACTGGCATGTCAGAACCCCTTCGCAGCTCCCTTCAGTACTACTGCAGTAGCCCCAGCCTCCCAAATGCTTGGAATTATGCTGAGCCAGCACTCGTAGCACAATGGGCTCCTTGGAACTGGCAGTCTCCTCAAACCATGATGTCAGCCTACTTTTTCATTCTCAATGAAGGGAACGTGCACTGAGAAAGTGGGTGCTCTGCAAAGGCACTGAGGCCAGAGCAGCACAAGCAACAGCCTGGGTCTCTCCTGCTGGCATTCATCAGCTTGGGAGGAAGTCGGGAGGACACACTGTGTGCTCATATTTGTGACAAGGAAACACGGTACACAGAGCACAAGCACACACAGCAGATCTTCCTCACAGTGAAGGGTAAGCCATTGGCGGCAGCAGGAAATCAGAGATGTTCTTCCCCTTCCTACCCCTATGCCTTGATTCACTGGCCCGGAACAGGGATAATGAAAGAGGAAAAAAGAAAAACCAATTTAGCTGGCTTATGTCTCTGAAAACCTCTGCTTATTAAAAGCACACACAACAGGCAGCTTGCTCTATGTTGTTACATTTATTAAATCAGGAAGACATGCCCCAGCCAGGATCCTGGCCCCGGCCGTGGACAGTACTCACTGAAAGCTACTACGAAGTTCTTTTAACTTTCCTCTGATAAATAGTTTCTTTGCCTAAAATGACTCAGAGGGGTGCTTGGGTGGCTCAGTGGGTTGAGTGTCCTACTCTTGCTTTCAGCACAGGTCATGATCTCAGGATCATGAGATCGAGTCCCTCATCTCCCGTGTCAGGCTCCGAGCTTAGCACAGAGTCTGCTTGGGACACTCTCTCCCTTTTTCTCTACCACTTCCCCTGATCTCTCTCTCTGTAAAATAAATAAATAAATCTTTAAAAAAAATGACTCAGAAAGTTGTTTCCAACCGTTCTTACAAGTTGCTTAAATTCTTAGGTGCGTCTCATTTGACATTTCATATCTGTAGGGGTTACAGCATCTCTCACAAAAACCGTCAAGGTTATTTTGATAGACTTACTTGCTAATTTTGTATCTTTTGTAATTGAAGATTTCTAGTTAGTTCACTGACACAAACCCCTGTCTGATTCTAAATGTGTTCATGGCCTCATCGACCTTTATACTGACTTCTAAAACGAAAACAACCCAGAGATCCATTGCTATCGGCAAACTTTACAAAATTAAGTATGTCCAAGGCTCTCTGTTCTTTGAATAGTTTTACCAAGCTGCATTCAATAGATGATAAGCTGCCTGCTGGGATCCTGGTGTGGCAGACTCACTGAGAATGCACCACTCTGTGGCCTCAACAGGTGGCCTATGTTTGACAAGGAAAAGAAGAAAAACCCCACCCACAAAGAAAGAACCACATGCCTGAGTGCATGTACATGCACACGTGCGCGTGCACACACACACACACACACACACACCCCACTGGCCTCCCTTTAGCCCTGTGAGGACTGTGAGCTTGAATGCCTCCTTAGAGAAAACCCTGCTCTCCTGCTTGGGTCACAACTCCAAGTCCGGTCAAAATTGCCATCTCCGCTCTGATGGAAACGATACTTACAGAGCCCTTTGTGGATGATCAATATCCCTTGTGGGGCACTCTTCAGGATTTTGAGACCAGAACGGGGCATGTGGTGAGTGCCACCCACTTGGGCCTCCCCACAAGAAGTAGGACATAAAGAGAAAATCCTGCCCTAAAGAGGCAGTGCCTCCCAAACCCAGGGGAGACCCAGTCCATCTGCTGAAATCAAATGCCACTGGGCCCCTGCCATGTACCTGGCCAAGTCCTGGAAATCTAAGCTTCCATCATAGAGGAGGTTCCATGTCATGGGAGAAACAGCACATAAACAGACAAACACACACGAGGTGGGGGAACTACTGAGCTAGGGAGAAGCAAAACCCAGAAGAAAAGAGACAAAGAAACTGATTATTGACCTGGCCTTCTTCTCAGGGGGTCAAGGGAACAGGTCATGACTTCTCTACCGTGCACTCACCCATTACCCTGTGTTTAAGATGCAATCCTGCTAAACATAAGCGTGCATTAGAGCAATGTCAGGTGCAAAGCCGAGCAAGGCTAGTGGCCTTTACATGCAACACAACATTCACAGTTGTAAGTGTTCTACACTATTAATTCATTTAACCCACCCAACAGCTCACTGAGGAAGGAACCAACACACTGGATAGATAAGGGAACTGAGAGCCAAGTAACCTCCTTTGGATTATGCAAGTAGAAAGCTGGCACTGGCCCCTGGCTCTGTGCTCTACATCATTATACTACTATGTGTTAAAAACTGATCAGTTGTCTCAGGTCAGAGGTATGAAGGTCTACAGTGCAAGTAGGGAAGGTTATAAAATGTAAGCAGAAGAAAAGTTTTATTCCCTTCATGTTTTCTGTTAAGTACTTTTGTTGGGAGAGTTGGGAAGGCAGTCATGCTGGCTGCCACTTGCCCAGGAACATTCATGTCCAAGTCAGAAAAAGCAACCCTTTCTCAAGATAAATCTAGAGTAACTGGAATGTGAATAGTTGTCCCCCATTACCACCCCAAAGGTGTGCAGTGCACAACCTACATAACTTCATAGGGCAGACTTAGGAGCTGTGTGTGTTGGGTGGGCGGGAATTAAAGAGTTTTAGAATGAAGAGAATGCAGCATAAGAAAAAATGCTCATATATATACTCCCTGGTCTCTACTTCATGAATAATTACTTCCTTAAATTACATACTATAAATCTTTAAAAATGAACCTATATAAAAACATTTGCCTCTAAATAAAAGAGAAATCATGATCTCTACTTGACCTGGTGGTTTACTAACCACCTGTTCTACGTTCTCTTTTCCAGACAGTCAAATTCCTTTCCAAATGTTCAAGATACAACCAATTTTTATCAAAACTCTAAGCACGGCCCAGGGTGCAATCTAAACCAAGAGGCTATTAAATAAGTAAGAAAAATCAGAACATGCTGTTTCAAAATCTTAGCTCTAACACAAAAACCATGAATGTAGGCAATGCTACTATATTGCCTGGATGAGAAAACGAGCAGCAAGTTTGGGAAATGTCAGTGTTGGGCAACCAGGAAAGTCCTTCACCAGCCTGCCTGGAAGCAGCACACACCCTCCCCAAACCACCTCCACACAACCCATCCTGGGGCCCTGCTTCCAGAACACATCTACCTCCAGCAGAAACGATTTGTGTCGGGGAGAGGGAATAATAATCAAGGAAGGACATTGAGCAAGTTAAGCATTTTTAAAGGCTAGAGATGTGGGTATGAGTTTTGTTTTCTAAAGTTTGTGAAGAATGGGGTAACCATCTAGCTCTGATTTGCCCAGTATGTCCCCAGGTTTAACACCCATGTCCCAGGAAAGTTCTCATTTCCAGGCAAACTGGAACAGACGGTCAACTATGAAGAAGATAAAACTGAAGACTTGTAAGAAGACCCAGTACTGATGGGGGTGAGGAAATCATTTCATATGTAAACATCAAACTCAGTTAATTTGGAAAGTTTACACTCATCCACTCCTCTGAAAACATAAGCTCTGGTTCTGTTGGGCACTGTGAAAGTTCTAGGTGAAGACAAAATAGTCTGTTTTATTATAATGGTGAAATATTTATCTTTGTGTTTGGGGTGAGGAGTATTTTTGCTTACTTAAAAACATAGGGAAGAGAACTCAAAGTCTAAATCTTAATATTCATCCTCTTATACTTCAATATATATTTCAAAATATTAGAAACTTTATATTTTTCTTAATATATCAAATTGTCTTAAAAGACAATTTTAAGAAAACCAAGTTACACAGAATGCAATGTATATTACTAAGTAAACAAGGTTAATGTAGAAAATCTAAAAAGAGAATTTTAAAAAGATTTGCCCTTATTCAAATTTACTCCAAGTAATTGATTAGACTTTTTATCCTATCTAACCAACACCAGGTGTAATTTTTCCCCAGGGCTTCTAAATTCCTGAAAATCCTAGATTTGTATCTAGGCACCTTTTTAAAAATCGCTACTTATGAAATTATAACAGATGCAGAAGTTAAATTTGGTAAGTTTTAGTAGTTTGATCCCAGGTCCTCCTTGGAGATAAATAGGTTTTCTATATTTGTTTTATACTGTAACATTCTTCAAATTTAACCCAAAAAACATACCATTGTTGTTATTTCATTGACCTCATTTATTAAAAGAACTTTTACTGATCAAAATCAATACATGTAACTATCAAAGAATTAGTATCCAGACTATATAAAAGATCAATAGCCTAAAAGAAATATGGCAAGAGCTACTATGGTGGACAGTACAATAATGTCCTCCAGTGGATTCATGTCTCCCCGGATCCAGGCCCTTGGAAAGTTGTGTTCCATGCTGACCCTAGACTTGGTAGCCATGTGACTTGTTTTGGGCAAGGAGACAACACTACATTACATTCTAACTGTATTTTATTTTGATTTTTTTCATTCTAACTGTATTACAATATAATGTAAGCAGGCATTCAAAAAGTGAACATTGGGGGCACCTGGGTGGCTCAGTTCATTAAACATCTGCCTTTGGCTCAGGTCATGATCCCAGGGTCCTGGGATCAAGCCTCACATTGGGCTCCCCACTCAGCGGGAAGCCTGTTTCTCCCTCTCCCCTAAGTGTGCTTGCTCTCTCTGTGTGTCGAATGAATAAATAAAAAATCTTTAAAAAAAAGTGCACATTGGAGTCTTCCCTCTCTTGCTGCTTATTAGAATCCCTTGTCCCTCACATGAGAAGCTCAGCTTAGCCTTCTGCCCGATGAGAAACCACATGTAAAGGGTCTCCAGACATTCCTGCTATCCTAATCCCCTCAACCAACACACAAGATTATGAGCTAAATGAAACGGATATTATTTTAAAGTTCCAATTGCTGGGGGTGTTTGTTATGCAGTAAACAGGAAGACACATCCAAAAGATGTTCACTCTCATCGATAATCAGGAAAATGCACACACTGACATACCACTTCAAACCCACTAGATTGGCAAAAACTAGTAAGCTGAGAATACCCCAAGTGTTGTTGAAGGCATGTTAACTGTAACCCATGGCTGCTGGGAACATAAATAGGCACCATCTTCTTGACAAAAAATTCTTCGGTGCTATCTATCACTGATAAAAATGCATGGACTCTAGGGGCGCCTGGGTGGCTCGGTGATTTAAAGCGTCTGCCTTCGGCTCAGGTCATGATCCCAGGGTCCTGGGATCGAGCCCCGCATCGGGCCCTCTGCTCCTTGGGGAGCCTGCTTCCCTTCCTCTCTCTCTGCCTGCCTCTCTGCCTACTTGTGATCTCTGTCTGTCAGATAAATAAATAATATTTTTAAAATTAAAAAAAAACAGTATGGACTCTATAGCCTAGCAATTCTTCTACTTGGGACATTTCTGGAGAAATCCTTGCACATGTGCACTGGGAGGTAAATGTCAGTATGTTTATGTCAGCATAGGCCATTATGACCCTCAACTGCAAAAACTCAAATGCCGTGGGTGGTAGAATTGGTGCATGACTTTGTTCTATTCATACATAGAACAGTGAATGGGAATAATCTTCTGCAACAGGTACCTAAATCATGGTGCTTAGAAGAAGCCAGTCACCAAATAGGTACCACATGAATCCATGTATATGAAATTGACCAGTAGGTAAAATTAAACTATACCGAGTTAAGGGACACACATTGCCATCAATACCATCTGGGATGGTGGTTACCTATGGGGGATTGGGGCAAATCTGGAGGCTTCTGGGCTCTGTGATGCTCCACTTAGTTCTGGTTGCTGAGTATGTGAGTGTCCATTCTACTACCATCCATGAAGTTGTATAGATATTTTGTCATTTATCATAAAATATTTTTATTTTGTCTTCATTTTTAACAGCTTTATTGATATATTCACCTACCACACAAACCACCCAACAGGTGATTTAGTGACTTTTGGTAGTCACAGATATGTGCCACCATGACCACAGTCAATTCTAGAACATTTCTTCATCACCAAAAGAATCCCCGTACCCTGTAACCTCCCAACATTCACCCCAATCCCCAGGCAACCAGTAGTTTACTTTCCGTCTCTACAGGTTTCCCCATTCGAGATGCTTCACACAAACAGGAAAATATAATACGCCGTCTTCTACAATGGTTTCTTTCACTTAGCATAATTTTATAAGTTCTTTTGTTCCACGCTGTATTTCACAATTATTTTTTTAATTTTTAATTAAATTTTTAATTTTTACTTGTGAGGAATAATGGAAAGCTCAGTTTGCTACTATGAAAATTAGAAGTACACCAAAAAGGGCAGGTTTGAGGCAGCACTGCCTAAGCAGCCAGTCTGTCAGAATGGAGAAGCTGGGGCACTCATGCACGTGTTTGCAAAGGGAAGAGGTCACCGGGCACAGCTGAGCTTCTGTGGAGAGGACCGGGTCAGGCAACACTGAAGCCTGACTGACTTGCATCTTTCCAGTCAGAAAGAGATTGGTTCTGCACAGGACCAGTCCTACAGGCGACGCTCCCAGAAGCATCCCTGTCATTTGCAGGGGCAGGGCGGTGACATGCGGGGTGGGAAGCTGCGGGGGTCATCTGGGAGCTCAGTCTGCCCTGCAAGAACACTGATTCCTTAGAGAGTATACATACTTGGAAACTACTGGCAGGTGTGGGGAAGGACTGTGGAGGGAGCTTCTGAAGCTCTCCAAAGCCACCCCCGACTCCCCGCCAGCTACTGGGAATGAAAGGAACAACACTTACTTGCTGTGCACCTGCATGTGGGTGTGACCTCAGCCTGCTCTTTATCCCACTGCTCGCTCTGCCCCTGCAAAGCCAAGTCCAAGTCTGCGTCTCTGGATCTCAGCCTCCTCATCCCCAGTACGGGAAAATGAACAATTAAAGCAGTACTACAGCTGAAGGTAGCTGTGATTCCAGGTAACGTGTCACATCATCTGAAGCAGCGGGGAGTCTAACTGGAGAGAAACTAACCAACCGCCTGTAACCAGGTCCTCCTCAGCCACTGAGGACCCTTCCCCATGCACCATGCACAGTCTTGAGACAGTATTCCCCTGGAGCCAGAAGTCAGTGGGGATGGGGACGTCCGCCGGACACCAGTGTCCTCTCCCTCAGGCAGGTGTCACACACACTCATCACGTGTGTGGGGGACAGGACTCCCAGCAGGGCTCATGGCCAGAATGTGAACTGGCGGGCCGGAGCCTAGGGCACATGTCCATGGCTCACCCCAGAATAAAGGAGGCGCTTCGGTGTGCCCGTCACCTCCGCTCCCACACCCCACTGCCTCCCTGGTCATTGATGCAAAGGCATCCAGCTTCAAGACAAGCTGAAGTAATGCCACCAGTCTCTTTAAGGCCCTTCAAGGCCAGGTGAGACCCTTGTGGGCCAACGTATCAGCTGCTCAAGGTGGTGGGGGGCACAGTGTTGGAGCGGCTGCAAATAACAGCCACCTGACTAGGCATGTTCTTCTTTGGTCTACTTCCACTTCACATCCACCTGGCAAAGTAGGCATCGTCTCACTTGACAGATGAGGAAACAGAAGCTCAGAGAAGTAAAGCAGCTGGCCCAGTGTCGTCACAGTCATAGGTAGGAAACGGATTTGAACTCAGATGTCCTGATTTCAAAAATTGCTGCACCACACTTTTTACAAATGAGCCACTTTGTGAATCAGGAACTTTCATTACAGGGACATATTTTTTGGTTCCCTCAAAGGATTTCCTGACTCCATTAAAAAATGCGCAGGATTGGGTTAGGTGTTCTGAATTTCAAATCCAGGATTCCTCAACCCCAGGAAATTTACAAACTCCATAAAAGATGTGAGAGTCCCATTAGCGACTTCAATGGGAAAGCCTGAAGGTCAAGGGATTACAGCAAAAACAATGATTTACGATGAATTTCCTGAGTTGGAATTATTAGGATATTTATTGTGGCCAACTTCTGAAGAAAATCTGAATGAATCTGGTCTCAGTTCAAGAGCTAAAAAGCAAACATGAAAAAACATGAAGATAATTTATAGATACTCATAAATTTGTCTTCTTCAAAGCCCAATTTCCTATAATAACAAGTCAGTTCAGGAGCACAGCTTATCCAAGGAAAATAAAAATTAATTTACTTTTGATTTCCAGTTGACACTTGGAAAAGAAAATTACCAGTTTACATGAGAAGAACGATGTGCAAGTTATTTTGGTAGACTCTGCACATCCAGACTAAAATGACCACAAGGAAACAAAAATCACATCTGAGTACCAAGAGGGGAGTCAAGTGACAATGGAGGCCAGTGCTGGCCCTCAGCTACGGTGACCGTAGGCATGGGCCTCACTCTGACCATGGCTCTGCTCCAGTCTTTGTGTCTGAAAATCTCAGAGTAGCAACCAGCTGACCCCAAGAGAGACGGGGTCTGTGGTGCTCCAGGAGCACGAAGACCATGGCTCAAGCCCACAAACGCACCTGGGCAATGAGGGCTTTTGGCAAGAGGCACCAGAGACCCTCCTTCCCATTTGCTTACAGCTGGGCAGAGGAGTACCCTGGGCAGAGGAGTCCCTCAGTAGAAGGCTGCCCAGAACAACGTAACTGAACATTTCAAGGGGGATGCCAGCTAACAGCAAGGACAGCAAGAATTATGCTCACCTCCTTAGCAACACCAGGCAACAAGGGCAAGCCCAAGTGGCTGCTTCTTTCTACCTGTGTGTCCACACCATAGGGGATGAGACCCCACTTGTGACAGCAGGGCAGGCTGCAGGGAGAAGGTGTGTGAAACCTCGCCTGGCTTCTGCAGAGAGGGCTGTTCTCAACATTGACACCAACCCTCCTCCCTCAGGAGGCCAGTGGCAGGGAGGGACCTGTCCTGAGCCATAGCCTCTTTCAAAGGCCTGGGCATCGGGACGTTTGCATGTCTCTGACTCCAGGTTCTTGAGGCTGTGATTTTTAGGGTTGCAGATAATACCATCCCCTGATTTCCTCCTTACATTTGCCTAACAGAAATTCTAATAACATCTTCTCTTGCTACTTGGTATTTTTGGGTTTTCCTCATTCTGCCAGCTTATTCCTAAAGGAACTCGTCGGGAGAACAGCTTTCACCTTAAAAACATAGTTCCATACAGCGTAGGGCTCTATAAATTTAATCTCTAATCCCATATTTGACATTTGTTTTGGGGTATTTCCAACACATCAGGAAGACAGAATTGCATTCATGGGTGGAAACAAGTACCAATGACTTTGTCTGAAGACTTAGTATAGTATTTATTTTCTTAATACTACCAGAAGTTTATATATTACGACAAATCAGCTGTATGCCGTGTTGCTGAGCCACTTCTAAATACAAAATGTGCACATTTTCCCAAGAAAGCTTTTGCATAATACTCTGTGGTGATTCATGTATGCTTCTTAAATGTTTTATGCCCCCTTTACATTTTATCTCTAGCTCAGATTAGAATCTATTGTTTTGCAGTCCATAAATAGTATATCCTTCAAACTGTACAAGGAAAACAGAAAAACAGAAAAACAGGTAAAGAGGATTCACTAAATTTTCAGTTCAAGGAAACTATTGTTTCCATCAGAATTATAAGCAAACTAGGACCAATAGAACAGAAAATAACGATTCTCTATTCATTGCAGTGCTTAATGATCATTGCGGAAACAGAAGCATTTGTTTATGAACAAATGAGGTGGGCAAGGGGGAACAGAAATACCAACCACCCATGGCTGTTATGTTGCATGGGTACTTAGTACTAATTCAAACGCAGTTCCAATCCTTCACTCACTTGCTCAATCATTTGCTCACTTACTTGCTTACTCATCTATTTGCTCACTCACTCATCCATCCACTCACACTCACTCAAACACCCACTTATTCACTCACTCACCCACTTACCCTCTTACCCATTCACTCATTCACTCATCCATCCATTCACTCATTCATCTGTCCACTCACTCACCCATCCACTCACTCACCCACTCATCCACCCACTCATTCACTCACCCATTCACTCACTCACTTACCCCATCCATTCACTCATGCATTCACCCATCCACTCACTCATTCATCTATCCACTCCTTCACCCATCCACTTACTCACCCACTCATCCACAGACTCACACACTCACTCACTCACCCATCTACTCGCTCACTCATTCATCTATCCATTCACTCACTCATCCAACCATGCACTCCTTCACCCATCCACTCACTCACACACTTATCCACCCACTCACTCACCCACTCACTTACTTATCCATCCATTCACTCATTCATCCATCCACTCAATCAACCACCTGATCACTCAATTACCCAGCCACTCACTCACTCATCTAACCACTTATTCACTCATTCACCTATTCACCCACTCACTCACCTACTCACTCATCCATCCATCCACCACCCACTCATTCATCCATTCATTCACTCACGCATCCAACCACATACTCACCCAACCATCCACTTAATCACTCACTCACTCACTCATCCATTCATCCACTCACTCACCCATCCACTCCCTTGCCCATTCACTCAAGCACTCATCCACCCACTCACTCACTCATCCGTCCATTCACTGATGCAACTGTCCACTCACTTACCCACACATCCACTCACCCACTCATTCACTCATCCATTCATTCATTCACTCATCTGTTCACTCCCTTTCCCATTCCATCACTCACTCACCCAGCCACTCACTCACTCACCCATCCACTCACTCACTTAACTACTCCCTTGCCCATTCACTCACTCACTCATTCACCCACTCACCCAGTCATTCATTCACTCATTCACTCATCCCTCCACTCACTTTTTCATTCATCCTCTCACTCACTCATCCTTCCACTCACTCATCTATCCACTCCCTTGCCCATTCACACTCATTTATCCAACCACTCAATTCATTTGTTCATTTATATATTCAATCACGTGTAATTTACTCACTTATTTATCCATTCACTCATTCTCTCACTCTCTCATTTACTCACATATGCATTCACTCATCCGTTCAACATTTCTCAAATATCTTGTAGGTTCATTGAACTGTGACAGGCTAAGTTTCACAGGCAAGATAAAGATGGAAAAGAAATAGTCACTGCCCCCCAAGCAGTCTGTAGTGTAGTAAGGAGTCAGGCACACATGACTATAACACAATGAACAACTTTTAAGAAGTCACATGAAAAGTTATAAACAGGAGCTATGGGAACACAGAAGGGCAATTAATTCTAACCAACTTTACTGTTGGAACCTAAGGTAACTTTAATGGAGGAGATAACAATTAAATGAGCTCCTCATAAATATGATTTTGTTCTGAAAAGTGGAGCAACAGAAAGGATGTAGCAAGCTCATCCCACATTCTAGCTCCTTAATTCAGTTCCTGTGGGCTTCCACCTTCCCCTTTCCAATGGGAACATTCTGATGAAAGTACAACACACAGTGATCACTCTGTGTCCTTATCTCATTCTGTCACATGTGACCACTCTTTCCTTCCTAGCTACATTCCTATCCTGGCTGGGCTAACTCCACCTCCTCCTGACTTTTCTCTTGCTCCAGTGGCTGCTTCCTCAGTCCCCTCTCACACCAACATGTTGAAGTGCACCAGGTTCTGCTGGTATTTTACCCCTCTCTCTAGTGACCTTCCAGTCCCATGGCCTTAAATACTGTCTCTCTGAAAAAGGACAATAAAAGATAGAGCACAAACAGGTACGAGGCGGAGAGTGAAAAAGGGTCCTTTAACAATGATACTGGGACAACAGGTATAGACCAGGACTGTCCTGGGAAAACAGGATCGTGTTGTCACTCTTTCTAAATGCCACTGACCAACTCCAATAACCCATGTCTTTAGCTTGTATAACCCACTGACTATTTGACATATCTCCTTTGATGTCTAACAGGCACATCAAATTTCACATGTTCCAATTAGAAATTTTTATACTCCTTTTGGATATTTAGCAGTCTTTTCAGCTTTGGTAAAGAATATTAATAGCCATCCAGTTGATGAAGCCAAAAGTCTAGGAATTATACATGATTCACCTCTCCCTCATGCCAAACATCCAATGTGTCAACAAGATTTGTTGATCATTGTTCCAAACAAATCCTATGTCTGTCCACTTATTTTCATCTCTACTATATAACCCAGTCTAAATCATCATAATTTCTCACTTGTGATATTGTAATCACCTATATTTGGTCATCTGCTTCCAAACTTGCCTCCCTCAATCTTTTCCCTGAGCAACAGCGAGCAAGATCTTTCTGGAGCAAACCCAATCAAGTTTTGCTCTGATTAAAGCCTTTCAGTGACTTCTTAGTACACTGAGAATGAGATCCAAACTCCTTGCATGGACTGTGCAACCATTGAGGCTGTGTGGTTTTTGAAAATGCCAAGGTCATTCTCACCTTAGCACCTTGGCACCAGGTCTCTCCAACCTCAATCTTCGATCTTTGCTTGGCTGGCTCCTTGTTATCACTCAGATCTTTAGATACTGGCTGAGGTAGCATCTCTTCAAGGATGTTCCCCAGTCACAAAACATGAAAATCACCATTTTGTCATTCTCCATTCTCCTTTCCTATAGTGTTTACTGGCATGTTGCCTGCCCCACATCTGGTTTTTTTCTCTTTCTTTATTATTCAAATGTAATTAATATACAGTGTTATATTAGTTTCAGGTGTACAATATGGTGTTTCAATAATTCTGTACATTATTCAGTGTTCAATAAGATAAGTGTACTCTTAATCCCCTTTACCTATTTAATCCCCCTCCCCCACCAACCTCCCCTCTAGTAACCATCAGTTTGTTCTCAGAGTCTGTGTTTTGGCTTGTCTCTCTTTTTGTTTGTTTTGTTTCTTAAATTCCACATACGAGTGAAATAATAGGCTATTTGCCTTTGACAGACTTATTGCACTTAGCATTATACCCTCCAGATCCATCCATATTGTTGAAAATGGCAAGACTGCACTCTTTTTTATGACTAAATAATATTCCTCTGTGTGTGCATAGGTACATACATATCACATCTTCCTTATTCATTCATCTATCAGTGGACACTTGGGTTGCTTCCATATTTTGGCTATTCCAAATAATGCTGCTATAAACATAAGGGTGCATACATCCTTTCAAATTAGTGCTTTCATTTTCTTTGGGTGGAATTGCTGGATCATGCGGTAATTCTATTTCAATTTTTTGAGAAAACTGCACACTGTTTTCCACAGTGGCTGCACCAATTTGCATTCCTACCACAGGGTTCCTTTTTCTACGCATCCTCACCAACAATCGTTATTTATTGCATTTTCTAATTTTGGCCATTCTGACAGGTGTGGTTTTTAATTTGCCTTTCCCTGATGACTAGTGATATTGATCATCTTTTCATGTGTCTTTTGACCATCTGTATGTCTTCTTGGGGAAAATGTCAATTTGAGTCATCTGTCCATTTTTTAATTAGATTATTTCAGTTTCTCGTGTTGAGTTGTAAATGTTCTTTATATGTTTTAGATATTTAGATATATCATTTGCAAATTGGATACATAATTTGCAAATTATCTTATTGGATATGTCACTTGCAAATATCTTCTTCCATTCAGGAATTTGTCTTTTTATTTTGTTGATGATTCCCTTCACTATGAAGAATAATCCTAAAACTTGTAAGATCCTGAATAGCCAATGTAGTCTTTAAAAAGAATAACAAAGTGGGAGGTATTACAATCCCAGGTTTCAAGATATACTACAAAACTGTAGTACTCAAAACAGTATGGTACTGGCATAAAAACAGACACAGCAATCAATGGAACAGAATAGAGAGCCCAGAAATAAAGTCATGCTTATGTTAATCTATTAATCAATTAATCTATAACAAAGGCTGGAGGAAAGACTGTACAGTTGGGGGAAAGGACAGTCTCTTCAACAAATGGTGCTGGGGAAACTGGACAGCCACATGCAAAAGAATGAAACAGGACCACCCTCTTTCACCATACACAAAAATAAACTCAAAATGGATTAAAGACCTAAATGTGAGACATGAAACCATAAAAATCCCAGAAGAGAACACAGGCAGTAACCTCTCTGACTTCAGCTGTAGACACATTTTCCTAGACATGTCTCCTCTGACAAGGGAAACAAAAAAAGGAAAAATTAAACTACTGGGACTATACCAAAATAAAAAGCTTCCCCCACATCTGTTGTTTTTTTTTTTTTTTTTAATTAATATTTCATGTTTGTCACCCTCCTTCACCCCCTGGAACATAAACTCTGTGAGAACAGGGGCATCCTCTTTGTGGTTCACCAGTAAGTGCAGGGGTAACAATGGTACCCAGCAGGGCCCCATACATGTTGGTAAGTGGATGAATGGAAAGAGAACAAAAGAGAGCTCAGGGGTTCTAAGCACACCGCAGGAGCCATGAGGAGCCAGGATGGGCCTGTGACCTTGGGTCCATCCACACACTGAGAGTCCTGTCAGCCTCCAGGGATGGCCTTGGGGCTCTGGACCTGTAGTCTCTAACTACCACAGAGTCCATGCATCCCCAAGGAGCCCTCACCAGGCACCTGTAGGAGGCAAGAGCTTTCTCCTAAATACTCTGCCTAAAATACGATATCTCACCTCTTCTTCCATGATTGTAGCTTGGCTCTAACAGGCTAACTAGGCCATTATCATATGAGAATACAAACGGTCCACATTCTCCTTGTCACAAATCTTGACATTCTGAACCCAATTTCTCCAGTAGGCCCATACACTGAGAATCGCAGAACCATAAGTCATGAAAGTCTGGCCCAGCCTCACAGAGGACAGGATTCCCTTTGGTTGCAATTCTGATTCCCCAATGCTGACCTGTAAAGTTTTCTGATGGCTATTCCCTCACTGAGAGCAGACAATGTGAAAGAGAGAGGAAGCCCCTACTGACCTCTACGAGCCCCAGAGTCAGTGTCACAATTCCTTCCACATGTATTGCATCCTTGTCTGAGGACACCAATGGTGAAAGAAGAGGAGTCCCCACTTTTGGCCTCAGTGACCGAGCAACAGAGCAGGGAAGAGGGGCTTGAGAAACATGTCCTAACTGTCTCCCCAGGCAGGCCACAGGTATGGATTACACCAGTTTCTTCTTCATTAAAAAGGAGACACAATGCCAGGGAGTGAAGCTGAAACAGAGGTCTATATGGGTTGATCAAATGCCCAGCTAGACCAGCACCAAGACAAGGCAGTTTTTGCAGAAACATACTTCCTTACGCAGACTTATTTTCATGCACTACTGTTTTCCCAGTGCCCAGTACTGGCAATCTGTAGGTCTGGGGACATTTGTGACATCCAAAGGTCAGGACCCCAGAGACAGATACACACAGATGGCACCCCACCCCAATACAGTGAGACACCAGGTACGAAAGGGGTTCTCAGCTCTATGGTCAGCACACTCACCCAGGAGCTTTAAGACTCCCCAAGTCCAGCTTCCACCCAGACCAAAGATACCAAAATCACTGGGGTAGGACTCAGGCCTGGGATTTCTGAAGCTCTCCCAGGTAAGTCCAATGTACTGCCAAGCCTTGAGAGCTCTGGAAGAAAGGGACAAATAAAACAGGACAGCAACATGGAGGAGAGAGGAACTGATTCTGCCTGGAACAGGTTATGACCAGGTGAAATGAAAGGAAAGAGAATTGCTGTTAAAAGGATAGAGAATAATAAACTCCAGTTCACAAATGTCTGACAAGACTAGAGAAACACATACGCAGAGAAAAGAAAACTGGAAGATACCAAAACCAAAGATGAAAGAGTTTCAGAGGATAGGGCAGAGCACTGACAGATGCCACACAGAGAGGGTGGCCTCAATAGAAGCCAAAGACTTGAGGGAACAAGATGTGTAAAAACCTGAGGTCTGAGGTGTACCCATGAGGCAAGGAAGGGGGGGAGGAAGGTCATTTTTTAAATCTGATTTTCTGATTAAAAAAAATTGTTATAAAAACTCATTGCAAGAATTTTCTACTCCAGGAAACAAACTGAGAGTTTTAGAGGGGAGGAGGATGGGAGGATGGGTTAGCCCAACGATGGGTATAAAAAAAGGCACGTATTGCACGGAGCACTGGGTGTTATACACAAACAATGAATCTTGGAACGCTACATCAAAAACTAATGAAGTACTGTATGGTGACTAACATAATATAATTTTTAAAAAAGAATCTTCAAAAGATAAAAAGAAAAAAAGACATTCCTTCTGCCTAGCAAAGGAAACCATCAACAAAATGAAGAGGCAAACTAATGGGAGAAAATATGTGCAAATCATATGTCTGATAAGAAGTTAATATCCCACATATGTAAGGAACTCATTCAAGTCAATAACAAAAAAGAAGTCCAATTAAAAAATGGGCAGAGGGCCTGAACAGACTTTTTTTTTTCCAAAGGAATACAAATGGCCAGTAGGTACAATGAAAGGTACTCATCATCATTCATCATCAGGGAAATGCAGATCAAAACCACAATGAGATATCACCTCATACCTTCTAGAATAGCAGTATCAAAAAGAAAAGAGATAACAAGTTCCATCAAGGATGTGGAGAAAAGGGATCCCTCTCAGACCGTTGATGGGAATCAAAATGGTGCAGCCATCCTGGGAAAAGGTATGGAGGTTCTCCAGAAAAATAAAAATAGAACTACCCTACAGTTCAGGAATTCCATTTCTGGGTATATACTGGAAGGTAATGAAATCACTATGCCAAAGAGATAGATGCCCCCATGTTTACGGCAGCATGATTCCCAATAGCCAAGATAGGGAAACAACCTCAGTGTCCATGAACAGATGTGGATGAAGAAGATGTGATATATGTACAATGGAATATTATTCAGCCACGAGAAAGAAGGAAATTCTGTCATTTGCCACAACATAGATGAATCCCGTGGACATTTTGCCAAGTGAAACAAGCCAGAACAGAGGGGGTGCCTGGCTGGCTCAGTAGGTGGAGCATGAGAGTTTTGATCTCAGGTTTGTAAGTTCAAACCCCATGTTGGTTGTAGAGATTACTTAAAAATAAAATCTCAAAAAAATGTTAAAAAAAAAAAAAAGCCAGGCAGAGAAAGACAAATACTGCATATCCCTTATAAGTAGAATCTTAAAAGGAGGAAGAGGAGGAGGAGGAGGAGGAGGAGGAGGAAGAAAAGGGGGAAGAGGAGGAGGAAGAAGAGACGGCTGTGGTGGTGTTGTCAAACTCATAGAAACCAAGTAGAAAGTGGTTACCAGGGGCTGGGGAGATGGAGGAAATGCAGAGGTTGGTAAAACCATACCACCTTTCAGCTATACAATGAATAATGTCTCCAGATTTAATGTATAATAACATAGTGACTATAGTTGATTACACTGTATTGTATAACTGTAATTTGCTAAAAGAACAGACGCTAAATGTTCTAATAAAAGATATGATAAATACGTGAAGTGATAGATGTGTTAATTAACTAAATGGGGGGAATCCTTTTCAAAGAAAAAAAATTTTAGATAAAGAAACAAATTTATCAAAAAAGGCACTTCTAAAAAAAAAAAAAAAGACACTCCTAAAATATTTCTTCCAGTCTTTTTCCCCCCAATGCTTACACATGGCACTGAAAAAATGGAGATCACACCACATAAAGAATTTTGTATCTTTTTTTTTTACTTTAAACGTTCCAATATCCTTCCATCCTTTATAGTGGCTTTGTCATTGTGACAAAGTTCTTCACGACTGAATAAATGAAACACTGTCTATTGTTGCTGTTTTTGTTTGTTTGTTTGTTTGTTTGTTAGATTCTCATGCTGGAATTGCCAGATGAAAGATGATCTGTGCCTTTCCTAGATTTTGACAAACTGCTTTTCAACTTGCAAAGTACAAACTTGCCTCATTCTTTTCATCATTGAATATTAACTAATTTTCGTAAATTTTGTAGTCAAGGAGGACTCTCATTCTTAGACTTTATCTCTAAGTCCGCCTATTTTAAACATATATTTTTAGTAATTCTTCCAATGCTCTGTAGAGTACATGTTGGCCAAAAGGAAGTTGCAGGTTGGTCTGGGGAGGAGGGGGCCTGACCGGAAGTGGATTGGGAGGTGGTGGGAGAGAGGCTGGAGGAGCTGTCCAGTCCCCAAGGAGGCAGATGACCTCAAGAGTCCAGAAGGAGGATATGGCCTTGCAACAGGAGAGAAAGCCTCTTGGGCTTTAGGGAGGAGAAGGGCAACAGGAGAAAAGAGCTCAGAGGTGGAAAGAGAGAGGGACGGCAAACGTGCTCCCACCCCCAGGCCTCCCGGGCTTGTGGGATAATCCGTCATACCAGCAGTAGGGGAGACTGGAGGTGTGGAAGGTCTGAAACCACGGTATAGAAGGACATATTTATCAATAAGCTAAAGTACTGGATGTAGGTCTATCCCCAGGGGGCTCCCCACAGATGGAGCAGGAAGAGGCCAGCGAGTGCAACCCTGATTTGGCATGCACGGAAACTGAGGTGTGCAGGTGCGAGGTGGGTAACTAATGGTTCCCCAGGAAGAAATGACAACGTCAGTGGAGAATCCTCAGGTGTTGCCCCTCCATCGCGTAATACAACAGCCCGAACTCGAGTAAGCAAATTAAGAGCAGGAATCTGGGCCAGAGGCTGGCAGCCCTGGAGGGATGAAGTGATTTATCCACCTTATTAGTCAGCAAGCCCTCGGAGAACAACCTGGCGTCCTGCTTGCGAACCCCACTGCTAACCAGAAAACATTTCCGAAACAAGTAATCATGGCCAGACTCCCGGTGACCGGATGGCTCCTCACACCCGTGAGCCCACATTTTTCTAAGCTTCAAATCAGAAATTCTGGATGATACTATACTGTGAGAGGCCATCGCTTAGTTATGGATCTCTGGTGATGAGAGGCAGGTGGCCATGGGAACAGCTGCCAGTTCCCTCCACCGGCAATTCTGTTCCAGCTGGAGCCCTGGGAGGAGCATCCCCTTCCCCCAAAAGCTACTGCTCCAACGAAGAATACTCCTGAACATCATCACCCTCCACTTGCCCCTACTTTTCCCTGTTTTCCTGGATGACCAAACCAGAGCCCCACAGCCCCACAACCCCACACCTTGCAAACAAGGTGTCTGCAGGTTGACCCCACTTCCCTGGTCAGACTTGAAGGTCAAAAGAAGGTCTATGCTCAAAATCTCTTCAGAAAGGCAGGGTCCATTTGTTCTGACAAATTCTTCATGGGGGGGAGGCGCCTGGGTGGCTCAGTGGGTTAAGCCTCTGCCTTTGGCTTAGGTCACAATCTCAGGGTCCTGGGATTGAGCCCCACATCTGGCTCTCTACTCGGCAGGGAGCCTGCTTCCTCCTCTCTCTCTGCCTGCCTCTCTGCCTTGTGATCTCTCTCTCTCTGTCAAATAAATAAATAAAATCTTAAAAAAAAAAAATTCTTCATAGGGGAAAACGGCCCAGCTTTTCACTAGCAAGTCATCCTTACTCAGTGAGGAAATAGAGACGACTGCTTTGTAAACAGTCCACTGAAAACCTAAGAAACTAAAAGCACTCCCTTTGGTGCAAGAAATGTGTAAACGCTCCCCTTACAAAGGCCCCCCAGGACACAAAGGCCACGCAAAAAGCCAAAGCCAGTTCTCCGTCATCCACTCACACCCTTTTACTGACTCACGACTCCACGCAGAGCACCCCCCTCAGCGCCACATACTCGAGAACGGGTGGGGTCTGGGTGCGAATCTCAAGGCACCCACACCCTCATATTATCTGTGAGTGTGAGTGGGAGACTGATGGAGAGCGTCACCGTCAGCCAGCTGGAAGCTCACGCCTTCCTGTCTTCCGTCCTTCCTCCACCCCTCCTACAAGCACTCAGATGGACACAGGCCCTCCTGGAGGCGTGGCGCCCAGCAGTGACCGCCTCCCCAGGGACCTCCTCTGTGCCCACTCTTTCCCTCCCAGCCATTGTTAGGGAGAGAGGGCTGCCTTGAAAGGAAGACGGGATCACTGCAGGAAGTACTTTACTATGACCATCACATAAAACTACAAATTCACAGCCGCTGGGTAGAGGAACTCATACACCAACTGCTTTTAAGTCAGGAATTCTGACTGAAATTCTGCAGGAGAACAAGGACATTTTGACTTGACTTAAAGATTAAGTTTTATTTTCACCATTATCAGAATACATAACAATAAGCAAATGGTGAAATACAGACCACAAAAAGTTTGTGTTAAGGAACCCCATGTACCTGTACATGCTTTTGTTAGTGGCTGCCCAGCCTTCTCTCTGTGTATAGGTTTACAAGTTTTTTTTAATATCATAACATCAGGGTATATGCCCTTCGATATCCTGGGTTTTTTTTTTTACACTTGATCTTAGCCAAAAGGCCGAGAGCGATATCCTGGTTTTTTTTTTTTTTTTTTTAAAGGTTTTATTTATTTGACAGACAGAGATCACAAGTAGGCAGAGAGGCAGGCAGAGAGAGAGGAAGGGAAGCAGGCTCCCTGCTGAGCAGAGAGCCCGACTCGGGGCTCGATCCCAGGACCCTGATATCACGACCCGAGCCGAAGGCAGAGGCTTTAACCCACTGAGCCACCCAGGCGCCCCCTTGGTTTTGTTTTTTAAGAGCCAACACTTTTCTGCTGAATTAGTCTTAGTAAAAATGCTTTTAAATTAGATGCATAACATTGAACTAATTGATATTCAGTAGTTTATTCAGAAATCCCCATACTATTAATAAATAATATTGAGGTTGTTCTTTCTTTTCTGAAACTTCATGTAAAAGGTGTTTGGGTTTTGTGTTTCTTTATTTTGAGGATTATTTTCTTACGGCTGATCCCCACGTGTATTGGCTAGGTCACAGACATGGACATTTGAAGGGCTTTCAGTCCATCAGGCTGGGTTCCAAAAGGATTAGTGACTGACTTTTGACCACAACCTTACCAAGACTTGCTCTTTTTAACATTCTTTGTTAATTTGACAGTTAAGAAATGGCATTTTATTTTTTTAAGTGTATACCTCTTTGATTACATAAATCAAACATTTTTCCTTAGGTTGTCAGATTACCAAGATCAAATCTTTTCCAGCACTAATTATTGTCACTTCCTCTATTATGAATTTGTTATGAATTATTTATGTAAAATTCTTTGCTGCTTTTTATAACCAGTCTTTGGTAGTTTTAAACAACCGTTTTTAACAAATTCTTCTATTAAAAATATTAACTCATTGAAATATACTCTAAATATTTTTTCCTCATGTATATTTTGTTCTTTTGTTTAACTGGTTTTTTTAAAACTTGTTTTTAATATTGCATGTAATCAACATGACAACACTATTTTTATTGGTTGCCTTGGCCCCCTTTTAAGTTTGGACAGGTATCTTGTACTAGGCTTTGATTCTTCTGGTCTTACTGTGGCCTAGCATTTTAATATTTAACTCTTGGGCCAGTTGAAATTTATTTGGGGGCTGCTTCTGCCCATCCCCTGGCTATAGTCTGGACTTGCCACCTGAGTCCCTAAGCCCAGGTCATCCACAAGCTTTACAACCTGTCATAGAAACTGTGGTTTTGACCTTGGATCCAAGCCCCGAACTGTGTGAGCTGTGTCCCCAGGCTCATGAATCTGGCCCATGCCATTTTTCAGCTACAGAATACATCTGCAGAGAGTAAAGAGTGCCATGGGTGTCAGGAAGTAAAAATAAAGTAAGGGGGCAGGGAAGGGTCATTCAAGATTTCCTTTTCTCAACCTTGACCTTCAGGTGTCTTTGATTTTTATTTATGCAGCTTCTTTTAAATGGTAGCATTGAACAGCTCTGTCCCTGCCTCTAAACAAAACAGAGCCAGCATGCCTCCTCATCTTCAACCAAGTGTATGCAAAGGACTAGCCATAACGAAATACTTTGTTTCCAAATATGCACAGACTCATGAAGACTTTTTCTTCTTCCTAAAAAGCATGGCTCACCATCATGTGCCTGTGGTATATTTCAGGGAGGAGAGAGCAGGAATAACCAACTATTTGTTTGTTTGTTTGTTCATCTATCTATTTATTTGGAGAGAGAGTCAGAGATAGCAACAGTGAGCATGAGCAAGCACAAGTTGGGAGGAAAGGGAGAAGCGGACTCCCCAGTGAGCTGGGAGCCCAACATGGGGCTCAATCCCATGACCCTGGGATCATGTGACCTAAGCTGAAGGCAGATGCTTAATCAACCAGCCACCCAGGCGCCCCATTAATGAACAATTTATACCAATAGTTGGGAATTGGTGTTGTTCACTGGTGGTGTTTCCTGATACACAGGAGAGAGAAGAACATCAGACAGCACCCCCAGAAGGCTTTGCTGGGAGAACTCACAGGTGCTGCTGAAAGCAGGCACCTTCTGGAGCATCACCTCACATCCCTGACTACAGAAACATCCTGGTCCCTCTAGTCCAGAGGAGTCTGGTCTTTAATACAAGGTCCAAAGTAACACTGTCACTGGGAGCCAGTTTTCAATCCCAGATTTTTCTTTCTGAAAGTGTGATTAACAGCTTGAAAAAAAATGCCCCCCCCCAGAAACAAATCATTAATCTTGGAGAGATTTAAGTCTTAAACAGGCTTAATGCATATTACAGTAGGTCAAGGAGAAATCCCACAGCCTCCCAAAGTAAGGGCAGTGCAATTTATTTTTGTAGGGTTAAGAAGTTAATAAGGTTGGACAGGTGTAGGGACTGGGGGCAGTGGAGGGGGGCACCCTCAGAGGCAGGGTGAATATAAAGACTGAAAAGAATGGAAGGTGATGTATGGTAATGAGTCACGTAAATGCTATCACCAAGCTCACACTTCCCCCAGGGACACCTGACCACAGATCACTATAGTAGTAGACATGTATACCCTCCCTCTCTCCCTCTACTGACCCCCAAAACAGCAAAAACAAAACAAACAACAGCCTTGTAGGCCCAATGCCCACAGCATCTCTCACACTCAGCTGTGGACCCTCCTCTTGTCACCTCTAGCCTGTCTTCTCTAGTCCAGGTGACCAAATGGTCTGGCCTGCCCATGCACACCCGTCATTCTAGCACAATCCTGATTGTATGGTACATGCTCACCTACTCAGCCACCAGATAAAGGGTTAGATGAGATTAGGACTCTCAGATTGGGGTCTTTGGAGGCCCCTGGAGATCACTGGTTGTAGAGGAAGAAGAGGAGGAAAAGAAGGAGGGGAGGAAGAAGAAAGGCTCCACAGTCAGGGTCCTTGTCCCCTCCCCCTACTCCCCAACTTACATCTCCCAGAACCACTCAGAGTTTGTCTATAGTACATGCCAACTTGCTTTATAAGCTTTCACTTAAAGGAAGGGTTCTTCTGCTGCAGTGTGTTTGGAAACCACAGGCTCCAGCCTCCAAGAGAGCTCCCAACTCCGAAAAGTATCACTCTGCCCTCTGGTTTTAAAGTTCTGCCTCCCGAGGAAGGAAAACATGGTGGCCAAAGGCACCAGACACAAGCCCCAAAAGCCTTCTAAACTTTGGGATCAGGAGACAACAGGCACCACTGAGGGAAGGCACTTGCCTAACACCCCCAATATGTAAATGTATAAAAGAGAAAAGAATCATTTTGCCTTGAGCCCTTCAGAATCTGAGGTGGTAACAAGGACTGTGCAACACTATTGCATTTCTCCTCTTTCCAAGGTGCATGTTTTGGCTGAATTTCCCCAGGCAGTCAGCTGTGGTCACATCATTTGTTTCAGCAAAGGTCAGTGGATATGGCATGTGTCACTTTGAGAGCCCAGCTGCTATCTGCCATATTCCCCTCTCATCAGCCCTTGCCACTGAGCACAACAAGCAAGAAGCAGGGCCCCTCACCTTCTGAAGCACACACAGTAGGAACAACAAATAAACTCATATTGTTTTACACAGCTAAGCATAAGGGCTATTTGTTACTACAGCACAACAGAACCCATCCTAACCACCTAGAGATATTTCAGATGAAATAGAAGCAACTCATTAAGAAGATTCTGTGTACTCTAGCAAAGTGTTTCCTAAAATTGGTTCCAAAGAGCACTGGCTCCGTAAGACATTCATCATCAAATAGATTTAGAAAAAATATCTACTTCATCTCTTTCCTGAAGGGCTATAAGTTTTAGATCCTAAATGTACCACAATAAAGAAATAGTTGAACTTCATTTAACCTCAAGTTTTCCTACATGAATCTGACCAGGGAATGTGCCTTTCATGGGCTCTCCTACCAACAACCTGAAAATCACAACTGCAGTCCCTTCAGAAACCATAGAGATGAATATCAAGGCTCAAGCTTATTTAAGAATATTTAACCAATTCAGAGATTTCAGCAGCCTGGTTACAGTATTATTTTTAAGATATATTTATTTATTTTAGAGAAAGAGAGAGCATGAACTGAGGCAGGGGCAGAGGGAGAACGGGGGAGACAGAATCCTCAAGCAGACTCCCCACTGAGCATGGAGCCCAACATGGGGCTCAATCCCAGAACCCTGAGATCACATGACCTGAACTGAAATCAGGCGTCCGATGCTTAACTGAATAAGCCACCCAGGAGTCCCTACAATATTATTAATATCATGCTATAGCTACTTTGGAAAACAATCTGCCAATTTCTTTTACAGGTATCATGTACTCACTATATGATCCAACAACCTTTCTCCTAAATGTTTGACCATATGAAACAGATACCTATATTAACATAAAATCTTTCATGTGAAGTGTTGACAGTTAATTTATTAACAATTGCCAAAAACTGGAAATGACGCAAATGCCCTTCAATGTTGAGTAGAGATACCACTGTAGTTCATCCATACACAGGAATATCACTAAGCAGTGAAAAGGAGCAGATTCCTGGTAGACACAACAGCACAGATAAATCATGAATGTGGTAGGCTAAGCAAGAGAAGCCAGACTCAGAGACTATATACCACGTGATCCCATTTATATGACATTCTGGAATACCCAAAACTACAGGAACAACAACTGATCTGTGATGGACTGCCAGGGGCTGGGGAGGAGGAAAGCGTGACGGCAAAGAGACAGGATGGAACGGCTCAGAGTTTTGTATCTGGATTATGGTGGTGGTCCATCCCCTACAATTATTTGTCAAAACGCACAGCTCTATCAACCAAAAAATGTGAGCTGCTGCACATAAATTATACCACAATAAAACTGTACTATTAACCTGGGTTCAGGAGTAAAATGAAGAGCCGGATGTTTAAGGGACCCCTTTAAGCATCATCAGGGAAAATTCAGAGCTCCTCATCTCCATCACCTTCATTCCAATTTACTCATCTTTGCTCAGCCAGGATGATCCCACAGTTCTCTAAAACATACTGTTAATCACCTCATTCCAAAAAAAGGGATAGACAGGGTAGAAGGAAAGGACAGCAACTCACAGTTGGCATCATTTTATGTATAATAATAAAGGCTCTTATGAAGTGCAATTATGTCTCACGTCTCCTCTGTCAATCCTCACAAGCATCCTGTGAGATAGGCATAAGTATAATTATCTCTAAATTATAGACAGGCAAACTAGGGTTCAGACAAGTCAAGCAACTCACCTGGATCACACAGTAAGTGGTAAACTAGTAACTTGAACCCACACCCATATGTCTAGCAATTCGATATTATCTTTCAAGGATAAATAACTTCATACTGCTAGGATGGCTACAAACAGTACAGATAGTAATATGTGTTGGCAAGGATGTGGAGAAATTGGAACTCTCATACGTTGCTGGAGGGGGGAATGTAAGATGACGTAGCCACTCTGAAACACAGTATGGCAGTTCCTCAAATAGTTAAATAGAGTTACCGCATGAGCCCGCAGTTCCACTCCTGGGGTTATACACAAGAAAAATGAAAATATAAGGGCACACAGAAACTTATACATGAATATTCATAGCAGAATTAATCATGATAGTCAAAAAATGGAAACAACTCAAGTGTCTAAATGTCCAATGACTGGATGGATAAATGTGATACATTCATACTGTGGAATAAGATTTGGCAGTAAAAGGAACAAATGTTCTAACGCTGATTGCGGTGGTGGCCACACAACTCCAAATATACCAAGAGCCATTGGATCATATACTGTAAGTGGGCGAATTATGTGGTATGTGAATCATATCTCTATAAGGCTCTTTTTTTAAATGGCATTTACTTACCCCCATTATAGTAAATTCTACATTACTGAAACTGAGTAAGAGGGGAACAAGGAATAAAAGACAACAATAAATCCCAAATGCTCTGTAGCTACCTTTAGAATGCATGGTAGGATTTAAATTGGAAGCTGACTAAAAATACTAACTATATTTTTACTCAGGCTAATGTTAAAATTAGTATGTAGTCCTGAGCCACATGTCAGCAGAGAGCAGGGGAGGCAGCCTAGTTAACTAGCAGGTAGAAAGAAACCCATCACAGAATACAGAAATACAGAAGAAACCCCCCATGGAAGAAATCTATGAACAGATAATGATATTCACCCTCAGTAGATGTTTCTGGAAACAGAATTCAAGCATGACCCATTAGAACATTGCTGAGACTTGGTCGGCACGAGGAGAGAACAGTAGCTTGCCCAAAAAGACACCAATGTAAGGATGTCAGTGCTAATGCAGCTGATAACTGCATTAACCTTCTCCTAAGGGAGTTATTTTTTATTGTAACACACTTGTCAAAATGTCATCACATTAGCCTGCCTGTCCCACATCCGCCGACCGATCCCTCTCAGCCGTGGAAGAAAGAGCAGTAATTAGAGCAGGAAGCAGCCCCTGGATGAGTAACTGCTCTCGCCTGACAGTCCACCCGAGACTCCTACAAAAACGCTCTGAAGAGGCCCCTCCGGAAGGGGAGGCAGGCGGTCATGCGCACACAGGTGAGGAAAGCACCCAAGGCCTCTTCACGGTCATGGCAGCGAGCAGTAATTACATCCCAGAAACCAGCTCTCCTGCTCCGTCTGAACACCGACACTCAGAAACTGTGAGGATTAATTACACATAACGGAGGGCACTTCTGTTCCATGCGGTCAGCCTAATTCCTACCACAGATGAGTTTGACCTTTCCTGCCCTCTGGCATGTGCCGTCCCTTAGCCGAGATGGGAGAAGCCCTCAGAGGGACACTGAGTGGCCAAGGAATTCCCAGACTGGGAAACGAAAATGGACATTTTTTGTCTTCTTTATAAAAACAGATAAATATGTTTAATGAATAAACAAAATGTGCAGTGTACATATGTAGCACAACGTTATTCAGCCTTAACAGGGAACGACTTTCGGACACATGCTACAAGCAGACGACCCTTGAAGACATTATGCTGAGTGAAACAAGCCAGTCACCAAAAGACAAATGTTGTATGAGTCAACTTACATGAAGTATCTAGATAGATTAGCCACGTCTTATTTTCTGTATTCTGACGCTCCACACCTGGGGCCTTGTAGACACTAGAGGGACTGCCCCTCGCAGGGTCAGACAATTTCTAGATGGTAGAGGAGATGCCTGTGAATGTGCCTCCCAAATGCAAACCAGCCAATCCAGTGTCCACATGCCACCACCTCCTTTTTCAGGTTCTCACTCTCCACCTCTCCTGGTCACCCCCGGGCCAGGTCCCAGACAGTGAGGGTCAGCCCCCATGCCCCAGAGCCCACCAAAGTCACTCCATGACCTGATCGTCAGCCCACTTACTCTGCCTCAGCCCTTCCTTCCCCAGAATCTGCAACAAAGTCTCTTGTTCCCGGTCACCCTGCTCCCTCTGCCTCCTGATGGACCCAGAGCTTCCGTGGGGCTCCTCATGGTGTAGCATGGAACTAGCTATCTTTTCAAAGGCAGTCCCACCCTGACCCTCTGGCCTTACTGTACCTGAAGAGTAATAAAGCCTATATTAAAACACTGAGAAGAGTCAGATTCATAGAGATGGAAAGTAGAATGACGGTTGCTAGGGGGCTGGGAGAGGGGTATGGGGAATGACTGCTTATGGGGATGAAGTTTCAAGTGAGGATGATGAGAAAGTTCTGGAGATGGATGGTGGTGATGGCGGCCCAACAATGAGAATTTCTCAGTGCCACTGAGACATGCACTTAACATGGCTAAAATGGCTTCTGTTGTATATATGTATACTGTGCCACAATAAAAACAAACAGATGGCTAAACAAACAAAAGGAACATAGTGTGTACCCATGACACGAGTTGATGAGAAGAAGCACACTTTATCCCCATGGCCTTCCTCCCTAAAACCCATAACCCCAGTCAAATCATGAGAAAACATCAAACGAACCCCAGTTAAGGGACTTTCTGTAAAACACCTGACCAACACTCCTCCAAACTGTCAAGGTCATCAAAACCAGTGAGAGTCTGAGAAACTGTCACAGCCTGGAGACGACATGGTGATGAAACATGCTGGAATGTGGTGTCCAGGATGGCGTCTTGGGACAGAAAGAGGACATGAGGGAAAAGCTAAAGAAATCTATATAAAGTATGGCTGCTAGTCAATGGTAATGTATTGAGTGTACCATATTAATGTAAAGTGTTCACAGGAGGGGCAGGGGGGTGTGGGGTACATGGAAATACTCTCTATTCATAGCTATTCTAAAATAAAGGATTATTAGAAAGAGAGAAGGGGTGGCAAGTGAGAAGGGAACACACATCCCTACACACCCTCAGACTAACAGAGATGTCGTCTACAACACAATTTATTGCACCTGCTCATTAATGAGACAATAAAAGCCCTTGGGGAATAAACACGCACAGTGTAACACCTGCCACCAAGAACATTCCAGGGACTGTGAAGGCCGCTGATTGAATTTCTGACAGTATTATAAGCGAGTGGCACAATGTTTGCCAAACATTGCAAGTACATAATGTGAAAAAATTTAACCATTAGAGACTGTCTGTATATAGCAGGAAAGAGCCAAAGTATGATACTAGACACACAGAGCAGTGTCCAGGTACTGCCTTCCTGCAAAGAAAGGAAAGTGCCGAGAGGCTCCCCCACTCTTTGCCACCCATGACAAATGCAACCTGCATGTCCTTCGGAGCTAGGACAGAACCAAGGCATGATCAGTGTCTACCAAGCTGGGGGCTCTGGGAGGAAACCGAAGGCACCAGGGGTGATGGTCTCATCCATGACCATCCAGGGGTGATGGTCACACCAGGTTAGTGTGATTGCAGACACTTGGATCAAAGGAAGAACACTTTGGATTCAGAGAGGGGCACTGGGCGGGGGCCCTGCCCAGGAGAAGGGCAATCAGGCTGGACCTTAAAGGGTTTTGTAGAACTCCGATACAGGCAGAGGGGTGGACGATTTGACCGGCAGGGAGGGCAGCCTGGGATAAAAGGAGGGCTCCCAGAGCATACCAAGGAGCCAAGGTGCAGCAGGCTAGCTGGAGGGAAAGCCTCCATAAACAGGCACTCATGGAAAGTCGGTGGTTTCCCAGGGAAACATGTATGGATGAAGTCAGACCCAGGAAGTCCTACATTTAATAGTCCCTGATTTTTCCCACTGTCTCCATCCTCAGAACCTCCTTACATTTTGTTTTTACTTGACTTGTGCCTCTTTTAAGGCCCCTTAGTATGATAATTTCCTGGAGTGCACACGGATGGCCCAAATGCCTCCCACCTGTCTGGCATTCACTTCCCCTCTTTCTGGCAACAGCCACCAATTTTCCCCTGTACACCCTCTCCCCCTCAACCCTCTGACCTCGAGGCCTGGGTAAAATCCTCATGATTTCCAGACGAAGCTGTGGACCTTACCCTGAGCCAGCTGCCGCCACAGTCACAAGTCCTCACGACCAACAGAGTGAATCCCATGTGTTCTGGAGATGCCTCCAGAAATTCCCAAAAGGCTTCCAGAAAGAAGACCAAAGCTCTACACCACCCTGCTCCCATGAAAATGACCCCAGAGCTGCCGTGTCATCACAAGGAGTCCCAGGCGAGGTCTGGCACTGGAAAGAAACTCAGTTTGTTGTATCACCTGGGCCCTGAATCTGGCAGACACCACCTATCTTCAGGACATTCAGTCCCTAAGCCATTACATCACTTGCTTTCGTTTTCCATTTGGGCAAATTCAAGCAGGTTTTCTATCTCTTCCAAGTGTAAGAATCCTGGTTCACTTCTGTAACCAAATATTTCTTACTAGGTTCCTGAGCTCCTTGAAGCATCACGTGTGTCACACACCTCTGAGGATCCCCAAAGAACCAGCGGGGGGCTGTCTGTGCCATGAATCCTGCAAGCACCCAGGAAGGCACTGAGCTGGGGTCCCGTGAGTACAAGTACAGCAGGGGATGAAGATGTGGGAAGGAGCAGCGGCTCCAAAAAGAAACAAGGAAAAGCTAAGAGAGACTGAGACACAAAGTCATCCTAAAGAACAGGAAAGAACTTAAAAGGGCTTACCAGAGACCGTTGCTCCAAGCAGAACTTGGAGCTAGGTTTATGAACCAGAGAGACAGATAATAGCTTCTATTGGTAAAAGATGTCTCCCCCATGTCCTCCCAGAAAAGAGAAAGTAGTTTGTTCTGAATCCAAGATGACAAGCTATAGTCGGGTAGAAGAATTGATTAGGTCTGTTTTTCATGACAAAGTAATATGCTATCACATTTTGGTGATTCACTGTGGCTAGCTCCCACAACAGGTGATTAGAATAGGGTCTCTTTAAATGCAAACTTGAACCTCACTGGTAAGTACTAAAGCTAAATCATCAAGGACAAATGCGTGGACCTGCTCCTATCCCTCTCTGCAATATTTATAGGAAAGAAAGAAGCAAATTTCCCATTTTCTGAATTCAAGCAGAAAGGTAATTTCAGCTGCCTCACTGGCAGGTCCCACAGAGGGGCTCGGAGTATCCCACATGGGACACCTGGCTTTCAGATGAACCAGGTGACTGACTTAAGTCCCTGGCTTTCAGGAAGAAACTCCACAGTGGGTGTCTGCATTGACCAGGCCCACCAGGTGACTCACAATGTCCTTTCAGAGTGAGTCATCTATATAAGAACTGCTGGGAAATTGGTTAAAATTTCCTGCCTCTGAGACAGGTTGGGTAGAATCCAGAAACCTGCACTTTGAAATCACCCTCTGCCTTTCCAGGTCTGTCCACCCAACAGAAGGTACAGGAGCATAAGAAGTACCCAACCTGACCAAGCCTTTAGTAAACCTTTCAGTATTCCTATTTAAATAGAGCTCTTTCCATCTCCAGTAGCCAAGAATGAGATGAGACAGAATCCAGAGCTAGAAGAAATCTTTGAACCTCACTTCACGCCTGAAGAAACTGAGACCCCAGAAGTCACGTGACCACTGTGACATCACCCAGTGTGGTCAGGCACTGGGATAGGTGACACAGAGGCAGAAGCTCCAGGCAAGGCATCAGAAAGTCCTAGCTCAGCCACTGCCTTCTTCCAGACCTCAGCTTTGCTTCACATCCACAAAATGCCCGTTAAAATCATATTAGACACATTAAAAAGGAAGGAAAAGGTCATGTCACACTTCCCTGTCTATTGGAGTATCCGTGACTCACGTGTGGCTATTGCAATTTCAATTTTAATGGATTTAAAGTAAATATAATTACAAACTAGTTCCTAAATCTCACTAGCCACATTTGACCAACTCAGTCGCCATGCGTGGCTAGCAGCTTCTGCACTGAACAGAGCAGACAAAAGGCAATTCTACCACTTCAGAGAAGCACAAGCTTCCCAGAGGGCCTCCCAGTCCCAGTTATAGAAGAAGAAAATGTAGGTTAAAAGGAGTGAACACCGCATGCAACTGAAAAATCTGCATGCAAGTTGACAAATCTTATTTATCCAATATCTGACATATAGTTTTAGTGTCACTAATAGTAATATCCCCAAAAAAGTCTGGTTTGCTAAGTAAAAATCTAATTTTAATATGTTCAGTAAGCTATGCAAGCAAAGTTGACTCTCAGTAGCCACACTCCCCCTATATGCCCACACACATTTGACTGGATCTGCCCAAGAAGACACAGAAATGAGAGACCAGGCCTCAGTTTCTCTTTGTGTAAATGAGCATGGCCCTATACCAGCTCTAACTTTCTATACACTTCTGTGCCCAGCTGACACATTTCCCTTCTTCCACAAACATGCACTGAGCACTGTATGTGCCAGCAGATATGATAACTACACGATGCACACAACCACACTGTCACACTGTCACACTGGATGACAGGCAGGCAGGAGGGTGTGGAGAAGCTGCAAGGGGGCCCTCCGCCAGGCCCTGAGTGCCTGCTTAATGTGTCCACATGGGCTCCTGGCCCTTGAAAGACTCTGAAGTGGAGTGGACCACTGAGCATGTGGCTGCTGAGAGGAGAGAACCCTGACAGCTCATGTCCAGCTGCTGAGCTAGAAGCTGACCTGGGTCAGCTACCGCTCCCAAAGGGGACCGGCTGAAATCATGTGGGAATCAAAGCACTTCACAACTCGGTCAAAGCCAGCCCACAGTAGCTTCCACAATGCTCTGATACCTCGAGAAGGGGAGACAAACCCACAACAGCAGTTCATCATGGGGGTAGAGGGTGAACAGGGCTCGGGGCCTCTGAAGTCCTAGCAATAATCGCTTGCTGATTCTAAGGGCATGTGTGACTGTGTAGGGGATAGCAAGAGAGGGGACAAAGCATTCAGGACCCTTCTCAGCAACGGTCTTGTTTGAGGTGAGCAGGGGACTGCCACATCCCTGGCCTCACTCCAGCCACTTCCTTCCCACCTGTTGTAGACAGAGAAGCAGCAGGGCTGTGGTGCCAGCCCTTGGCCACCCCACAGGATCAGGGCATCTGGTGGCCAGAGAGGCCAACGATGTTCACGGGACCCACCTGTCTTAAAGTGGATTATAGGCCATGATGGAGAAAACTGAATTGTTTAACTAAGCTCGATTAACGCCAGACTATCCAATATAGACTCCCAAAACCTCATATCCAGAAAGCTAATAACACATACTGCCATAACGTTTAGTTAAATGTAATTTTTTCCATTCAAAATTAACATAGTCTTTCTTTTCTTTAGAATGTATTTGTATAAACTTGCCTACTGATCTTTCTTAGGAACAGATGTACCATTCAGATACTGTTCTTTCTATTTAAGAAAAAGTGTGATAAAATACTGAAGGTTGCTGGGGGTGGGGGTAGGGATAGGGTGCCTGGATTATGGATATTTGGGAGAGTATGTGCTATGGTGAGTGCTGTGAAATGTGTAAGCCTGATGATTCACAGACCTGTACCCCTGGGGCAAATAATACATTATATGCTAATAAAAATAACTTAAAAATTAAATAAAATAAAAATGAAATATATACATATACATATGTATATATATATATATATATATATATATATATATATACACACACACACATACACACATATACACACACATATATATATGAATGACCTAAAATTTACCATTTTAACTACACAGTTCAGTGGCATTAAGTACATCTGTCCTGTTGTGGAACCATCACCACTATTTCCAGAGTTTTTTTCATCCTCCCAAACAGAAGCTCTGTCCCCACTAATACTAATTTCCCATTCTCCCTCCCCCACACCCCTGGGAAGCTCTATTCTACTTTCTTTCTCTATAAATTTGACTACTCTAGGTACCTCATAGAAGTGGAAGCATACAATATTTGTCCTTTGGTGCCTGGTTTATTTCACTTAGCAAAATGTCCTCGAGGTACATCCAAGTTTAAGCATGTGTCAGAATCTCCTTCCTTTTGAAGGCTGAGTAATATTCCACATATATATATACCATATTTTGCTTATTCATTCATCTATCAATGGACACCTGGGTTGCTTCCACATTTTAGCTACTGTGAATAATGCTGCTATGAACATGGGTGTACAAATCTCTCTTCAAGACCCTGCTTTTAACTATTCAAGGTATATACCCAGAAGTGGGATTCCTGGATCCTACGGTAATTCTATGTTTAATTTTTGAGGAACCTCCATACTGTTTTTCATAGCAGGTATACCATTTTCCATTCCCACCAACAACACACAAGTTTTCCAATTTCTCCAAATCCTCACCAATACTTGTTATTTTCTGGGTGGTTTTTATTTTTTATAGTAGCCATCTTAATCGGTGTGAGGTGATAACTCACTGTAGTTTTGATCTGCATTTCTATAATGATTTGTGATGCTGAGCACCTTTTATGTGCTTACTGGTCATGTCTTCATTGGAGAACTATCTATTTAAATCATTTGCCCATTTATGAATTGACTTGGGTTTTTTGTTGTTGTTGTTGTTGAATTGTAAGAGTTCTTTACATATTCTGGATATTAATCCCTTGTCAGTTGGGGATTTGTCAATATTTCTCCCTTTGCACAGTCTGTCTTTTTAGTCTCTCAGTAGTGTCTTTTGATGAATGAAAGTTTTTAATTTTAACAAAGTACAAGTTACCTACTTTTTTCTTTTATGGTGCCTTTGAGGTCACATTTAAGAAATCAGTGAGTAATCCAGGTTCACCTGTGTTCTTTTCTGAGGGTTTTATAAAACACTTATCTTTAGGTTTTAGCTCGTATATTTGGGTCACAAACCTACTTTGAGTTAAATTTTGTATATGGTTGTTAGGTAAGGGTCCAACTTTACTCTTTTGCATGTGGACATCTAGTTCTTCCAGCACCATTTGTTGAAAAGACTGTCCTGTCTGTCCAATGGGGAACAATGGTCTTCTCACCCTAACAGAAATCAGTTAACCATCTATGTAAGGGTTTATTCCTTTACTCTCTGTTCTCCTCCCCTAGTCTATACATCTACTCTGATGCCAGTACCATAGTGTTTTGGTTTTCATAACTTTGTAGTACATTTTGAAAATACCAAGTGTGTTCTCCAACTTTATTCTTTTCAAGATTGTTTTGGCTGTTTGGGATCCCTGGATATTCCATATGAATTTAATTTTTTTTTCTATTTCTGTAGAAAACGCCATTGGGATTTTGACAGAAATTGCACAGAATCTGCAGATTGGTTTGGGGAGTATTGTTACTGTAATAACATTAAGTCTTCCAATCCATGAACACGGGATGCCTTTCCATCCATCTGTATCAGAAATGTTTTGTATTCAGCATACAAGTCTTTTGTCTCCTTGGTTAAATTTATTCCTCAGTATTTTATTCTTTTTGATGCTATTAGATATGGAATTTTTTTAAATATTTTCTTTTCAGATTGTTTCTTGCAGGTATGTAGAAACACAACTGAATTAAAGGGTTGATTTTATGTCCAGCAACTCTGCTGAATTTATTTATTGGCTCCAAAACCATTTTTGAGAACTCCTTAGAGTTTCCTACATAGGATCATGTCACTTGCAAAACAGAATTAATTTTGCTTCTTCCTTTCCAGCTTGGTTGCCTCTTATTTTTTTTTTTTCTTATCTAATTTCTCTGGCTAGAACTTCCACTATTATGTTGAATAGAAATGGCTATCCTTTCTACTTCAGGAATATTAAAATACTCATTTTTTTAATAAGTAACAGTGAAAAAATTTAATGTTTTACTTGGTAAAATGAAGAGGTAAAAACCATGTAGTTACACAAAATGCTTTGGAAATGATAGTGAACCCAAAACAAATACTGATCAAAAACAAAAACAAAAGTCTGATAAGAATTCTGCTGCGGAGGGGAGGGGCAAGATGGTGGAGTAGGAGACCTATATATCATCAGGTCCCAGGAGGTCAGCTAGAGAGTTATCAAAACATTCTGAACACCTACAAACTCAACAGAAGTTAGAAGAGAAGAAGAGCATCAATTCTAGGAACAGAAAATTGACCACTTTTCAGAAGGTAGGACATGCAGAGAAATGAATCCAAGGCGACATACTGGAAGATAGGCTGTGGGGGAGGGGCCAGCTCCCGGCAAGTGAGAAAGCAATGGAGCACAAAATTGGAACTTTTAGAACTCTGCTCCACTGAGGGACATCGCTCCAGAGGCTAAGTGGGGAGGTGCAGCCCTCGTGGGGACAGTGTGGTCTCAGGTCCTGCAAGGTCACAGAAATACCAGGGGTGTCTGAATGTGGCAGAGCTCCCAGATATCAGAGCAGGGAAGCCGGCAGCAGAGACGGAGCCGAGGAGTGCACTCTCAGCTTTGGGTTACTTTAAAATGTGATCCAAAGCACAGTCAGGACACTACTCTTCAGGCGGGGACCCCACAAGTGGCAGATTGCAGATCCAGGGAGATTCACCTTCCTCTGCCATGAGGAGCGGTGCAGGAGTGTGCAGCAGGAATCTGCTGGGTTTGGAGACTCCAAACAGGGCTGTGCACCAGAGAGAGAAACGCTCAGTCACAGGCCGGGTGAGCGCAGAGTACAGCAGAAGACCAGGGAGATGGGAGTGATTGACTGCTTATCTCTGAGGGAGCACTGAGGAGTGGGGCCCAAGCTTTCAGCTCCTTTGGGGCCAGAGATTGGGAGACCACCATTTTCATTCCCATCCTCCAAAGCTGTACGGAAAGCATTCAGGGAACAAAAGCTCCTGAGAGTGAACCCGAGCAGATTGCTTAGCCTGGTCCCTGGCAAGGGTGGTACAATTCCACCTCAGGCAAAGGAATATGAGAATCAGTACAACAGGCCCCTCCCCCAGAAGATTAATAAGAACATCCAGCCAAGACCAAGTGTACCCATCAATGAGAACTGCAGAACTCCAGAGCTAAGGGAATGCTGCACATAGAATTCATGGCTTTTTTCCCATGACCGTTTAGTCTTTCGAAGTTAATTTTTTATAAAATTTTATATTTTTCTTATTTTATTTTTTTATTTTTCCTCTTTCCTATTTTAACATTTTTAACTATTTTATCTTATCACTACCTTTTTAAAAATTTTTTTAAATTTTCATTGTTATAGTCACATTTTATCCCTTCATTGTATTTAACCTTTTTTTTTTGTATACATATAGGAATATTTTTTTCTTTAAAATTTTGGGATATAGTTTTTTCTAATAGAGCAAAGTATGCCCTAAACCTAGTGCATAGCTTTGTTCTAGTCTCCAGCCTTATCACATCCTTTCTGCCTTTTTTTTCTTTTTTCAATCAACTTATCAATATCTTTTTTTGAATCTTTTTAAATTTTTATCTTTACAGCCATATTCTATCCCTTCATTGTGTTTAACCTTATTTTTGTATATATATAAGTTTTTCTTTCTTTAAAATTTTGGGAGGTAGTTCCTTCTAACAGACCAAAATACACCCAAATCAAGTGTGTGGCTCTGTTTTATTCACCAGTCTAATATAGATAGAGATAGAGACATAGATCTTTTTTTCCCCTCACTTCTCCCCTCCAGTTTTGGGTCTCTTCTGATTTGGTTAGTGGATATTTTCTGGATTCTGGGCTTGTTGCTACCATTTTAGTATTTTGTTCTCTTATTCATATCTTCTTATCTGGATAAAATGTCAAGGTGGAAACACTAACCTCAAAGAAAAGAGCAAGAGGCAGTACCAATGGCTAGGGACCTAATCAATATAAACATTAGTAATATGTCAGAACTAGAGTTCAGAATGATGATTATCAAGATGCTAGCTGAGCTCAAAAAAAGCATGGAAAATACTAGAGAATTCCGTTCTGGAGAAATAAAATCCCATTCTGGAGAAATAAAAAAAACTAAAATCTAACCAAGTTGAAATAAAAAAAAAGTTACTAACGAGGTGAAATCATAAATGGAGGTCCTTACTGCTAGGATAAATGAGGCAGAAGAGAGAATTAGTGATATAGAAGACAAGATGATGGAGAATAAAGAAGCTAAGCAAAAGAGAAACAAACAACTACTGGACCACAAGGGGAGAATTTGAGAGATAAGTGATACCATAAGATGAAACAATATTAGAATAATTGGGATCCCAGAAGAAGAAGAGAGAGAGGGGGGAGCAGAATGTATACTAGAACAAATTATAACAGAGAATTTCCCTAATTTGGTGAACTGAACAAGCATCATAATCCAGGAGGCACAGAGAACCCCCCCTCAAAATCAATAAAAATAGGTCCACACCCATCATCTAATACTAAAACTTACAAGTCTCAGTGACAAAGAGAAAATCCTGAAGACAGCTCGGGACAAGAGATCTGTAATATACAATGGTAGAAATATTAGATTGGCAACAGACCTATCCATAGACACCTGGCAGGCCAGAAAGGACTGGCATGATATATTCAGAGGACTAAATGAGAAAAATATGCAGTCAAGAATACTATATCCAGCTAGGCTGTCATTGAAAATAGAAGGACAGATAAAAAGCTTCCAGGACAAACAAAAACTAAAAGAATTTGCAAACACCAACCAGCCTTACAGGAAACATTGAAAGGCGTCTTCTAAGCAAAGAGAGACTAAAAGTAACAGACCAGAAAGGAGGAGAGACAATATAGAGTATCAGTCACCTTACAGGCAATACAATGGCACTAAATTCATATCTTTCAATAGTTACCCTGAATGTAAATGGGCTAAGTGTCCTAATCAAATGACACAGGGTATCAGAATGGATAAAAAAATAAGATTCATTGATATGCTGTCTACAAGAAACTCATTTTAGACCCAAAGACAACTCCAGATTGAAAGTGAGGGGGTTGAAAATAAGTTACCATGCTAATGGACATCAAAAGAAAGCTGGGGTGGCAATCCTTGTATCAGATGTATTAGATTTTAAGCCAAAGACTATAATAAGAGATGAGGAAGGACACTATATCATACTTAAAGGGTCTGTCCCACAGGGAGATCTAACAATTTTAAATATCTATGCCCCTAAGATGGGAGCAGCCAATTATATAAACCAGTTAATAACAAAATCAAAGAAACACAAAAACAATAATACAACAATAGTAAGGGACTTTAACAACCCCTCAATGAAATGGACAGATCATCTAAGCAAAAGACAGACAAGGAAATAAAGGCTTTAAATGACACACTGGACCAGAGGGACATACAGATATATTCAGAACATTCCATCCCAAAGCAAGAGAATACACATTCTTCTCTAGTGCACATAGAACATGCTCCAGAATAGATCACATCCTGTGTCACAAATCAGGTCTCAACTGCTACCAAAAGATTAGGATCATTCCTTGCATAATTTTAGACCACAGTCCTTTGAAACTAGAACTCAATCACAAGAGGAAAGTTGGGAAGAACTCAAATACATGTAGGCTAAAGAGCGTCCTACTAAAGAATGAATGAGTCAATGAGGAAATTAAAGATTCAAAACAAATTCATGGAAACAAGAGAAAATGAAAACACAACTGTTCAAAATCTTTGGGACACAGCAAAGGCGGTCCTGAGAGGAAAGTATATAGCAATACAAGCCTGTCTCAAGAAACAAGAAAGGTCTCAAGTACACAACCTAACCTACAACTAAAGGAGCTGGAGAAGGAACAGCAAAGAAAGCCTAACTCCAGCAGAAGAAGAGAAATAATAAAGATTAGAGCAGAAATCAATGAAATAGAAACCAAAAGAACAGAGGAACAAATCAATGAAACTAGGAGCTGGGTTCTCTGAAAGAGTTAATAAGATTGATAAAGCCCTGGCCAGACTTATCAAAAAGAAAAGAGAAAGGACCCAAATTAATAAAATCATGAATGAAAGAGGAGAGATCACAACCAACACCAAAGAAATACAAATAATTATAAGAACATATTATGAGCAACTATAAACCAGCAAATATGACAATTGAGAATAAATGGATGCATTCCCTGAGACATATAAACTACTAAACTGAACCAGGAAGAAACAGAAAACCTGAACAGACCAACTGCCAGTAAGGAGATTGAAGCAGTCATCAAAAATCTCCCAACAAACAAGAGCCCACGGCAGATGGCTTCCGAGGGGAATTCTACCAAACATGTAAAGAAGAATTAATACCTATTCTCCTGAAACTGTTCCAAAAAATAGAAATGGAAGGAAAACATCCAGCCTCATTTTATGAGGCCAGCATTACCCTGATCCCAAAACCAGACATAGACCCCATTAAAAAGGAGAATTATAGACCAATATCCTTGATGAACATGGATGCAAAAATTCTCACCAAAAATACCAGCCAATAGGATCCAACAGTACATTAAGAGGATTATTCACCACGACCAAGTGGGATTTATTCCAGGGCTGCAAGGTTGGTTCAACATCCGCAAATCAATCAATGTGATACAATACGTTGATAAAAGAAAGAATAAGAACCATATGATACTCTCAATAGATGCAGAAAAAGCATTTGACAAAGTACAGCATCCTTTCTTGATCAAAATTCTTCAAAGTGTAGGGACAGAGGTACCTCAATATCATCAAAGCCATCTATGAAAAACCCACAGCGAATATCATTCTCAATGGAGAAAAACTGAGAGCTTTTCTGCTAAGGTCAGGAACACGGCAGGGATGTCCATTATCACCACTGCTATTCAATATAGTACTAGAAGTCCTAGCCTCAAGAATCAGACAACAAAACAAAATAAAAGGCATCCAAATTGGCAAAGGAGAAGGCAAACTCTCGCTCTTTGCAGATGATATGATACTTTATGTGGAAAACCCAAAAGACTCCACTCCAAAACTGCTAGAACTTATATAGGAATTCAGTAAAGTATCAGGATATAAAATCAATGCACAGAAATCATTTGCATTTCTATACACCAACAGCAAGACAGAAGAAAGAGAAATTAAGGAGTTGATTCCTTTTACAATTGCACCCAAAACCATAAGATACCAGGAATAAACCTAGCCAAAGAGGCAAAGAGTCTGTATTCAGAAAACTATGGAATACTTGTGAAAGAAACTGAGGAAGACACAAAGAAATGGAAAAATGTTCCATGATCATGGACTGGAAGAACAAATACTGTGAAAATGTCTTTGCTACCTAAAGCAATCTACACATTTAATGCAATACCTATCAAAATGCCATCAATTTTTTTCAAAGAAATGGAACAAGTAATCCTAAAATATATATGGAACCAGAAAAGTCCAAGAATACCCAGAGGAATGTTGAAAAAGAAAGCCAAAGCCAAAGTTGGTGGCATCACAATTCCAGACTTTAAGCTCTATTACAAAGCTGTAATCGTTAAGACAGTATGGTACTGGCACAAAAACAGACACATAGATCAATGGAAAAGAATAGAGAGCCCAGAAATGGACCCTCAACTCTATGGTCAACTAATCGTTGACAAAGCAGGAAAGAATGTCCAATGGAAAAAAGACAGTTTGTTCAACAAATGGTGTTGGGAAAATTGGACAGCCACATACAGAAGAATGAAACTGGACCATTTCCTTACACCACACACAAAAATAAACTCACAATGGATGAAAGACCTCAATGTAAGACAGGAAGCCATCAAAATCCTTGAGAAGAATACAGACAACAACCTCTTCAACCTCAGCCACAGCAACTTCTTCCTAAAAACATCACCAAAGGGAAGGGAAACAAGGGCAAAAATGAACTACTGGGACTTCATCAAGATCAAAAGCTTTTGCACAGCAAAGGAACACTCAACAAAACCAAAAGACAACTGACAAAATGGGAGAAGATATTTGCAAATGACATATCAGGTAAAGGGCTAGTATCCAAAATCTAGAAAGAACTTATCAAACTCAACACCCAAAGAATAAATAATCCAATCAAGAAATGGGCAGAAGACATGAACAGATATTTCTGCAAAGAAGACATCCAGATGGCCAACAGGCACATGAAAAAGTACTCAACATCACTTGGCATCAGGGAAATACAAATAAAACCACAGTGAGATACCACCTCACACCAGTCAGAATGGCTAAAATTAACAAATCAGGAAACAACATGTTGGCAAGGATGCAGAGTAAGGGGAATCCTCCCATGCTGTTGGTGGGAATGCAAGCTGGTGCAGCCACTCTGGAAAACAGTATAGAGGTTCCTCAAAAAGTTGAAAATAGAGCTACCCTATGACCCAGCAATCGCACTACTGGGTATTTATCCTAGAGATACAAATGTAGGGATCTGAAGGGGCACGTGCACCTGAATGTTTATAGCAGCAATGTCCACAATAGCCAGACTATGGAAAGAACCTAGATGTCCATCAACAGATGAACGGCTAAAGAAGATGAGATATATATGTACAATGGAATACTATGCAGCCATCAAAAGAAATGAAATATTGCCATTTGCAACAATGTGGATGGAACTAGAGGGCATTACACTAAGGGAAATAAGTCAATCAGAGAAAGACAATTATCATATGATCTCTCTGATATGAAGAATTTGAGAGGCAGGGTGGGCGTTCTGGGGAGAAGGGAGGGAAAAAGGAAACAAGATGGGATCGGCGGGGAGACAAACCATAAGAGACTCTTAATCTCAGGAAACAAACTGAGGGTTGCTGGGGGTGGAGAGGGGAGGGATAGGGTGGCTGGGTTATGGACATTGGGGAGGTTATGTGCTATGGTAAGTGCTGTGGAATGTGTAAGTCTGATGATTCACAGCCCTATATCCCTGGGGCAAATAATACATTATATGTTAATAAAAAAATAAAAATGAAAATAAAGAATTCTGCTGAATACCTTTGAGGAAGCTCTCCTGCAAACCTTATGGTTCTCCAATTCTCCAAGCAATGGTGCCCCTCCACACCCTACTACAGGTTACACGTGGGACAAGGGAGACTGGGATTTTGCAAGGCTGATCAAGTGGGCCACCAGTTGAAGGGAAGTTGAAAATCACCCAAATCAATGTCAGTTAAGTGAGGACTTAAGCCCCCAGTAGCACTCTAAATAGAAATAAGGGTCAGTTCCCATAAATATCATAATTTCCCAAAAAAGAAAGGAGAAGAAACATACCAGTCTACAAGCTTAGATGCCAGTAGAGAAGGCAGAGCTCTCACCTGATTCTGGCAAGTAAATAAGATGGAAGCACATGGGGGCCCTAAAGAGGCTGGCACATGCCCCTCCCCCCATCCAGAAGAATGGACATTGTAACTATGTCATCACCCCCCCTTGCCTACCCCTTGTCACTTGGGTCCCCGTGGGTCACAAAGAACTTCGGGAGCCTTGTCCTTGGTCTCTCCATCCTTACCCATCTCATGTGGGTGACCCTAGGGAGATCCCTTACTGCCTTGAAGCTCAGTCCTACCATCTGTAGATCAATCTAGAGCTGTGTTCCCATGTAGGGGGAGGGACAAAACACATGGCAACATCAATAAAAATGGAAAGGGAGTGACAGGCACAAAGGAAAAAAGGTGTTTCATACCGGTGATTCTCAGACAGCGCTCCCTAGGTCAGTAGCACCAGCGTCCCCTGGGAACTTATGAGAAATGTAGGTTGTGAGAAGGCCCCACCCAGACATAGACCCGCTGCATTGAAACTCAGGGGTGGGGGGACAGCAATCTGCATTTTCACAAGCCCCATGTGATCTTGATACATGCACAAGTTTGAGAAATGCTACTCCAGATACACACACACACACACAGACACACAGACACACACACACACACACACACACACAAATGTTCTGCTTCTGGTTCTGACTTGCAGGTGTGAAAACAAGCTTCATGAGCTCAGGTTAAGGGCACTGGTTCTGGGGTCAAATCTCTGCTATGTTTCAAGCTGTGACTTTAAGGGATAGGTTGCCTAACCTCTCTGAACCCCAGTTTTGTCAACTGCAAAATAGGGACCATCCATGTCCTACCTCCTAGGGTTGTTGTGAAGGAGAAGTAGCCATGCCCATGAGAGTGTAGCACAAAGTCTTGGGAAACCACCTGCCATCCTCACTGTTACTCCTCTGTGTCCATCTCCACCATGTAACTGGGGATCACTCGTCTCTGTGGCCAAAGCTGTGCGCTTTCATAGGATTGAAATGGAAATATTCCTTCTGACGTCAGTGCTCATCCATGTCTGCCCATCATGGGAGAAAGAATACCTCAGTCTCGTGGACACACAATTCCTTGGGACTTCCAAACTCCCTGCCCTTTCTCTTTGGCCACCAAGCTCTAAACTTGGAATTCAGAAAATGTGTTGAATCCTAATTTCTTCTCTGGGCACATGGGTCCTTCCTAGCCTTGTTCTCCCCTTTGATCTAATCTCCTTCTTCATTTTTATTTTTCTAGTTGTGTTAATCATGTTTTTTTTTTTAAATGAATCACTTCAAATGTAATTACGGCCAGGCAGAGGAGCATTAAATAAACAGCAAATGTAGTAGAGCCCTAGTAAGTAGCTCCTTTTGTTTTCACTTAGAGAACAAGATGCCAAAGCAAGGCTCCCACGACGATAGGAAAACAGCACCATACTCCACTGCGCTGTACCACATGCACCTGAACTGCAGCTTAGTGTTGCTTTTTGACTAAGACAGAGGGGCAGTAAAGCTCTGTTTTGCCTGGGAGATGAAAAGGTCTATTGTCTGATTTTGTGGTCGCAGGTGCTAGTAACACACACCTTTCATCTGCTCCCTTGTCTCTGCCTAGTAAGCAGCACCACATAGGCTATACAGCAGAGAGGAAGTGGAAACTGAAGCCCAGTCTTGTTAAGCATAACATTTTCACTCAGAGGCTATTTCTAGAACATTCCATCCAGCAACTCAGAAGCTCGTATTTCAAATCAAAAGAAGGACAGCTTCTAGTGAAGTAGGAGAAATCCACACGTTCCTTTCAGCCACAAAAACAAGGGCAGGAGAGCCAAGAAGTTCCAAATACTGAAATGATGTCCTTTCTGGTGCCGTGTCATATGAATGAGCCCTGATTAAAACAGGCTTTGTCACGCATCTTAGAAAGCTGGTGAGGCCAAGCAGGAATTGCTTTTATTTTTTTTTTTTTTTTTAAGGGCAGAAAGGAGATTAAGTTTTCTGTCTCAACTTAGTATCCAACACCCTCTATTAGCCTGTCAACTATGGTCACCTTCCCCATGGCCCACCCTCAGTGTGTACGTTATTGTCTGCAATGTCCAAATGCCCAGGGGAAAGCAGGGGACAGGAGCAAGAGCGGAAACCCTGGAGGGGGAGGGTCACTCGAGCACTCTGGGATGAGCTGCCCCAGAAGGTCTCCAGGAGTTGGGCAGCTCCTTTTGTGTGGAGTCGTGAAGACATACCCCATCGGGGTTGGGGGTGGGCAGTCGGCAAGTTCGACCCCCATGCTGTGACCAAAGGACAGCACAGCAGTCTTCTGGAGTTATCTGGCCTACTCATACTGGCTGTGTGCTGGGCTCGGGCAGGTCCTGGGCCTCCCCTACCCAACCACTGCTCCTCCCCAAAGGCCACCCTGACACTCCCACTTCCACTAGAAACTGCATTCTCTGTTTCCTTTTCTACCATATTTTCCTCTCCTTGTAAGAAGCTTCGGACATAGAAATTAGGCACACCATAAATAAATGAGCCAGGGAAGGAAGGTCTCACACAATCATTTCTGTGTAAGAGCCTGGCCTGTGTGCTCCAAACCGGTGAGAAAGTCAGAACAGGCCAAAGGGAGAGTAAGTTTAAAAGCCACCTGTGCCCTCGCCAACGCTCTGCCCACATTAATCATGCACGTGACAGGCAGCATTCTGGTCTGCAAAGGGTTCCATATGTCCCATGAACTGTGCCTCACCTAGTGACAAAGGCTGCATGGGGTGAAGGAACATTAGCTGGCCAGGAACACACAGATGTGGCCAGGAATGGACAGACATGGCCAGGAACCTGCAGACGTGGCCAGGAACCCGCAGACATGGCCAGGAACCTGCAGACGTTGCCAGGAACCCTCATACATGGCCAGGAACCTGCAAGACATGGCCAAGCCTGTGCAAAGGAAAACAGAGGTGGAACACCAACACCTCTCCTCATTTAGGACAGGCAGGACAGGGGAAGAAAGTGAGCAACAGGAATGAGGGGTGTGTCTGAGACCTGGGAAGACTGCCTTTCAGCAGCTGCTTACCAGCCTTAGATATTTAAGGTTTATTACTTGTAGCTCAGGCCATTGTTTTTAAGCTCTGTCAGAGGACTTTAGCTTACAAATAGAGCTTTTAGAGCCTTCTGGTGGGTTGGGGCATGGCAAGAGGCACTGAAGTAGCCCTGGGATGACTTTGAGGGTATATAGGTGGGGTCCCGGCTGCTCTAGAAGGCAGCCCAAGTGAAGGGGTGTTTGTAGATGGTACAATGTAGGCTGGAGGCTTTACAAGCCTGGCATAGTCGGGGCCTCCACAGCTGGTACCAACAAGTGGGCCCAGCCTGCCCTACCACCACTCCCAGCCTCACATTAATTTAAAAGAGTAGGGAGAATAATCGGCTTTTATTGTTAGGCTATGGTTATGTGGTCTTAAGCAATAGGTCTCCTTTCCCCAGAGGCCTTGGAACATTAGTCTCCTTGCTGGCAACTCCTGTGTTCGTCCTCCTCATCCTCATCCTGGTGGATGGAGCGTGTCTATCCAACATGTGTGATATAGGAAGTCAGAGGAGAGAAAACCCTGCCCCGAGGCCAAGCATCCTAAAGATACCTGGCCAAGAGGATTTCCTCCTATCATAAGATGAGGAGTAAGCCTATTTTTCATTCCTGGCCCTAAACCCTGAGCTGGAGAAGGAAAGCAGCTGAGCAGAGTAAGTTTGGGACCAGGGATGGCTCACATGCCAGGGCTAGAGGACGGGCCGTGGTCCCAGAGGAACAAATTAAGAGCTGACAGCCAGGGGCACCTGGGTGGCTCAGAGCGTAAGTGTTTGCCTTCAGCTCAGGTCATTTTCCTGGGGTCCTGGGACTCGGGTCATGATCCTGGGGTCCTGGGATCAAGTCCCATGTCTTTGGACTCCCTGTTTGGTGGGAAGTCAGCTTCTCCCTCTCCCTCTGCCACTCAGCACCCACCCCCACCCTCGTCCCCAGTCATACTCTTACATGCTCTCTCTCAAATAAATAAATAAAATTAAAAAAAAAAAAAAAAGAACTGTCAGCCAGTGATGTTCACCTGGGAGCTGAGCTGTCCCCTCACTCATGTATGTTAACCGCAGCCCCAACTGTGTATCTACAGATAAGACGCCCGAGTGTTTGAGGACTAAAAACAATAACAAAGCATACTCAGAAGATTCAGTGGAAAGATAAAACTGTATTAAGTGAGTTATTTCTCCCAGAACACAGCCTATGAAAATATTTTTACAAGAGCAAACCTTGACAGACAAATGGATAAACAAAATATAGGCTACCCATACATTCCTCCAAAAGGAAGGTGATCCAGACATGTGCTTTGTCACTGGTGAATCTTGAGGACAGTGAAATGAGCCGGTCACCAAAGGGCAAATACTGTATGATCCCACTCACATCAAGTCCCAGGACCATCGCATTCATAGAGACTTCTGCAGGAGGACGTGGGGTGCCAGGGCTGAAGGAGTGAGAGAGGGGAGTTGGTGTGGGATGGGAAGAGTTTCAGTCGTGCAAGATGAAAAAGTCCGGAAGACCGATGCTGGTGATGGGTGCACAATAGCAGGGATGTATTTAAGGTCACAGAACTGTATACTTAAGAATACTTAAAATGGTAAAATTTATGTGTAATTTAGTACAAGTAAAAAATAGATATTTGTATGCTGCTTTAAATCAAGTTCTAGGGACGCCTGGGTGGCTCAGTGGGTTAAGCAGCTGCCTTCGGCTCAGGTCATGATCCCAGCGTCCTGGGATCGAGTCCCACATCGGGCTCCTTGCTCATCAAGGGAGCCTGCTTCTCCCTCTGCCTCTGCCTGCCATTCTGTCTGCCTGTGCTTGCTCTCTCTCCCTCTCTCTCTCCGACAAATA